>NC_140488.1:45786689-45884189 GCF_964271855.1 Acomys minous
GTCTGTATGTATGACTGAAGTGGATATCATGTTTAGGGTGGAATGCTTTTATCTAAGTGGTGTAGGAATATTCAAAGTCTGCATGAACAACCCCTGGCTCAGTAACAAAATATGTGAAGTAGGAAGCTACAGAGTCTACTCAGGATTTCAATTTAAAGCAGTAATGAGCATAGTTCCTGGTGGAGAAAAATAGATAATTACTTTAATTAGTGATGCGAGAGTACTGCCACCAGTAAATTCTTTGTGTAATAGTCCTGTGTGGATAATGGCAAGGCAAATGGCTCGTGGAAGCTAACAGACACTTAAAGCTTAAATAATGAAACACTACATATGGAATCATCATTCTAAAAGGATGAAAAGCTACAAGTAGTCAGTAAGCTCAAGAACCTGAAAACTTACAGTTCAGAATGTTTGGTTTTTCAAGCTTATTTCACAGTTTCATTATATATGCACACCTGTATACATCCTTGATCATACTCTGCCTGTGAAAAACTGGTCTTTACCCCCTCTTGCCTTCCTGCTGCAACCATTTTTCTTTTCAGCAGGTCCCTTCCTACTTTCATGCTTTTTTGACCCACTGAGTTTAATTAGACCCCCGTTTTCAGGAGCATGGGCTGGGGGTTATTTGTTTGATCAAGGGTAACTTATTAGGGTCTGTGTCTCCGAGGAATATGACTCCATCTATGCCAGCCACAATTAATTGCCTATAGCTCTTTGGGGGAGGTATGAGACCCTAGGGAACGCCTCTCCATGATGCAATGTTTATGGTGCCAATCGTGTGAAGATCATGTGCAGGGGTGCAGCAGCCATGTTGCATCCAGCACTATTTCTATTTCCCATACCAAGGAACAACCATTCCATGATCTCTCTTCAATGATGTTACCTGTGCCTTGGAAGGGTGATATCGATTCTCTGTTTAGGGCTGAACATCCACCAGCCATCTAGTGCCTGTACTTTCACCAGTTAGGAATCTGTGCAATCATTTTTCCTTGTCACTAATCATAAAACAGTAGCTATAATTTTTCCTTTGCAACGAACATGTTTTTATCATTTTTTCCCTCAAGTTTATTCAGATTCATTAACTTAGTCAGGATCTGGTAGAGAGTGATTTGGATTAATGTACATACACACTGCAACGGTATGTTACACTCAGGATGTCAAAATCCTATCAGCAAATGAAGGGCAAGCTCCCTGAACTTATCTAGATGAACTGGTGACACAAATGATTAACAAAGGCTGGCTGAAATAGCCAGTACAAATTAAAGACTATGCCTGGATGAAACTTTAGGAATAACATGGATGGCAAGCACTGATGATACAGTACACCAGTAACTAAGATTAAAACAATATTGTTGCCTACTCCTAGAAGTGAGCAACTTGTTCTTTTAGGTTTTGGAGGATGTACATATCATATGTGAGGATTCTGTTAACTCTAATCCTAGCTAACCACAAGAAAAGTGTATCTGAATGGAGGCCAGAGCAATAATTACCCATATCAGCTACGTCACACTTGATCACCCAAGCAACTATAGTCATGGTTTTGAAAGTACCCATGGCTTGCATTTATTCAGGCCAGTACTAAAAGCAAAGGCCAAGGAACCCTGTAACCCAAATAATACCAACAAAACACTGATTAACAGTGTGAATAAAGTTAGGCAAAACATCTGTGGGAGGATGCAAGTAGAGGTTTGAAAAAGAGGAGCAGAGAGCACACATATGAAATGCATAGACATTTTCTAAATTATTTTTTGTTTTGTGTGGTTATTTTACTCCCTGATGATTCTGCCAACAAGAACTAGAAGTGAACCAATGAATCTTATTGTCTAACACTATAAGTTAAATGAACCTCTTTTACTCGTAAATTCGCCTGCATCCAATATTTTATTGTAGTAATGAAAAGCTAGCTTACTAATATGGTCCGATAACCCAGAGTGGTTTTCCATGTAGAGATGGCACATTAACCATATAAGACTATTATCAGTATCTCTGGGAGGCTATAAATAGTCCCTGACAGGAGCACTTGCTGTGGACTACATCTTGAATACTCAATGAAAGAGGCAAGTTCTCAAAATGCTGTATTGATTTTCTAATACATCCTTGGAGAACTTTAGACAGCTGAGGGTTGTTAGCATTTTGAAAAGGTTAATAAGTTGAAATATACATATTTTTCCTTCTGTTTTGAAAAATGTTTGTAAACAGAAATAAATGTGCCCTTCTATTAAATGAAAAATCAGAACAGAAGATGCTGATTTAGACTAGTTAGTTATTATTCTTCAGGCCAGTGGGCAGTCTTTATAACCCATATGACTTGATAATAGTCAGAGAGCATATCAATTAGTCATATCATAGCTTATATTGCCCTCAGAATAGTGATTTGATAGCACATTTGAATATGAAAATAAAGCACTTGTTTTGTAAAAAGAGTGAAGAGACACAGGAAAGACTAGACCTTCATAACAGTGTATTCACATTTAACATTTGCAGATGCACAGGTAGTTCTAGGTTAGGTAGATTTCTTTGTATTTCTGGAGGATTTGGAAAGGATTCTGTCTCTGTCTCTGTCTCTCTCTGTCTGTCTCTCTGTCTGTGTCTGTGTCTCTGTCTCTCTCTCTGTGTATGTGTATGTGTGAGTGTTTGTGTGAGTATGTGTATGTGTGAGTGTATGTGTGTGAGTGTGTGTGTATGAGTGTGTGTGATATGTGTTTGTGTATGTGTGTGTGTTTCTCTCTGTGTATGTATGTACATGGAGATTTCACATAATGTACTCTGATCACCCTTACTTCCTGCTCCTTCCAAGTCCACCCCCTCTCCTGAGAAATATAAAAAGCAATCAGCATCTTTATCACAATTTTTAAGAGCTCTCTTTGACTGCTTCTAGTCTAGGTTGTTACTTCTTGGGGTGGAGGTGGGGTGGGGCGTGTCCCAGAAGCCTTCTACATCTCTCTTCATCAGCTGTGACTCTGCAGTCATCCAACACCCCTGCAGAAGAAGCTTCCTTGCCCTTTACAGTCAGCAGGAGCATGGAGCATGGACTTCCACATGGTTTCTGGTGACAGCATGGACTATGGACATCCAGCTGGCCTCCAGCACCAACACATGCCACAGTCCTCAGCATGGTCTCTAGTGGCACTACAGGCCACAGACACCAACATGGTCACCAGCGGCAGCCCAGACCATGGACATCAACATGGCTTCAGGCAGCAGCGGCACAAGCTACAGACATAATGTGGCTTTCAGTCTTAACGTGAGCTGGGCCAAGGACATCAATGTGGCTCCCAGCCCCAGGAGGACCACACCCAGACACATACCCCAGCTGCAGCATGTATTACTGACACCAATGAGGCCCTTAGCACAGTTCTGCTAGCAATATAGACCGTGGCTATCAACACAACCCTCTGCCGCAGCACGGTCCATGAACATCCTTATAGCCCTCAGTGGCAGCACAAGCAAGAGATGTCACCCTTGCCTCTGGAACAACAGGGACCATGGACCCCCAACACAATCCTTGGTAGCAGCATGGACCATGGACATCAACATGGCCTCTGGTGGTAGCATAGGCAACTGACATATACATGGCCCTTGGCAGCATCATAGCCCGCAGGTATCAACATGGCTTCAGGTAGCAGCACAGACCACAGGCATCCACTTGGCATTTAGTGGTAACATGGGCCATAGGCATCAGTGAAGCCCCTGGTTATAGCACAACCATGAGTCCAAACATGTTCGGACATCACCCCACGGCCTTCAGTGGTAACACAGGCTCCACAGGCCATGAACACTGCAGCAGGACCACAGACCCAGATAGGACCCCCAGCAGCTACCTCAGATGTTTGGAAGCTCTGGTCTCAGATATTGATATATTTCAACCTCTTTCCACAGTGTACTCACTGCTCCATCCTTCTCATCCCTCCATCACAAATCCATGCATTGCAGTGGCTTTGGAAACTGCATAGTGTCACATAGACTATTCCCCCGCCCTCGCACTGTTTAACATGCAAGTACTCATTGCCATGAGTCATTGGTCTGGCTCAAGATCTCCGAAGCACCATAAATTCTAGACCATCACTGAGACTTCTCCGATCACAGCGATGCTTTAGGTTTTCATCTTTGTTGCCAGTGATGCGCTCCTGGATCTGGTTCTGTAACGCCAGCTTCTCCTCAAGGTCCAGGAGCTCAGAGATGGAGTAGGTGTTTGAGTCTACAGATTCAAAGTTCTGGATCTGGGCCCCAATAGCAGCTTAGTTGATCAGGCTGCCCTACACAGTGGGCTCTTCCTGGGTGGCCACCCCGCATGACATGATATCTATTATTTGCAAGTTAATTTATTGAAAAGGAATTAGTTCAGGGAGGAATTTCTGAACCGCTAATTCATGCAGTGTACCACTTCTGGCTGTCTAAAGGCTATGTGACTATTATATTTAATGATAAAGTAATCAGATAAGTACCAAGTTATAATGAATAAAATATGATAGTAGCATGTCCAGTAAGGCTCAGTCTAACCCCAAATTTATATAAACTTTGATAGGTAGATGAAAAGTTACCAAACTAATTAGAAAAAAGAAATCCTGCAGTAGATTTTTGTTATAAATGAAGTATTCACATGGTAAGTCTACGTTAACTTAGGGAATGTTCTGATTTGAAGAACTGTGTTCAGTAAATTTCACAAATAATAATGATATTCTTGACCAAATGTATTGGGATACTAACTTAAAGTTGTATGAAGATAGAATGTTGACTCAAAATAACGGGCTATTGGAAGGGCTGAAATATCTGTGGGCAAAATTTTATGTTAAATAATTTTACATAGGTTTATTACAAGTTAGAAATAATATTAACTCTAGGGGGAAACCAGAAATTAAATTAGTGCACAATATTATACATATATACACACATACACATGTACATATCTCTAAGATATAACGCTTGTTTCTATTCCTATGCTGTCCCCTCTATTAATAACACATGCATTAATATTGTTGCTCTGTTTGTTATAAAATTGCATACTGAACATGGGAGTATACACTTTGTTCTCAGTGCTAACACTTCAGACCCAAGAACAACATGATTGTGTAGCTGTGTTTATTGTAATGTATACTCACTCATGTGTGATTTTTATCTTTAACATATATTTTCTGTTAGTTCTTTGAGAATATTGTACAATGTGATGTGATCAATTTCACGCCCCTTCCCTAACTCTCCCAGATCCACCCCTTCTTGAAAGCAAGGGAAGCAGAGGGATAACAGCGGCGCCTCCCTCTGAGCCTTATCACCCATGGAGTCAGAGTTTTAGCACACTAGTGCTGTGGTCCTTTTCCTTAATTAAAACTTTTTAAAATGTATGTGGTGTGTCGCCTACTACATACATGACTATACATGCAATACATTGTGTGCCTATTGCCAATGTAGACTGAAGAAAGCATATGATACACATTGAAACCAGATTTCTAGATGTTTCTAAGGCATCATATGGTTTCTGGGTATTTAACCCGGAACTATGGGTGACAGATAGGACAGTGTTGTTACCCACTGAGCAATCCCTGTGGCCTGCAGTTTGATTTTTACTATATACATTATATATTAACTAATATATATATAGTATATATATATAAACCAAAGAATGATATCCAACATATGACTATGAATTTTTACCAGTGAAGCCATTGTTTGACAAGCTCACTGGCCGTTGTTATCGTCTTCCCCTACTTGGAACTGAGGAGGCACACAAGGCCCATTTGTGTTCCCCATGCAGCCTGGGACGAAGGCTACATAGCCATGTAATTATCAGCAGGCAATTTAAATGCTCACAATTATAGGCTCAGATGCTCCTGGGGACCAGATGTGGCTCCCGTGACCACGGATGGCCTTCAGTTCTTGACCCAGGTACTGATTTTTACATCCCAGGTGCACCAAGATGTCTTTTTGTGTCCTCCGACCAAAGACTGCACAGAGGCAAGTCTGAGATTCTGTGTCCTCAGAAAAGGACACAAGGAGAAGGAGCAGCTGAGGAAAACAAGTACCTCCATTCTCCCCTGAAGGAGCAGAGCCCTGCTCAATCCCCAATTGCCAGTCTAAACTGTTCTCTGGTGGGAAACTGTACCCAGGGAGCTACATCGCCATTTCACACTGAGGAATTGGGGGTAATCACCTTGTTTTCTGTTCACAGACAAAGGTTGGAAAGTATTCTGAAGCGAACCCACACAAGGAGAAAGTACTCCAGACTTTCTTTACACACATGATGTTGTCCAGGGCTGGCGTGCCTCTGTAGCCCACGAAGAAAATGGTGGAGCCTTGTGTTTATTAGTTATTTCTTCTCAGTGATATGACCAAATAGTGACAGACTAAAAGCAGTGACAGATGAGCCGTCTCTCCAATGATTACTGAAAAGGAGAGTCCATGATTTAATGGGGAGGGGTAAATGTGAGGGAGGGGGAGGGAGGACAGAGCAGAGAGAATTACTGTAATTAAATTCTAATCGGAAAAATAGAAAAATAAACCCAAGGAAGGAAAGAGATTCATTTTAGCCGAGAGTGGAGCAGAATTCTATACGCTGTGGCAGCAAGGCCACAGCATAAGGGACAGCTTGGTCCATGGGGCAACATGGAGACCAGGACATGTGCACAGCTGGCTTTTTCTCCTTTGCCTTTACTCCTCACATTCGTTCTTAGATTTTTTTTTCCTCCCTCTGTACATTTTGTACATCTTTGCTCTACTGGGCAGAGTCTTCATCTGTAGCCTAGGTTGGCCTAGAACTCAGTATGTACCCATGGTTAGCCTTGAACTCACAACAATCCTCCCATTGAATTGCTGACCCATAATGGAGCTACAGGTGTGAGCTGCTGGGTTTGCCCCTTCATTGGTTGTTATTAATGGGAAGGGTGATAAAGTGTCCCATGTCAGCCATGTAGGCAAAAGCCATACTGTGTAGCAAAAGGTAGACCCTGAGCTCTGCATCCTTCTGCTCCCTTCTCCCAATGCTCAGGAGGCCAGCCTGCTTTCTCCCTAATCATTCACACTGGGGCTACCTCCCAGGCTTGCTGCCTTTCACACTCAGAGTTGCCCTCCCCCCTCAGCTAAACACCTCTCCAAAGGCTCTTTAGAGACCCAGTGACTCATAATGCCTGAGGCAAGCTTTAATTCAATCAAACTGACAATGACAGTTTTCCATCACAGCCCAGAAAGGAATAACAAGCCCAACTGTCTCTGCTCTTTAAGTCTGGGAGAAGGCGTGGTTCTGGAGTCTACACTGAATGCATTTGTGGACACTGACACATGCCTGTGCTGCTGCTCAAAGCCAGGAAGTCACTTCCCCACACTTCCTCTCTGTCTGTCTGTCTGTCTCTTGCCCGCCCCGCCCTGTGTGTGTGTATGTTTGTGTGAGTGTGTAAAATGCATAAGGCTGTTCTGCTGTCTCTCTTGGTGCTGAGGAGACTTTGGCCTTTTCCTGAGGGAAAAGGAATACCTCAAGAATGAGACTTTGGACTGGACCTGTTATTGATTTATTGACTTATCTGTGTTGATTGTCCCTGCAAGGGGGACCTCAGCATGTGGCTGCTTCCTTGGCTCCTGGAAACTCTGACAACTCATGGTGTTGACCTGAGGAGTCTTGAGAGGTCAGAGACGTTCCACTCAGACAAAAAAGAATGATTCCATGTGACAACCCTGGGGGCTGCTGTTACAAGACTATGTTACCTCCCCCCTTTGGTTTTTTTTTTTTTGAGACAGGATTTCTGTATGTAGCCTTGGCTGTTCTGGAACTGGCTTTGTAGTCCAGGCTGGCCTAGAACCCATGGATATCAGCCTGCCTCTGCCTCCCAAGTGCTGGGATTAAAGGCACAGGCCACCACTGCCTGGCAAGTCACCTCCCCTTTTATGTATTGCTCCTTCCCCTTGGCTCTGTGATCTGCATCAAGTGCCCCTAGGTTGAGATTGTGACACTCTCTCCTCTGCAGCCTCCACTTCCACAGCACTAAGTGAGTCTTGAGAGAGATTTTTGAGTGTGCCTGAGTGCTGATATGGTGAGGGTAAAGTCAATACACCCTGGGAAGAGTTCTCAGTCTTGAGACTCAAGGGCTTTTAGCCCCATGTACTGCTGCTGTGATTTATGCCAGGATTTGCACAGCCCAGCAGTGAGCAGAGCTAACTTGATCTCCTGGTTGATAGGTGACCGCTACACTTCCCGTGACCAGGTAGGTAGTCAGGAGGACTTGAGGTTCTGGTTGGCCAGCGGTCCCAAACAGCTGAAGCCTCTTGTCACAGGAGGCAAGGAATAAAGTGAATGACACACATTTTCCACATACCCTTGGCATCTGGCCGTTGGCTATGTTGATCAGTGGGGCAAAGTTGGAGCTTACCAGTGGTGATGTCCTCTTGCTGCCACCAAGCAGGGAAAATGTTGGAAGCAAATAATCCCTAAGAATGGCTCTGGAGGGCAATTGAGTCTAAACGGCAAACAGAGCCTAGGAAGAATCCTCAACTCCTGCTGTTATACAGTGTCTGAAAAATTATGTCTCATAAAGGGCTATAACATAAATACATCCAGTTTATGCCTGCATGTGTGTGTGTGTGGGGGGCTCCTGCATTGACTTGGTGTGGCTTGAATGACTGGTGGCTCAAGATAATTGTATCCCTGAGAAGGACCAGCACCGATTCCCTCAAGTTATGCTCACAGTGCCCTGGTGCAGGAAACACTCAGCATGCTAGCCTTTCTGTCTGCTTTCAGGGAGGCTGTGCCCTGAGCACTGGGTCAGCCTTACTCATAGGGGCAATGTTTTAAGTTATGAATCAATTACAGGCCCATCAGGAGTCAGTGATGTTACTGCATCTATGTTTGGCAATTGACATATTAGTTTTAGGATGCTGGTGCTTGCTTCTTCCTAGTGCGTGGGAGAGGGATTCTGGCAGCTCTTGCTGGGAGCAGCCTGAAAAGGCTGAGTCACCCTTCGGTGTTTTCCCTTGCTTGATTCTGTGACTAAAGGACCAAAGGTGAGAAGACTGCTACTCTCAGGAGCCTTTCAGTGTCTGCTTTCATAAATCAGAAGTCTCTGAGCTTTTATATGCAAGCATCCTTTTCCCACAAGGGTTTATTTTTTACCTGTAGCATTTTAAGGGTTTATGAGGCGGTGGTGTATCCAGTGGAAAAGCACTTGCCTATTATGTGTGAGACCCTCGGTTCTTTCCTCATTAATGAAGTGTAACAGTAAATTGCATCCTGTCACTAAAATTACAGTAGGCATAATAATCAGTGGTCTACCACATAGGGCTTATTCCTATCTTTTAAAAATGTAAACTAAAAAAAAAATACATGTTTTCAGTTAATAGCTTCTGGGAAAGAAAAATAGCAGTTTTCTTTAAAGGAGTATCACAGAATGTATCCGCCACAATTGCCTAAGGCACAGTTAACTAACAATAAAGGATCTTCATGTTCTCTCTTTCTCTCTCTGTCTCTCTCTGTCTCTCTCTGTTTCTCTCTCTCTCTCTCTCTCTCTCTCTCTCTCTGTGTGTGTGTGTGTGTGTGTGTGTGTCTGTGTACTTTTGATTTTTTTGTCCCACTATTTTTTCTTTTTAAGTTTGTATTTCTAGTTGTTTTTTTTTTTTAACAACACAGAGAAGGCACATGAAGTTTGGTAGATAGGGAGGTGGGCTGAATCTGAAAGGTGCTGGGTGGGGAAGGTATATGATGAGAATATATTGTATGAAAATTTTAATTAAAGAAAGTATTCCATGTGGACGTAGTAAGTTTAAGAACGATATGCAAGTTGGAGTCAAGTGTGGTGGAGATTTAGGAGGAATTTGGGGAAACTGAATGGAGTTTAGATTTGCTAAAACGTATTGTATTAGGATATTAAATTATCAAACAATAGAAATTATTGTTTTACAACTTTCGTGTGTATTATATAATGTACTTTAATCACATGTCTCCTATTATACTCTCTTATTCTATTCCTATAACCAAAAAACTATTCTTACTAAAACATTCCTCTTCTATTTTCATGTCTTTTTTTTTGTGGTCTGCTGCTTTTGCTTTTAATAGCATGAGCATAGATGGATAAGGGCAACTTAAAACTGACTATACCACCAAGCAATATGATTCTTCCTTTCCCAGTAGCCATTAACTACCTCTTGTTCTTCAGGGATGCTTAAGGCATCTTGAGCCTCTCTGCTATCCATGATGGAATGATGGTGGATCTATAGCTAACCACTATTGGTGTGTGTTCATGGGTGCAGTAGTTATGTCATATCCAGAATACATTATTTCACAGTACTCCTTCCTGACATACATATAGCCATATAGTGCATCTGGCACTAGAATTTTCATTTAATGCCATAGAGCTTCTGAGAGCAATATTATCTACCCATGAATGGGACCTCCCTTCAAACACTATCATGCAAATTATATTCCTAACTAGCTCATTGGTTTTTTAAAGCCATGTATTGCCTTCCCCCAGCAATTGCTCAACTTTTCCATAATACCATCAGAGTATCAGGATAAAAAATGAGGGGCACTAAGCTCCAATATATTTTATTAGGAAAAAAAGATGTGACAAGCCAAATAGCATACTCAGTCCACCCATTTGTTTACTGTTGTTATAAAAGTTTGGATGCTTAATTGGCAAATGTTACTCTATTCATTAGAATATTTCAATCATTTTATTTATTTATTGTGCCATAGTAGCATATGACTTGGGAAAGTAGAGTTCTGTGTATTTTCTAGTCACTAAATTAGCTCTCCCTATGACATTTCTGTACTTGTGGCATTACAGGTTTCTTGGAAAAGGCTCTTTTGTGTTAGTTTTTATGAATGCCACCAGCTGTTCTTAGTGATAGGATTAAGACTCTATGTCCCTTGTGGTCTGTACATAAATTATGCTTGGTGACAATCAGGTATTAACAAAGAGGTATTTTGAATATATGAACCCAATATTCATCAAATATTCTGATGCTGCATCTTGGCTCCCCACATCAACATTTCCCCTTGACTCCTGGCTGCAGCGTCAGTTTGTTCACTGATAATGTCTCAGGGAAATGGATTCCTGTAAGGGAGAGAGGAGCAGATCATAGTTCTCTCCTTGTATCTCTTTTGCTGCTGTTGCCATCTCAACAAAGATGCTCTTGGCACCAGGGCCATGCTGTCTAACTGGGGACTGGAAAGATCATAGGCATTTTTTCCTAACTTCAGTGGCATTTGCTACATTAAAAATAAATATATAAAGAGTGGTACAAATTTTTAACATCTCAGCATGTTTTTATAAGTTTACATTTAAATTTTAATGTCTTCCTTCATTGTAGCTCCCCTTAGGTATTTTGTTTCCATCGTGACCCCACGTATTTGGCATATCTCTGAATATTTTCTGGAAGTTAGGTTCTGATGCATTGGTAAACGTATTCACATGTCCTAGTTTACTTTTGTTGCTGTGATAAAATATTAACCAAAACCAGTTTATGTGTGGAGGAAGAGTTTATTTGGCTTGCAGCCCATCACTGGAGGAAGCCAAGGGAGACATACAAGGTATGAACATGAAGCAGAAAGTAAAAGAAAGGCTGCTTAATGGCTTCCTCCCATTTATGTGCACAACAACTTTTCTTATACAGCTCAGGCCTGCCCACCAGGATGGACACTTCCCACAGTGGGCTAGGCCTACTATCAATTATTAATCAAGAAAATGCCCCGTGGGCACACCAACAGGCCAATTTTATGGAGTCAATTCTTTCATGGAGATTTCCTCTTCCCAGGCTTGTCCAAGTTGTGAGGTTAACAAAAACTAGCCAGCACAACAAACGTACTTTGAGTAGGCCAATGCACTCAGAACTGAAGTAGAGAGCTAATAGTCACTATTAGGGAAGAATCTGAAGCTGGAAACAAGAATTGCATTTCATCTATTTTGGAAATCGGAGGTGATATTTTTCTCTCCATATGTGTTCATGTCATTTTATTTTGAGAGGACACTGTAAGGAATGGTCTTCTATGTGTACATTCTAACAAAATTCTGGTTTTCCATTTGAATGCATTCTTGTTTAAGATAAAATAAAATAATAGTGGAGACAAATTAATAACTGGATTATGTATTTTTATGAAAAAGAGAGAGAAACTTTCAGTCATCCCTGACTTAATCGTAGGAGAGTTATAGTTTGTCTTTTTAAAATGGGACAAAGGCAAGGACTTTGCACATGCAGACTTTGATGTCATTCTCAAATTATCAAAGATGAGAGAAAATACTTATGCTGCTTGTATGTGCCAGGGATCTCATGGACAAGTCATTTTTTACCTAAAAATGCAATTATCTAATTCTCTCCTAGTCTTCCTACACACACACACACACACACACACACACACACACACACACACAGAGATAATCTCATATCAGTTTAGCAAGTAGGATGAACTTCACTACAACCAGATTTTTTTCTCCTTTATTAATTTATTCTTGTTACATCTCAATGGTTATCCCATCCCTTGTATCCTCCCATTCTTCCCTCCCTCCCATTTTCCCCTTATTCCCCTCCCCTATGATTGTTTCTGAGGGGGATTACATCCCCCTGTATATGCTCATAGGGTATCAAGTCTCAGAAATCTATCAATGTAATCCACCACATAAACAAACTGAAAATAAAAAACCACATGATCATCTCTTTAGATGCAGAGAAAGCATTTGATTAAAATCCAACACCCATTCATGTTTAAAGTTTTAGAGAGATCGGGAATACAAGGCACTTTCCTCAACATAATAAAGGCTATATATAGGAAGCCAATAACCAAAATCAAAGTAAATGGTGAGATACTCAAGGAAATTCCTCTAAAATCAGGAACAAGGCAAGGCTGCCCACTCTCTCCATATCTCTTCAATATAGTACTTGAAGTTCTAGCCAGAGCAATAAGACAACAAAAGGAGATCAAGGGTATTCAAATGGGAAAGGAGGAAGTCAAATTATCCCTATTTGCAGATGATATGATAGTCTACATAAGTGACCCTCAAAATTCCACCAGAGAACTCCTACAGCTGATAAACCAGATATTTTATACCTGGCAAATTGTCTCCATGTAAACCATAATAATTTTACCTTATTCTTTAATACAGTGATTCTCAATCTGTGGGTTATGGTCACATATCAGATATCCTGCATATCAGATGTTTAAATTATGATTTATAACAGTAGCAAAATTACAGTTATGAAGTAACAACAAAAAGTTTTATGGTTGGGGGTCAGCACAACATGAGGAACTGCATTAAAGGGTCACAGCTTTAGGAAGGTTGAGAACCCCTGCTTTAATACAATAGGTAGCAGGGAGACTGAAGTTTTCCTAGAGTTAGTAAAGCAGATTTCAGAAAAGAGTAGTCCATTACCTCATTGTAAGCAGTGGCAGACTCTAAACTTCCCTTTTAAGATTACAACAAGATGCTGTTTTTTTTATACTTCTTTACTTTGATAGCTAAAATATAGGAGTTTGCCATGAAAATGTGTATTCTAGTAACATCAGTAGCTATACCCATAAAATATCACCACCATGACTTCCCAAAGGTGAGGTCCCAAACAAGGATGACACCAATAGACATGCAAAAGTAAAGTGGGAAAAGTCCAAGAGGCTGCAACTCTATACAAAGAACTAGAGGCAACTGGGGAAAGCTAGGCTCAGGAAAGATTGTAATCCCCAGGGAAGAGTACACTGGTTGTCCAGTGCCAGATGGTCAGCTCTGAAAGCATCCATCATCCATACTGGTACCATAGGGACAGAGGGGCAGAGCAGGTTATATTTAGGAATATGAATATATATATGCAATATTAATGAAAAAGAGGCCATGAATTTGAAAGAAAGCAGGGAGGGACATTTGGGAGGGTTTAGAGGGAAGGAAGGGATGGGAGAAATGAAATTAAACTCTAATCTCAAAAATTAAAAAAAAATAGTAAAAAATGAGCTTAAAGAGAGATGTCTAGGGTTTTTGCTAGATAGTCTATGGCATTTATGGGGAGCATTATTTCTACAAATGGCATATTTCATTATATATATAATAAATTAAATATTACATATTTAAGTAAAATAATATACTTCCTTTATAGCATTTTCAATCATTCTTTGTGCTCCTTTCCCTCTCTCTCTCTCTCTCTCTCTCTCTCTCTCTCTCTCTCTGTATTGCCTTCTTTTTCCATCCTCAGATACTCAGTTTCCCATATCCTTTCCAATAACATCCGTGTCCCACTGTCCTCCTATCTAGAGATCTTCCTTATGGTCCCTTTTGAACTTTCCTGGTTTCTGTGGTTATGTTGGGTTATAAACTTACATCTAAAGTTTCAGAGCTAGAAGCCACAAATAGAAACCACATCCAGGCTTTGTCTTTCTAGGTCTGGGTTTCTTCAGTCAGTGTGGTGCATTCTAGTTCCATTCAATTGCCTGCAAATTTCATGTTTTTGCTTTTCTTCACAGCTTCATAGAATTCAATTGTTTTGGTTGTGGAAGTCCAAAAGATGCCCAACACAGTAGACTATTGCCATTGGCTGTGGCTGCCTCTCAGAACCTGAAAGTAAGATCTATCATTTAATATACCATACACGTCAGACACGGGACTCAGAGGCGTCAAGATAAAACCACCCTGGAAGCCTTGACCCTGAAGACAAGCTCTTACAGTATCCAAAGGCGCTTCATAAGGTGCCGTGGGAAAAGAATAATCAAGAGTTTCACAAAGCTATACAGCCTATGACCCATGGCAGTAAATATCATGGCAAAACTATTCAAGGATAAAATGCTACAAAGGATAACAAACAGCTGTTTAATGTGACGTAAGGGCCATTCAATTACATATAATTCATGTCTACTACTGTAAACTTACCCTTGCATGGTGACGTCATAGAACCTGCCTCTATCCCTCTCCTAAGCCAACATAAATGAAAACTGCCTTCTAAATACCCATCCTTATATACACAGATAAGTATATCTATTACTTCTCATCAAATAAGCTTCTTTTTGACAACATATAGAAACTGACAAAAATCCATAACTGGTCAAAATGCAGAGAACCAGTGACCATGGGGTGTCAACATCACTTGATACATTTACAGGAATCAGGGGAAGAAAGATTATAAAAGAGAGAAGACCAGGTTATGTGCAACACGATAGCATCTTTGTGTATGACCAACTTGTACCCATGAACTCTTAACACTATAGTAACCTAAACAAGGCCCATACAATGGCAATACTGGCTGACATATGAATACGGATGGGAGAAATCTCACAAAGTTTCATTTATAGATGAATATCTATAAGCAAACAATGGCTTCTAAGGGGGGGGGAATCAATTTTCTCCATGAATGAGACCCCTGATAGATTATCCATCCCCAAATAGTCAGCCCTAAACATATTTAAATACAAACAACACTAAATGGACTCAGGAGGTTGACTTTATGTATACATGTTACAATAATAATTTAAAAAGAAAAATTATGAATTTGAGAGCCAGTGGTTAGCAAGACTGGAACAAGAGGAATGAAGGGGTGGAAATGGTGAAAATAGTCATGTATGAAAATTTCAAATGTATATATTTATATATACATACATACATACATACATATTAAGAATTTGAACAGTAAAAAGTAATTTAAAAATTACAAATCTCTCTCTCTTCTTATAGCTTTGCACAGTGATATTAAAGTTAACTACTTGCTATAGGACCAAAAGTATTCATTGCTAAAAATGGAAACTGTCTAGTAAAGAAACAACAGGAAATATTGATGATATTGTTCAAGTAAGCTTCCATCTATCAGGGCAGTAAAGTCACCTGGGCAAAGACAATGAGACAATTACCCACACAGAGACAATCCCAGTAGGGGCCCTTCACCTGAGCTCAACAAGTCACCAGTACCTACTCTCAGATCGCTAGTCCCTTGTACCCAGTTACCAAATCTTTCATAGGTTCCATAAACATGCTCTTAGGAAATGTGGCCACTGTGAAAGGGCACTTTACACACAGAAACTTGTTTTCATAACTGTTGAGAGCCCTTTCTTAGGAACTGGGCTGCTAAAATCTGGCCTCCAAGAATTATATATGTTAATACTGTGTAAACATGCTTCTACCATGGCTCAAAGTAAAACAGGAAACTCCAATGTCATAAGAATAGCTTAGTAACTGTCAAAGAATGGCTTGGGACTCTTATTCCATTGATGGCCCTCAGTAGCCTGTGAATTTGGGATTGGAGAAATGCTTGGAGTAAATTCTGACCATACTATTCATTTTTTAAATTTTTATTAAATTTATTCATTTGTTCATTTTACATCCTGATTGCAGTCCCCTCCCTCTTCTCCAGATCCCACCCCCACCCTTTTCCCTTTTCCCCCACTTCTCTTCAGAAAAGGAGACCTCCCCTAAAACCTACTTCCTTACAAGTCTACCTACATCAAGTCCCATCAGGACTAAGTACATCATCTTCCCCTGAGGGCAGACAGGGCAGCCCAGCTGTGGGCAAGTGATCCGAAAGCAGGCAACGAAGTCCATGCCAGAGACATCGCCCGCTCCACTTGCTAGGAGACCCACATGAAAACCAAGCTGCCCATCAGTTACCTATGTGTAGGGGACCTAGGTCCAGTCCATGCATGGTCTTTGGTTGGTGCGTCAGTCTCTGTAAGCCCCTATGGGCCCAGGTTAGTTGACCGTCGTGGTCTTCTTGAAGAGTTCTTGCCCCCTCCAGGGACATTCTACCCTTCTCCGTACTCTTCCACAAGACCCCTGGAACTCTGCCTAATGTTTGCCTGTGGGTCTCAGCATCTGTTTTTATCAGCTGCTGTGTGGAGCCTCTCAGAGAACAGCTATGATAGGCTCCTGTCTGCAAGCATAGCAGAGTGCCATTAATAATGCCAGGGGTTGGCTCTCTCCTATGGGGTGGATCTCAGGTTGGGCCAATCATTAGTTTGCCATTCCCTAAATCTCTGCTTCATCTTTATTCCTGCACGTCCTGTAGGCAGGGTAAATTTTGGATCAATGTTTTTGTGGGTGGGTTGTTTTTTCTCTCCCTCCACTGGAAGTCCTTCCTGGCTATACCGCTCGTGGGCATATACCCCCCTCAAAACGCTCCATTTGTTCATAACAGCTTTATTTGTAATATTCAGAAACTGGAAACAACCCAGATGTCTCTCAGCTGAAGAATGGATAAAGAAACTGTGCTACATTTATACAATGGAATACTACTCAGCTATTAAAAATAAGGAAATTCTGAAATTTGCAGGCAAATGGATGAAACTAAAAAAAAAAATCATCCTGAGTGAGGTAACCCAGACCCAGAAAGATACACACGGTATATATTCACTTATAAGTGGATATTAGCCACATAATACAGGATAACCATATTACAATACACAGACTTAAAAAAGCTAAGTAACAAGGAGGGCCCAAGGGAATATGCTTAAATCCCACTCAGAAGAGGAAATAGAGTAGACTTTAAAAGTG
Source organism: Acomys minous (assembly GCF_964271855.1). Classification (NCBI taxonomy): domain Eukaryota; kingdom Metazoa; phylum Chordata; class Mammalia; order Rodentia; family Muridae; genus Acomys; species Acomys minous. The sequence goes on from NC_140488.1 coordinate 45,804,116, forward strand.
GATGAAGAGAAGGAAGTGGGTGGGAAAGGGTGTGGGGAGGAAAATGAGGGTGGGGATCAGATGTGGGGAGTGTGGGGCAGGAGGTAAGAGATCCAGGAGAGATAAGGGAAACTGAGGTGGGAGGACATCTCTGAGATAAGCTGGAGACTTGTGATGTGGGGAGATGGGGGTAACTCTAGCTGAGACTCCTAGCTGTGGGGGACATGGAAGTTAAAGTGACCCCACCTCATACTATTCATTTTTAAATTGTTAAGAGTTCATATTTTTTAAAAAAAATATTTTTTAAGTTCTTGGTACTTTCATAAACCCATGAGCCTCTGAGAAATTTGAGATTGATTTAAACAGCTTGAGTCATGCCCTGTATCCTAAAGGTATCAACTTGCCCTGAAGCTGGAAGGGAGCGGAAGGATTGAGGTGGCAGCCTCGTGGCTTGAGAGAATTCCCCTGTTGTTTGTTCGTCTTTGGGCTGAATTCATCTCTTTGATTGAAAACTTTACCCCTCCCTCAAGTTACTTTCTCCACTGCTCCTGAGTGTACCATGTTTAGTGATTCACACTGAATAAAGACAAATGAGAATTCGGAAAGGTTGGTAAATGCGCAACGGGCTGGTTTTAAATGATGACTCATATAGATGTATGGGCAGAGCGGGAAGATGGGCAGACAGACAGTTTTGCTTACCATGAGCCTGTAGATTAATTGTTAAAAGTTTGAAGGGCTTTTGTGTTTCCATACTGCGGAAAATGAAAGGATGAATATGTCTTTTATATAACTTTTGAGGGGAGCGTGTCAGTCAGACTTCTTCATCATTGTGACAGACAGCTGAGGAAACAGTTTCAAAGGAGAAATGATTTCTTCTGGCTCATCTTTTCAGAGGTTTCATAGTGGGTTGCTACGGAAGTAAGACAAGGCTAATAATCGTATGGTGGCAGATGGTGCTCTAGGAAACATCGGGCTATGAGAAACAGTTTATGTTTGGACAGGTTGGAGCCTGATAAGAGACAAAGTAGCTAATGTGGCACAACTTGGGGAGAGGGCTCTTACTCAGCACAAATGGCTGGCAGCAGATGTCCAGGGACCCTAAAGTAAACAGTGATGTAATCAGTCATAGAACTGTTTCTGGAAGAATGCCACCTTTATGTGGGTTTTGAATAAATGTGACCTTGTGCTCAGAAACATAGGGTTTAGTCTGAGCCTTAGTTTTAGCCTTTGCCTTCTCAACTTGCCTGTATGTCTATCTGTAGACCTGGGTGCCAGTCTGCATGTGGATCTGTACCAGCATGTAAGTGGTCAGTGTGTGTTGGCCATACTGGGTATGTGCAGACCACTGCCTGCCTAGCATCCTGTGCTAGTAAATAAATTGTGTCCTATCTTCAGGTAGTTCCTCACAGTCTCTTCAACATCCAGCCTCCTGTGACCCTCCTACTTTCCTGGTACTGGGTCATGGAACTCACAGCTGATGGTTTCATGAAGGAGGAAGAGATTTTAGGAAGGGGCTAAGGACAAAATAATTTTTCTATAACCATGCCCACAAGTGACCCATCTCCTCTAGGTAAGCCTCATCTTTAAAATAGTTAACACCTCCTCAAATAGTGCCACCAAGTGAGGCAAAGTTGTTAACTTATGTGAGTTTTGGGAACATTTTCTATTCAAAAATTAACATAGGCACACACAGACACAGGCCAGCCTTATAATCCATTGGTCACTACAGAACATTCCCCGAATTCTCTCTGATTGTTCTAGCTTATGTTTCCTTTTAGTGTCTTAATCAAAATACCAGCCTTGTTCAACAGGTGGCCCCTTAATATACTCCTGCAATCCCTCAGAAAGGAGGCATTGAGAAGGATGCTCACACAACAGGATGGGGTATATAGTGGGAACATACACACATGCATGCACACAGTGAGAGTAAACACAGCTCCTAAAAAGTGAAGTAGAGCACTGTGCAGTGAGCTACAGCGGTGTTCACGAGTAACACAATTTAAGTATGAAATATAGTGCAAGATATATGTCTGGGAAAAATTACCACTCAGGTATGATGATACATATACCTGCCTCATTCCCTTTAGGTGAGGAATATGGTTCCTCTGAGCATTGGTTCACGAGGATGCGACTGTGAACTGTTCTGGTTTGTGGTCCACATTCTGAATTCTTGCCACCTGGAAATGTCGACTGTACTTCCAATTCTGATCTAGTACTGTGTGTGGTATGTGTATTATTGTGTAGAAATGTCAGACCTATTACTGTGCTTTTCTGAAATAAATGTTAAGAGCTAGTTGCTCTTTGGAAAATCAGTTCATGGATACTTTGATGCAGCCTCATGGCCAACTTCCTGAATTCTACATCAGTTTTATTTTTGTTTGTTTTGAAATTATTTTCATGTCAAGAATCCCAACAGTCTTTACTTATGTGCCAATATTTCAAAAGAATGTTATTTCAAATCTATTCACTCAGAATAATTTTAAATCTGCTTCATAATTCAATACAGATTTTTTTCTGAAAATATACTTACCATTACTATTCATTCATGATGGTGTCACTCAGTATAACTTATTGGATTGTGAGGTTTGCTAAAATATTTAAAATCACAGAGCTTGTGAGTGATGCCTGAAAGACTCAAACTTTCATCTGTTTTTGCCCAAAATGTCTTCATCTTGTGAATATGAAAATGTTAGCCATGCCTTTCCTTAAATGGGAAAAACTCATGTTGATGCAAGCTTTTTACTCTAAGAACCTTTGGAACCATCCATTCCTGTAGGTTGCAGATACCTATATATCTAATGCAATATGACCTTGAGTGGAGCCCATATGAACTTTGTTGTACTCAGTAATTCACACACCCATTGCTGTGAATGTTGTGTCAGAGCTGGCTCAGAAAAAAACGTGTGAGAGTTTATTTTCTGTTTAATTTTCCATTTCAGGGTCTAGTGGCATCATCTTTGTAGCTACAATAAAAATAGGGTGTTATTAAAGCAGGTAAACACTCCAAATCAGAACTCTGTGCCAGTGCTCCAGAGAACTCTTTATTTTCATGTTACTCTGTGGGACTGGCCACATACGAAAGGCATCTTAGTGTATAAATAGCAGGAGGTACTGCATCATAGTATGTCCCCAATGTGAGTGACTGTGTGTAACACACTCTGTGTGCTTGTGTACTCTCTATTGCTGCATACCTACTGAAAAATTTTTTTAAAGATTTAATGTAGTTATATAATAACTAGTTCCAAAAACAATAATTTCAAAACAAACAAAAATAAAACTGATGTAGAATTCGGGAAATTGGCCATGAGGCTGCATATTTCATGCCCTTTGTTTTTCTATAAATTATAATGCTGCTTCAGGCAAGGTATAGTAAGACTAAGAATTTCCCTCTTACCCAATTATTGCCAAAATCTAAAATAAAAATAAAATAAAATCTTTTTTTCCTGTTTCTTTCTATATATTGTCATTAAAAAATAAATGCAGGTGAGCATTTGAACTTAGAGCCTGACCTTATGGCTTGGAACTCTAGTAAGATGAGGGTTTATGTGCATTTACTGGTTTCATTGGAAAAGTAAGCCCAAAAGAGCATTTTAAATGAAGTTCTGGTTTCTATGACAACTAGGATATGTCAACTTTATACTCAACGAACAAATGTTTAACAAAGCTGTTTACAAGCTAGAAAGGGTAAACAGCAAAAATATGTCCTAATAAGTGGTGTGTGTGTGTGTGTGTGTGTGTGTGTGTGTGTGTGTGTGTGTGTGCATGCGTAAGGTATATTATTTTATTAGATATTAGGGACTATAAACCTTCCTGCTTTTGTTGAAGTCAAGAAGTTCATACAGCAGAGAGTCTGAGGTTATGAGTCACCTGTCATCTTTTTGTGTTTCTGTGTCCTCAGATTACCCCTAAAATGTGAGAGTATTATTTTGTGAATTCTTTAAAAAGTCTCCAAGTACCTATGTCCTGATCTCCTCCACTTTAGAGCTCCTCACACCCCGTGGTCCCCATTTAATTGACTGGTTTCTGCTATTGCTCCATCTTACATACTAACATGTACAAATTTGGAGCTAAGAACCACAAATAATGGAGAACATGTGATATTAGTCTTTCTCAGTCTGAGTTACTTCTCTCAGTATAATATCATCTATTTCCATCTTTTCACCCACAGACTTCGTTATTTCATTTTTTTCTTTGCAATTGGGGAGAATTTCATTGTGTGTGTGTTCCACATTTTCATTATCCTTCCATCAGTTGAAGGACATTTATTTCCATTTTCTAGCTGCTCTGACTAGAGCAACAATGAGCACGGCTGAGGAAGTGTCTGTGGAGTAGAATACCGAGTTCTTTGGGCATATGCCAAGGAGTGAGGAGTATTATGAGGGCTTTAACTGGGGTGGGAGTAGGGAGAAGAGCTTTAACTAGGGAGTGAGGAGGAAATGGGGCTTTAACAGGGAAAGAAGAAGGCTGTCAAAACAGAAAAAGAACGAGGGAAGAGGTTATAGTATCAACTAAAGATGTTTGAAAACGACATAGGGAATCACTTTTATTTTATATGTACCTAAACATGGATATAGATATAGTATATATGTGTGCATATATATGAAGTTATGCCACTTAGGCTGATAATCCCCCACCCAAGAACCATGGACTAGCCAACGAAAACCCTAGTACTTTGCATGAGGAATACCCTCTTGAGTTGTTAGCCAGGGGAGTCCAAGAAACCACAAAAACAATACAAGCTATTGCCATTGTCTTTGGTTGTCTCCCAGAAATTGAAGGCAGGGCCCTTATTTCTGAAGACATGATACACTTCAGACTCAGAACTTGGAGTAATTGAGCCGGAAATGATCTGACAGTCATTTGAGTAGAGAGGCACAGTAATTTTCCAACAGGTTTTGAATGCCTAGTAAGCCAGCTAAGTTGATGATAGGAGTTTACACGAGTGTGCTACGTGAAAATTTAGTTCTCCTTTTTCTAACTTCCTGGTAGACTACTGTTCTCATTTCATTACAAGTACATGTCCTAGTCCAGTACTGCTGGGAAGTCAAGGCAGAAACTTAAAAGTTTCACATCTCTAGTAAAGATCCAAGAGAGGATAAGTGTGAACAAGAAGGGCCTCTGTAGGCTCATATATTTTAATACTTGGCCTGCAGTTGGTGGAACTGTTTGGATAGGATTGGTAGGTGTCGCCTTGTTGAAGGAAGTGTATTGCTAGGAGAAGTTTCAAAAGACCCACATCATTCCCAGGATAAGCTCCGCCTCCTGATTGAGCTGCCTGCCACAGTGCCTTCACCCTGCCTCCACCATTACTAACCATTTGGAAACATAAGGCCAATTAAAACATTTCTTTTATAACTTTCCCTGGTGGTCATGTTTTATTTTTACTTGGGCTCCAGGGATTGAACTTGGGGTATCAGGTTTATGAAGCTGTCACCTTTATCCTGTGAGCCATCTCACTGGCCCTAGACCAATTATTTTTTTTAATTTTTAAAAAGATTTTTTTATTTAAGTAATATGTTCAGAATACCTCTCAATTGTTATCCCCTCACTTGTATCTTCCCATTCCCCCCTCCCTCCCTCTTTCACCCTGTTCCCCTCCCCTAGATCTGTGACAGAAGGGGACCTCCTCCCCCACCATATTATCATAGCCTATCAGGTCTCATCCTGGTAGCCTGCTTCCCCTTCCTCTGCCTAGACCAATTCTTTAAGGACAATGTTAATCCATTTCCCACATGACTATTTGTATTCACTGCAACGCTAAGGCCAGTTGAGAACCACAAACTTTTTTTAAAAAATTAACTAATTAACTAACTTTATATCCCAATTGCAATTTCCTCTCCTTTGTCTCCTCCTCATCTCTCCCTTTCTCCTCCTCTCCCGTCTATCCTCTCATCTTCTCCTTCTCCTAGGAAAAGGAAAAAGGGCTCCCATGTATTTCAAACCACCTCACCATATCAAGATGCAGTAGGACTGGACGCATCTTCTTCTGTTGAGGCCAGACAAGGCAGCCCAGTTAAGGGAAAGAGATCCAAAGGCAGACAACAGAGTCAAAGTCAGCCCCTGTTCCTGCTGTTGGGGATCCCACATGAGGACCTACATATATGTAGAAGGCCTACCTTTTTTTTTTCACCTCGCTTTGTACTGGTACAACTCCAACAACATTGTATATCACTAACTGGAATTACATTTGAGATTAGCAGTTTGGGATGCTCCTTTTTTCAAGACACCTGATATGAGCCATGTGAATCTTACCCTGCATTTAACACATCTAAAATGGAAGTGTTTGCCTCTCCCTGTGGCTTTCAGAATGACATCGAGCCTGTGGTTTTTGATGCCATTGATATTTTGTAGAGTAACTTTCTCAACTGTGGCCAAATAAAGTCTAGTTTTACTCAGTAACAGATGTTATAAATACATAACCCAGACCTCTGCCGAATGTCTTCCAGTCATTGGCGTTCATCTCAAGGAGGCCACTGGCATTTCCTGATGACGATAGGATAACATCTGGACACTGCTGGAAGATACCTAGAGGGTTTTTACAAAATTATGTATATTCATCATATATGGTATTGAGTTTTATAAAGACATTTTTGTACAAGTATATTAACTTCTTTGAATATATTTCCCCATACTTCCTTTCTCTCCCCATTTTCTCCCTGCTCCATTAGTCCCTGTGGTGGTATGAATGAGAATGTCCCTGGTGGTCTCAGGTATATGAACACTTGGTCCCACCAGTTGGGGAGGGTCTGAGGATATGCACCCTTGCTGGAGGAAGTACATCACTGGGATCAGGTTTTGAGAATTTGTAATCTTACTTCCACTTTGTGAATTGGGTTGAAGATTTGATCTCTTGGTTTTCTGTTCTTGCTGCCATGCCTGTCTGGCAAGATGGACTTCCATCCTGTTGGAATCATAAGCTAAACTAAACTCCTCCTTCTAAGTGCCCTTAGTTACTGTATTTTTTAACAGCAACAGAAGGAAAACTGGTAAAAATCCTCTCTGCTTTCCTAGATGGGTTTCTTTCTGTTTTCCGTTTTTTTTCTTTCTGTTTTCAAGTCATATGTATCTATATAAAATGAGAGAAAACATTTGATATTATATTTCTAAGACAGATAATTTACTAACTATAATATCTAGAATTCTCTGCCTTTCTTTAAAGGACAATGGGAAGGCGTTAGAGGTGTTTTGTTGTATTTTGAAGTTTAAGGACACTGAGAGGTGAACTTGAGTTCTGGCAGCAAGAAAGCTGGGTGATTTGCTTGCTTGTTTTGCCATTTAGTTATTTAATTTTCTTATATAGATTAGGTGATAAATTCTTGTCTGATATATAGTTTAATAAAATTTTCTCCTGTTCTTTGGATCATCTCTTTTCTCTTTTGTTTCATTTTAGGCATAGATTTTTTTGTTTGATGTAGTCCCATTTGTTATTTTTGGTTTTCTTTTCTTGAAACAGAGTCTCACTATGTAGCCCTAGTAAGCCTGGAACTCACTATGTAGACCAGGCTGGACCCACAGAGATCTAGCTGACTCTGCCTCCCAAGAACTGGGATTAAAGGTGTGCACCATATGCTTAGTCCTTTCTCTTGTTTTTTTTTTGCCACTCATTACTGAATTTCATGTTATTCTGCAATCCTTGAGATTCTCATGTCATTATTATATATCATATAAAATGAACACTTGTCCAATTTACATTTACCTCAGAAAATATGAAGAAAATGACAACCTAATTCAAGTTTGAATGTTTGAATTTTCTCCAGTAGGACAAAATACAGTGTTCATTCAGAAGCCTAGACATGTTTGGTATAGCCATGGACAAGGAAGCTTTGCTGTTACTGTAAGCTTTCCACGTGCTTACATCAGTCTTTGTGAGAGTGGGGAAGTAAGTTCATTGAAGAAAAATAATGAAAGGCTATACTGCAACAGCATGAGCTATTCCTGGAACACCCATTAGTCAGCACTCAACATTTCACCGGAAGTATCCCTGCTAATCACTTGGTCCCCTTTTCAAGGCTTTGGAATGTTTTCTAAATAAGCTATTATTAAGTGTTCATTCTCCTTTCTTTATAAATTTTCAGAGCTATCACTGTGGTCTGTACTTGGTACTTCTGATATTGTGCTTATTGCATATAGCTGATACATGGTTCCATAAATATCTTCAATAAAGGATATTTCCTGCCATACCACTAACTTAAATCAGCAAAGATTTGCCCCTTAACAAACCTGATTTGGGACAGGACTTACTTATTTGGGTTTTTTTCCATTGTAGTAGTGAATGTAGTCACTAGATTTCAAGAGGAATATACAGCATATGAAAGACTCACCATCATATTGTCTGTCAGAATATATGCTTTAGGAGAAAGCAAGTGCTAGGGAAAGGATATCTACTTGTTGCAGCTCCAAATTCCATGCTCTGTGCCATGATGCTGTGACAGAACAACGTCAAGGCTACTCTGCACTCAGTTGGGTGCACTATGTTGGGCTGTTCCAGTTGTGTTCACTAGAGGGGACCAGAACGTGCAGAAGAGGGAGAATCAGCATGTGCCTTCCTCTGCCCCTGCTCCTCCCAGTGCAGCCCTAGCGGCCCTATACAAAATCACAGCCAAGTAGTCTCAGTCCATAGTCAAGTTTGTTTTCAAATTCTAAGACACTCCACAGCTAGTTTGCTCAGAGAGACCAGTGTTAACATGCCAGTGACCAATATCTGTCCTCCAAGTTTCATTCTAAACTTTGAGAGGAACTTCTTCCAATATTACAGTGCTCTAGTGTACCAGCAAGCAGATGGTCGCCACCAACATAGGGTTCAATGATTAAAAGCTTCCTCTAAGTACACAACCCCAGTTCGTGAAAATCCAGTGCCCTGCCTCTCACTGCCTACTCATCCAAGCTGATCAGGTTTCAGAACCGCTGCATGTGTTTTTCGTTCTTCTTTTTTTCCCCCCTCTGTGTCTCATATCAGGACTATTTCCCTTTTCTTGCCTACTAGCTCTTTCCCTGTTTGATTTTGCATATCCCCATTTGCTTCTTTTGGTCTCCAAATAATAATATTTAGCTCTTACTGAAGTTTTTCTTCAAAAATTTCTTCAAAAGATGGTTAATCATATTTGGTTTTGATTTTGTCCAAAGTTTTCATTAGACCGTGCTTTTGTAGGAGCTTTGTTACTATTGCTCCCTGGTATGTATGTGTAAGAGGTGTGTATTTGTTACTATTGCTCCCTGGTATGTATGTGTAAGAGGTGTGTATTTGTGCCTCTCTACCTGAGTGAAAGCTGCAATTGGAAATTTGGTTCGGACATCTGGAACATTCCACTTTCTGTTATTCATTATTCTGTTCCTTTAAATATTCTGCTTTCTGGTCTGTCTCCTGGCTCTCAATTTGCATATTTCTTGTGTAGTTAGGTACACAACCAGTGATCAATGAGAAGTAGTATAACAAATTTTCAAATATGTTTTCTTCACATACTTTTTTGTATGATACCATCTTTCAATGATTACTGTACCTTTATCACTTATATCTTGTGTTTATTAAATATATTTTATTAATTTATTCATATTACATCTCAATTGTTATCCCATCCCTTGTATCCTCCCATTCCTCCCTCCCTCTCATTTTCTCCTTACTCCCTTTCCCTATGACTGTGACTGAGGGGCGCCTCCTCCCCCTGTATATGCTCATAGGGTACCAAGTTTCTTCTTGGTAGTCTGCTAACCTTCCTCTGAGTGCCACCAGGTCTCCCCATCCCAGGAGACATGGTCAAATATAGGGCACCAGAGTTTGTGTGAAAGTCAGACCCCACTCTCCACTCAACTGTGGAAAATGTCCTTTGCTCAACCATGTTCATAGCAGCCTTATTCATAATAGCCAGAACATGGAAACAGCCTAAGTGTCCCTCAGTAGAAGAATGGATAAAGAAACTGTGGTACATTTACACTATGGAATACTACTCAGCTATTAAAAATAAGGAATTTCCGAAATTTGTGAACAAATGGATTGAACCAGAAATGATCATAATGAGTGAGTTAACCCAGAAGCAGAAAGTATATGGTATATACTCATTTATATCTGGACACTAGTCCAAGGGACATGTCCCATGAAAGTCTTCACTTATCAGGAAAGTGGAACAGAGAGGAGGACATCTTATTGGGACTCTAGGTGAGAGAAGCATGGGAGAATGGGGAAATAGAAGGATCCAGAGGGCCCTAGACACCTACAAGAAGAACATTATGATGGGCAGATCTGGCCTCAGGGGTCCTGCTCAAACTATGGCACCAGCCAAGGACAATATGTCCAGTAAACTTTGAACCCCTACCCAGATCTAGCCAATGAATAGAATATATCTTGTGTTTCATCTTCTGAAACTATGTCATAGTAAATGAATACTCATTTGAAAATATGTTTCCCTTCTTTCACAGTAATGGGAAAATCATGCCTGCTACACCATCCACTTCCATATTGGCTCCCTTCTTGTTTATGATGTATCCATGCCATCAGATTTCTATACTCTTCAGGGCACTGAGATTTTAGATTGAGTTAAGCATATGTAGCTTGTTTTTCATTTATGTTTTTTATTTGTAACAGAATCTTCCAGGTAGACCAAGCTGGCCTAGAATTTAAAATAATATGCCTGCCTCTGTCTCCCCAGTGTTGGGATTAAAAGCGTGTACTGCATTGCTCACCTCATGTTAATACATACATATATAATTATATAATACATACATACATACATACATACATGCATACATACACACACATGTGGTGTGCGTTTTGAAATTATAATGTAATTACAGAATTTTACCCCCTTTCCTTCCTTTAATCCCTCACATGTATCATCCCCTTAATTTCTCTCAAAATCATGGCTTCTCTTTCTTTAATTATTCGCACGCGCGTGCACACACACACACACCCTAAATTTATAAATATGTGTCCAGCCCATATAATGTTGTTTGAATGTATATGATTCCAGAGATGACCAATATATAACCTGCATCGTTTGTATTACATTGGTGCCTAACTTGAGTTTTTAAAGCTGCATTTTTCTCTTTCAGTATATTAAGACATACATTAATCATTGTAATTGATAAATAACTTATTCATGTTGATTTAGAATAGAGATAGTTCAGTCTGTCTTGTGCGTAACAGGTTGGTTGTATCCAATTTTTATTGTTCTTATGATAAATTACAATGCAATGACTTATTATATTGTAGTTTATCATAACAGTACTAGTATATCATTAGATTCATGAAGAAACATGCTGTTCACTCATCTTAATATTAGTAATTACAGGGAAAATAAGCTACCATTACCTTTTAATCCAAAACGTGCTTTAAAAAAGATTTACTTCTATTTTTATTTATATGTAGGTGTCTACATACATGCAGGTGCCCTAGAAATCTAGGAGAAAAGTATCAGTTCCCCTTGAGCTTGAATTACAGGCAGTTGTAAGCTTCTGATATGGGTGCTGGAAGAGCAGCTCTTAGCTGCTAAACCATCTCTTCTGTCTCCTGTATATGCAACTAGTACAGTTAGAAGGATATTGGATACCTCCGCTGTAACGAAGTGCTAGGAACCAAAGAGTAAGAGCTCCTTTGAAAGCATGGTGGCCTGTAAGACTGGATCAATAATCCTAAACTTGGTAGAGTATTGGCTTTTGAAATGGAGAATATCAACTGTAATTTTAAAATAATGTCCTAAAGACAAAACAAGAAATAGTATAGCTATCTAAGGTACGTTGTCTCTCCTTTTCAATTGGGAGACAGTTCTTGGTTTTATGACTCAACCAGTTTAGGAAAACAGTGCAATTCAGCAGCTGAGTGCTAAGGATGTGGTCATTTTAAAAGGTACATTCACTTTGATGATATGATTTAATTTGGGAAAGTAAGAAAAAAATTTTAAAAAGAAATTCTCAGCCAGGTGTGGTGGTACATGCTTGTAATCCCAGCAGTTGGGGAGGCAGAGGCACCCCTGTGAGTTTGAGGCCAGCCTGGTCTACAAAAGTTAGTCCAGGACACTCAAGGCTACACAGAGGGACCTTGTCTCAAAAAACCAAAGAGAAGAAAAGAGAAGAGAAAAGAGAGAGAGAGAGAGAGAGAGAGAGAGAGAGAGAGAGAGAGAGAGAGAGAGAGAATTATCACTTGAATACTCTGTACAAAAGCACTGCTTCTAGACTGAGAAAGACTTCTCTGAAGAAGTTTTTTTCTAAATTAGGGACATCTATAAAACTATGTATATGCATAATGTATATTAATGCCCAATTTTCTAACAAATTCATGGCTAATCTAATCAACCTTAGAAGCATGAAGATTTGTGCTAAAATGAATCTGGAGATGGAATGGTACAAAAATGTTTTTAAAGCAATTTTATAAACTGCTTTTATTTTGATAAAGGATACTTCTGACTCATATTTTAAAAATACCTTTTGGAAAATTTGAAGTTATAAATCCAAGAGTTATAAATCCAACCAAATATAAGCTGTAATATAAAGCTAGTAATTATAGAGCAAGATTATTGGGGCTAAAGGTTGAAAAAATGAATAATTATCTCAGGGTGATGTTATGACAAGACTTATGTGAAAAATTATGATACTTTAATTTTTTTAAATGTGAGATCATAATTATAACATTTCCCCTTTGTCTTTCCTCTCTCCAAACACTCCCATATACCTGTCTATGTTCTTCTTAAAATCCATGACTTCTTTTTCCACTGATAGTTAGTGGATGTAGTGGATGCATCTATCCATCTATCTATCTATCTATCTATCTATCTATCTATCTATCATCTATCTATTCCAAAGTATAACTACCTATTGTGCTCATGTAATGTTACTCACATGTATGTTTTCAGGCTGACCATTTGGAACTGGACAACCAATTGGTGTCTTCTTCCATGGGGAAACTCACTTTTCCTGCTCCCAGCATTCCTCAATTCTTTGTGTAAGGGTGAGGCCTTGTGGGCCTTTCCCCATTCAGTTTGGCATGTCCTTTGGTGCTGTCTTTGTTCACCTCATGTCTGGGTGGTCATGTTGATAATACCTTATGGGTATAACTTCTGACATTACTAGGAGACACAGTCTCATAGCAAACTTTCGTGATTCTCTAACATACAGGCTTTCCTTCCTTGATTCCCATGGGGAGTGTGCTCCACAATTGTGCATTTTGATTGGTTGTGGATATAAGGACAAATGTTTATAATTATGCAGTTTTAATGAATTACAGGTTATAGATTCTCCTCCAATAACCATGGCATCACTAGCACTGAGTAGTTAGCTGGGTTTCCAGTACCAGGTTTGATAGCCCTCTTGTTGAATGGGTCTTTAGTCCAATTAGAAAGCTCGTTGATTACCACCAAGGCGTGTGTGCCAATACTGTACCCTTTGGGTTACCATGCCATGCTAGTCATTGATATGGTTCATAGGCATCATAGATGGCTAGAACTGTTGATTTCTTCCTTCCTTTGGAAACTTGCATGGAACCTTCTTGTATCATGAAGTCTAGTTTTCAGGGAGGTAGAATTCAGGTCAGTTTTTAGCTCAGGAGCATGTTTCTAAATTACATGGTGTCTTCAACAATATGGTCTTACCTTCCACATTTAGGGGTAACTAAAAGAGACAGCAATAGGATGCATTTTTTGATGTCTCTTGGACAGCCCCGGCCAACAACTCCAAAGGCGCTACTCTTACTGGAGAATGCTTATTTTTTTCTTTTTTCTTTTCCTTCAAAATAATTGAAGTCATCACTGGAAAAGGAGCTAACAAACTAAAGCTAAAACCATTTCTCCAAGAACTGTGGCTGTTACCAGGAAAACCACAATTAATTTCTATATAATAATCTCATTTTTCCTTCTTCAATTTGTGAGTAAATGTCATAGACTAGAAGTTACACAAGGACTTCAAGCAGAAACCTATTCATTCTGAAGGATGTATAAATAAATACATTTGGTGTTTTGAGATAATGTCTCAGCGTGGTCCAAGCTGGCCTCGAATTCATATTATACTAGCCTTGAACTCAAGGTAGCACTTCTTAGCTTTCTGAATGCCAGGCCTCTAGTTGTGAACTGCTACACTTGATTTGAATTTATTTCTTTATGTTATACTATTGATTGTGATGCTGCGGATTTCAGGGTGGACAATCATTCTATTTCCTGTTTGTCTTTTCTTTTTACATTTAAAGATACCATTTTATATGATTCTAGACACAAATATTCAAAGTATTTTTATATACATGATATTTAGAACAATAGAATGTTTTATGCTAGCATTGCACGATGTTAGTTTTTCTTCATAAACTTCCTTCATTTAAAAAAGTTTTGAATTTTTAGATACATAGATAGAGTCAGAAAAGATCATATTAAATGAGATAATCCAGATCCAGAAAGACATGAATCACATTTTCTCTCATCTGTGCCTTCAAGTGTGAGTATACAATCCAGAATAACTGCAGAAAACAACTAAGTAAAAAAGGATTGTGGGAGTTGGAAAATGATAGTCTTGTGACCTTGACACATTGTAGAACTGCCTGGGAAGAAAGTCTCGTCTCCATGAGCAGTTGTTTAGATATGTTTTGCCTGTGGATGATGTCTTCAAGGGATGATCTTAAATACTTTAATTGCCTTGGGAAGGTCCAGCCTGAAATTGGGCAACACCGTTTCTTGGGTTTGGGTCCTAGATTATATAGAAGAAGAAAGTGAGTATGTGTGCATCACTTGCTCTTTTTTTCTTACTGAGGGTATAATATGACCATTTCCCTCAGACTTTTGTTGCTGTGACTTCCTGGATATAATGGGCTATAACATGAAATTGTGAGCTCAGATAACCTTTCTCTCCTACATTGCTCTTGCCCCAGGGTATTTTATCACAGCAACATGAAACAAAACTAAGACACATGGGGTTGTTAATATGGTATTGATACTAGTTCACATAACATTGATTAACATAGTTAATATGGCTAGTATTGATACTGTCGTTGAAAATATATTTGTTTTACCTCTCCTAGTATAATGCATTCTAGTTCCACCCATTTACCTGGAAATTTCATGATTTTATTTATAGTCAGGTAGAATTCATTGTGTATATGTACAATATTTTCATTATCCTTTTGTCAGTTGAAGGAGGCTTAGGCTCTTTGAGAGCTTGCATTCAGTAGCAGGAAATGAATCAATACTCTTGGAGAAACTTTCCAAGCTTCAGTGAAAAGACATAATCCATTCCTTAGCTAGGAAGTGCAGGAAGGAATGGCTGACATTTGAACGAGGGAGGTGAAGGAAATCTCTGAGGGTTACAGTGACTTTCCAGAGAAAAACAGAGACCCAAAGTCTAGGAATGAAAGACTGACAAAGGGGCTGCTAGACTGGTGAGTATCATATAAAGGAATGAAGGGAGATGAGTTAACCAGCTTCTCCCCGGAAGCGTAGTTTACTGGCTGCCACTGAGCCTTGGGAGCTCATAGGAGATTATCTGAGAGGCTGGATTGTGTTTCTGAGCAGAGAAAGGTCACTGTGCCCTGTTGTTGTTGAATTGTCTGGGAGGATTTGAAGCCCAATCTCCCTGAGACTTAGAAGTAAATATCCTCATATCCTTTCCGTCCTTACGGGAACAATATGGCACTGGTATGAAGAACGCTTTTTTATCAGAGGCAGTGCACGTGACGGAAAGCAGGTTGGTCATTATACCCTCTGTTAGGACTCCATGGCTCTGTGGCGTTATCATTGAGCAAACAGAACACTCCAGAGGTCAGGTGCAAAATGCTGACGTGAGAGGCAGGCAGACACAGCATCAATGCATCTGAGGAATGCTGAACTGATCTTTCAGATACCCTTTTCTTCTAAAAACCATCTGGTTCTCATTGAGCATACTTTGTACATAGAAAACTGCACAATCAGTTCATAACACCATCAACAGAAATATCTGCTGACCTGAACGAGCCTTTGCTAGGAAACCTGTGCTTTCTGCCACAAGCTTAGGAAAGTCAGACACAGAATTCAATTAGGCCTGAAAAACCCACAGCATAGTTTTTTCCCCCTAAGAACATAGGTTTTCAAAATGTTAAGTCATAATGTATTAGATCATAGAATATTAATATAATTTTCCAAATATTTAAGCACCTAATATTTTACCTAATAATGGTTAATAAATAATGAACTGAAAGTGTCATCTGGCATGCCATACCTCCACCCCCAACAATACAGTGGAACCTAGAGATCATGATTTTTTAAATCTTTATCTTAATGGCTTTGGCTGTTATATCTCATAGTATGGAAAAGCTAAGCAAATGGGCAAGAAGAGACTATAACATTTTCAAAGAGTGGAATAGTTCCTACTTGGTGCACCACTGGAAACTGTGTCACATCCGTTTAGCTATCATTAATTAAAATGTGTTTCTTAATCTGCCATAATGATTATTATGTCCACTGTAATTTCAGTGAGTTATGATTCCATTTAATGGTATTCTTCATTATTGAGGAGTGAATCTAGGGCTGCACACATGCTAGGCAAACACTATACCTTTGGCTACACCACAGCCTCGTGACGCACCTTTCAGTGTTTGTTCAGAGACTTCTGATTTATGAAAGCAGACACTGAAAGGCTCCTGAGAGTAGCAGTCTTCTCACCTTTGGTCCTTTAGTCACAGAATCAAGCAAGGGAAAACACCGAAGGGTGACTCAGCCTTTTCAGGCTGCTCCCAGCAAGAGCTGCCAGAATCCCTCTCCCACGCACTAGGAAGAAGCAAGCACCAGCATCCTAAAACTAATATGTCAATTGCCAAACATAGATGCAGTAACATCACTGACTCCTGGTAGGCCTGTAATTGATTCATAACTTAAAACATTGCCCCTCTGAGTAAGGCTGACCCAGTGCTCAGGGCACAGCCTCCCTGAGAGCAGACAGAAAGGCTAGCATGCTGAGTGTTTCCTGCACCAGGACACTGTGAGCATAACTTGAGGGAATCTGTGCTGGTCCTTCTCAGGGATACAATTATCTTGAGCCACCAGTCATTCAAGCCACACCAAGTCAATGCAGGAGCCCCTCCCCCCACGCAGGCATAAACTGGATGTATTTATGTTATAGCCCTTTATGAGACATAATTTTTCAGACACTGTATAACAGCAGGAGTTGAGGATTCTTCCTAGGCTCTGTTTGCCCTTTAGACTCAATTGCCCTCCAGAGCCATTCTTAGGGATTATTTGCTTCCAACATTTTCCCTGCTTGGTGGCAGCAAGAGGACATCACCACTGGTAAGCTCCAACTTTGCCCCACTGATCAACATAGCCAACGGCCAGATGCCAAGGGTATGTGGAAAATGTGTGTCATTCACTTTATTCCTTGCCTCCTGTGACAAGAGGCTTCAGCTGTTTGGGACCGCTGGCCAACCAGAACCTCAAGTCCTTCTGACTACCTACCTGGTCATGGGAAGTGTGGCGGTCACCTATCAACCAGGAGATCAAGTTAGCTCTGCTCACTGCTGGGCTGTGCAAATCCTGGCATTAATCACGGCAGCAGTACATGGGGCTAAAAGCCCTTGAGTCTCAAGACTGAGAACTCTTCCCAGGGTGTATTGACTTTACCCTCACCATATCAGCACTCAGGCACACTCAAAAATCTCTCTCAAGACTCACTTAGTGCTGTGGAAGTGGAGGCTGCAGAGGAGAGAGTGTCACAATCTCAACCTAGGGGCACTTGATGCAGATCACAGAGCCAAGGGGAAGGAGCAATACATAAAAGGGGAGGTGACTTGCCAGGCAGTGGTGGCCTGTGCCTTTAATCCCAGCACTTGGGAGGCACAGGCAGGCTGATATCCATGGGTTCTAGGCCAGCCTGGACTACAGAGCCAGTTCCAGAACAGCCAAGGCTACATACAGAAATCCTGTCTCAAAAAAAAAAAAAAAAAAAACCAAAGGGGGGAGGTAACATAGTCTTGTAACAGCAGCCCCCAGGGTTGTCACATGGAATCATTCTTTTTTGTCTGAGTGGAACGTCTCTGACCTCTCAAGACTCCTTAGGTCAACACCATGAGTTGTCAGAGTTTCCAGGAGCCAAGGAAGCAGCCACATGCTGAGTTCCCCCTTGCAGGGACAATCAACACAGATAAGTCAATAAATCGATGACAGGTCCAGTCCAAAGTCTCATTCTTGAGGTATTCCTTTTCCCCCAGGAAAAGGCCAAAGTCTCCTCAGCACCAAGAGAGACAGCAGAACAGCCTTATGCATTTTACACACGCACACACACACATACACACACACACACGGGGGGGGGGCGGGCGGGGGGCAAGAGACAGACAGAGAGGAAGTGTGGGGAAGTGACTTCCTGGCTTTGAGCAGCAGCACAGGCATGTGTCAGTGTCCACAAATGCATTCAGTGTAGACTCAAGAACCACGCCTTCTCCCAGACTTAAAGAGAAGAGACAGTTGGGCTTGTTATTCCTTTCTGGGCTGTGATGGAGAACTGTCATTGTCAGTTTGATTGAATTAAAGCTTGCCTCAGGCATTATGAGTCACTGGGTCTCTGGAGAGCCTTTGGAGAGGTGTTTAGCTGAGGGGGGAGGGCAACTCTGAGTGTGAAAGGCAGCAAGCCTGGGAGGTAGCCCCACTGTGAATGATTAGGGAGAAAGCAGGCTGGCCTCCTGAGCATTGGGAGAAGGGAGCAGAAGGATGCAGAGCTCAGGGCCTCCCTTTTCTACATAGTGTGGATGTTGCCTACATGGCTGATATGGGACACTTTATTGCCCTTCCCATTAATAAGGAACAATCAAGGGACAAACCCTGCAGCTCACACCTATAGCTCCATTATGGGTCAGCAATTCGATGGGAGGATTGTTGTGAGTTCAAGGCTAGCCATGGGTACATACTGAGTTCTAGGCCAACCTAGGCTACAGATGAAGACTCTGCCCAGTAGAGCAAAGATGTACAAAACGTACAGAGGGAGGACAAAAAAAAATCTAAGAACGAATGTGAGAAGTAAAGGCAAAGGAGAAAAAGCCAGCTGTGCACATGTCCTGGTCCCTATGTTGCCCCATGGACCAAGCTGCCCCTTATGCTGTGGCCTTGCTGCCACAGCGTATAGAATTCTGCTCCACTCTCTGCTAAAGTGAATCTCTTTCCTTCCTTGGGTTTATTTTTCTATTTTTCCGATTAGAATTTAATTACAGTAATTCTCTCTGCTCTGTCCTCCGTCCCCCTCCCTCACATTTACCCCTCCCCATTAAATCATGGACTCTCCTTTTCAGCAATTGTTGGAGAGAAGGCTCATCTGTCACTGCTTTTAGTCTGTCATTATTTGGTCACATCACTGAGAAGAAATAACTAAAAAACATGAGGCTCCAGCATTTTCTTTGTGGGCTACAGAGGCACGCCAGCCCTGGACAACATCATGTGTGTAAAGACAGTCTGAAGTACTTTGTCCTTGTGTGGGTTCGCTCCAGAATACTTTCCAACCTTTGTCTGTGAACAGAAAACAAGGTGATTACCCCCAATGCCTCAGTGTGAAATGGCGGTGCAGCTCCCTGGGTACAGTTTCCCACCAGAGAACGGTTTAGACTGGCAACTGGGGATTGAGCAGGGCTCTGCTCCTTCAGGGGAGAATGGAGGTACTTATTTTCCTCAGCTGCTCCTTCTCCTTGCGTCCTTTTCTGAGGACACAGAATCTCAGACTTGCCTCTGTGCTATCTTTGGTCGGAGGACACAAAGGGACACCTTGGTGCACCTGGGATGTAAAAATCAGTACCTGGGTCAAGAACTGAAGGCCATCTGTGGTCACGGGAGCCACATCTGGTCCCCAGGAGCATCTGAGCCTATAATTGTGAGCATTTAAATTGCCTGCTGATAATTACATGACTATGGAGCCTTCGTCCCAGGCTGCATGGGGAACACAAATGGGCCTTGTGTGCCTCCTCAGTTCCAAGTAGGGGAAGACGAAAACAACGGCCAGTGAGCTTGTGAAACCATGGCTTCACTGGTAAAAAAGTAAAATTAGTGAGAGCTGGAGAGCTCAGAGGTTAAGAGCACTGGTTGCTCTACAAAAGGTCCTGAGTTCAATTCCTAATACCCCCATTGTGTCTCACAACTATCTGTAATGAGATCTGGTGTCCTCTTCTGGCATGTAAGCATTACATGCTGTCATAACACTGTATACATAATAAATAAATAAATAAATAAAAATTTGTGATCATAAGTTGGATACCATTCCATATTTTCCACACTGCATTGGTGAAAAAATCTGAAACCTGTGTATTATTGCTTGTTTAGAGTCTTAAGAATCCCCTTTGTAAGCCAGTGGTGGTGGCACATGCCTTTAATCCCAGCACTTGGGAGGCAGAGGCAGGTGGATCCTCTTGAGTTTGTAAGTTCAAGGCCAGCCTAATCTACAAAGTGAGGCCAAGACAGCCCCTTCCCAATACTCTCTGTGAAATTACTTGCTATTATTCAAGTTCATATAAGTTAGAATTGAGGAACTCCAATCCCAAATATATATATCATGTACTCATGTTTTGTAAAAATTCATTACCCCTTCATGATTTTGAATCTTGGACTTCCACTGTCTCATTATTTTATTTTTTGTTATTACTTAACCCTTTATAATTCCTTTATTCTTCTAAAACATTATGATAAATATTTTTTGACTTAAAATGAGTCTTTATTGGCCACGGCTGTTTGAGGGGGATGAAGCGGGAGGAGTGGGTGGTACCTATACCAGGGAGCCCTGCTTCACAGGCTTGTAGGTGATGGAGAACTTGCCCAGGCTGTGGCCGACCATCTCTGGTTTGATCCCCACCTGGTTGAAGGTCTTGCCGTTGTACACGCCCACCACGCTGCCCACCATCTCGGGCAGGATGAGCATGTCCCTCAGGTGGGTCTTCACCACCTCTGGCTTCTCCATGGGTGGAGCCTCCTTCTTGGCTTTTATCAGGTGCTTGAGAAGCTAGTGCTGCTTGCGCCGCAGGCCACGGTTCAGGCGCCGCCTCTGGGAGGCGCTGTACAGCTGCGTCAGCTGCTCATGGGATGTGTCCAGCAGTGGGTCCAGGTCCACGCTGCGGTAGGTGAACTTGAGGAAGGTCCACTTCTTCTTCTGCTCCACTTCAGCCATCTCGGTGGCCGCTCGGAAACCACTATGATAAATATTAAAACTAGAACGTGCAAATCAATTGAAATCAATCAGGAACCTTTAACCCCTGTGTATCCTACTTTTCTAGGGACCCATATTACCCATGCAGAAAATCTATATAATTGATGCGGTGTTTTGAATTCGAACAGCGCCCTTAGGCTCTTGTATTCCAATACTTAAGTCATCATTGAGTGACATTATTTGAAATGTATTAGGAGGTGTGGCCTTCTTGGAGGAAGGCTGTCACAGAGATGGGCTTTGAGATTTCAAAAGCCCAATGCAGGTCCAGTGTCTCTCTTCATTTCCTGCTGCCTGCAGATCTGGATACAGGACTATCGAGCTACTTCCCCACCATCATGTCGGGCATGTTCCCAGTCATGATGCTAATGGACTAAACCTCTGAAAGTGTAAGCCAGTCTCTAATTAAATTCTTTCATTCAAGCTGGTTGGTGGTGGCGCTCACCTTTGCCAGCACTCAGAAGGCAGAGGCAGGCGGATCTCTGAGTTTGAGGCCAGTCTTGTCTACAAAGTGAATCCAGGACAGCCAAGGCTGTTACACAGAGAAACTCTGCCTCGAAAAACCAAACCAAAACAAAATTCTTTCATTCAAAGTGTTTCTGTGATGATGGTATCTTTACAGCAATAAAACACTGACTAAGACATTTGGTATGAAGAGAAGTTTTTTTGTTTGTTTGTTTTTTCTCTGTGTTAGCCTTGGCTGTCCTGGACTCATTTTGTAGACCCGGCTGGCCTGGAACTCACAGTGATCTCCCTGACTTGGCCTCCCTGAATGCTTGGATTAATGGCATGTGCCACCACGCCCTGCTAAGATCAAGAGTTTTTAATGATTCTTAATGAGATTTTTATTTTAGTATCAGTCCATTTCTGATATGAGCTTATTTGCTACCTTTCATTTTCTTTTTTGTTCATTTTTTTCTTTCCTTTCTTTGTTACATAAATTGCAAATTAACTTCAATAAGCATATTTTACATTGTAGACATATGAATGCATACATATACCATCCTATTATACATATTTCCCAAGTTAATATCTGCATAAATATACAGAGTTATGAAAAACACATATAACTCAAAGTATTTGTATACACACCTGGATAGGAAGGGAAATACACTCATGAAACAGGAGTAGAGGTCCATATTTTATAAAGTAAAAAGTACTTTCTCTCTCTTTATTCATATATGTGTTGCAGGTTATGAAAGTGGAAGAAGAAAAAGAGGAGGTAGTCATCTTAAAGGTGAGGGCAAGCGATGGAAAGAAAGACTAATGGAATACATGTGAGAATGACATCGAAGCAGAATGAGGCATTGCATCTGAAGGTGACAGAAGCCTAGGGAGCGGGGACTAGGAGAGATGACACAGGGCAGCTGATAACAGGGATGAATAAGAACAAAATACGATGGTATAAATTTGTGATGCTACCAAAAATGAGCATTACTTTGTATGTTAACTGTAATTTTAAAATATGTTTTAAAACTCAAAGGTCTGTCTGGTCTAGTTTTTAATTTCTAGGCCAGGTGAGACTCTATCTTAAAATACATGGCGGATGGTATCTAAGGGACAACACTATAGGAGATTGATGACCTCCATAAGCATATGTGCCTGAATACACACACACACACACACACACAGAGAGAGAGAGAGAGAGAGAGAGAGAGAGAGAGAGAGAGAGAGAGAGAGAGAGAGAGAGACAAACAGACAGAGAGAAAGACGGGGGGTGGAGGACGGAGGAAGAAGAGAGAAGGGAGAGAGGGAGAGAGAGGGGAGGAATGTGCCTTGCATACAAAAATGAAAACTTGAAAGGAAGACTTTCTAAACATTTACAGATTTCTTTAAAACGTGGCCCACATTAAAAGTAGCACCCACAGACTGAAGTTTATTTTTGCCATTTTTATTTATAATCCACATCATTGAAATCAGTGTTTTTACTACATAATTTTGAAAAAAAAATTAAGGCTTGCAGAATGAAAGTTTTGCTTAAACTGAGCATGTTAATTTCTTTATTAGCATTAATATACAGTTCAGAATGATATCATGTGACTGAGAAGTATGTCAAACATGACATTGCAAAAATATACCCACTTCAGAATAAGTGAAAGGAGAGTGTGGATTTCTCAATTTATTTCTGTAGTCAGAAAATGTAGACTTTGATGTGAGAGATGTACTCTTTCTACCAGAAAAGGAGGAACATACTTCATTGGGGACTCACAGCTGAGAGAATTCTGTACAAACAGACCCTATTGGAACAAATCTTATCTTCCTTCTTTCAGCCCACATACTTGTTATTTTTCCAGAATTGTTTCTCTTTGTTCAAATATAAAAACATTTAGGCTTTTTGTCATTTCCTTGAGTCTTTGTTTCCTTATGAACCTTTTGATAATGATTTTGGCATTGGATTTATAAGAGAGTTTAGGGAGAAGTTAGGCCTTTATTAACTTTTTATTTTCCTCAGTAGTACCCATTTTGTTAATGGGATTTTTAGAGCATAATGCTAATATTAAAATTTATTCTAAATATTTATAAAATTGGAAATTTCACTTGACATCTTTACATTTTCCAAAAAAAAAAAAAACCTTATTGTATGTCCAGCAGCAAAATTCAATGGCAGAAATCAACGGTGAATTCGGTGCTCCCTGCACAGGTGTTGGATTATTTTAGGACTTAGAAACAAAGGAGGTAACTGAGTAACTGGTGACTCACTTACCTACATCTCCTCTCATGAGTACCCAGTGTCTCTCAAGTTACAGCACTGATTCTGGTGCTGAAAGGAGTCTCAAAGTCAATACATCTATCTGAAAACCCAGCCTAAGCCTTTCACAAACATACGCCAGTTGTAGATATGAACTTTCACAAGGTTAACACATTTTTTTCTATTGTGTCCTGTGATTCAGAAGTTTCCGTCACAGCTCAGTGATTCACATATAACTCATGATATCAAAGCTGAATGAATGAATAAGGTAGAAGCTTAACCACTTAGATTTGGGGCATTGGAGTCATTATATACTCTGTAATATGTGCAGGTGAGTTTTCCTCTCCTTGGATATCTTTGTTGATAGGACCACTTGCTTATAGGAATGCCCAGGAGTGTAATGTTGTCATATTTAGAGATATTTGGTAGTTAAGGAATGATAAAGAGGGGAAAACTTAGTATTCATCCTCCTGATATAGTATGTGGGTAACTAGCTGTTAAAGACTTGTCTGGGCTAAGCATACTACTGTGTTGTTGGATAAATATTAATGAAAATGATAGTATGATTACAGTGATTTCAAAAAAGGCAAGCTGACTTCCAATTATATGACAAAATGGTGTAAATTCACTTCCTTCGAAATAACACAGGAATAATTCAAGAATCAACCATCAAAGGAGCCTGACAGTGGAAGGATGAGGTTGTCAGTTCAGGGAAGTCAAGACAACTCCTCAGTGAGGTCCACAGAATTTCTTTTTATCTGATATGTATTCACTCCTGTCTAGGTTCTAAAAATTCCTATAACCAGGAACTTCCAGTAGGAATAGAAGACAAATAAATAAGCTTAGTCTTTTTGGCCAAAGGAAAATGGACAAACAGAATACACAACAAAGACATGGTGGGGAGATGTACTCTGCTCAATAGTGGGAGCAGTGATAGCAGCATTCAATAACACAACAGTCATCAGAGCTCAGACAGTAATCCAGCCCACAATCTATGCATGGTACTGTTGTATTCCATTAAGTCATGACATTATTACCAAAGCCCTTTGTTTTATGAACTCTTACCTAGTGTCACTGAACAGACAGGAGGCACCTTTTGACATCAGTGTGACCATATTAGAGACAGAAGACAATTCCTTTAGTGTTCAGGGGCAGAGTTATGAACATTGAACTGCCCTTGAAGATCAAAGTCACAAACACTGGCTAAGATCTTCAAGCTAGACCCAAATAGAGTGACTGCCTATTGAAACTAAATGTTACTGTAGGCTGATGACCCTAAAATGATGTTCAAAATGTCCAGGCTTGAATCAAAAATCACTTTTGAAGACAAGTATGGTAGTACATAACTGTTGTTCCAGAACTTGGAAGAAGGGAGATACGTTTGAGGTTAAACCTTGTCTCAGAATTGAAAACAAAAATAATCATTTTCTTGATCAATTTCACTTGCCAAAGTTGAGTGAAGAACAGATAAACAAGCTAAATAGTCCCATTTCCCCTACAGAAATTGAAGTAATCATTGATAGTCTCCCAACCAAAAAAAGCCCAGGGCCAAATGGCTTCAGTGCAGAATTCTACCAGACCTTCAAGGGCGAGCTAATACCGATACTCTTCAAGCTACTCCAAAGGATAGAAAGGGATGGAACATTACCAAACTCATTCTATGAGGCCATAGTCTCATTGATACCTAAACCTCACAAAGACTCAACAAAGAAAGAGAATTTCAGACCAATTTCTCTAATGAACATCGATGCAAAAATAGTAAATAAAATACTTGCAAAACGAATACAAGAGCACATCAGAGATATCATTCATCATGACCAAGTAGGCTTCATTCCAGGCATGCGGGATGGTTTAATATACAGAAATCCATCAATGTAATCCACCACATAAACAAAATGAAAATAAAAAACCACATGATCATCTCTTTGGATGCAGAGAAAGCATTTGATAAAATCCAACACCCATTCATGTTTAAAGTTTTAGAGAGATCGGGAATACAAGGCACTTTCCTCAACATAATAAAGGCTATATATAGGAAACCAATAGCCAAAATCAAAGTAAATGGTGAGATACTCAAGGAAATTCCTCTAAAATCAGGAACAAGGCAAGGCTGCCCACTCTCTCCATATCTCTTCAATATAGTACTCGAAGTTCTAGCCAGAGCAATAAGACAACATAAGGAGATCAAGTGTATTCAAATGGGAAAGGAGGAAGTCAAATTATCCTTATTTGCAGATGATATGATAGTCTACATAAGTGACCCTCAAAATTCCACCAGAGAACTCCTACAGCTGATAAACACCTTCAGCAAATTGGCTGGATACAAAATTAACTCAAAAAAGTCTGTAGCCTTCCTATACACAAATGATAAGCTTGCAGAGGAAGAAATTAGGAAAACTACGCCCTTCACATTAGCCACAAGCAATATAAAGTACTTAGGAGTTACTCTTACTAAGCAAATGAAGGACCTGTTTGAAAAAAATTTCAAAACCCTAAAGAAAGAGATTGAAGATGACATGAGAAGATGGAAGGATCTACCTTGCTCATGGATCAGGAGAATTAACATAATAAGAATGGCCATCCTACCAAAAGCAATCTACAGATTCAATGCAATCCCTATCAAAATACCTACACAATTTTTAAAGACATTGAAAGTTCAATTCTGAACTTCATATGGAAAAACAAAAAACCCAGAATAGCTAAAACAATCTTGTACAATAAAAGGTGCTCTGGAGGAGTCTCCATACCTGATCTCAAACTGTACTATAAAGCAATAGTTATTAAAACAGCATGGTACTGGCACAGCAACAGGCCGGTTGATCAGTGGAATCGAATCGAAGACCCAGATATGAATCCACACACATATGGTCATTTGATTTTTGACAAAGAAGCCAAATCCATTCGATGGAAAAGGGATAGCATCTTCAACAAATGGTGCTGGTCTAACTGGATGTCTATGTGTAAAAAAATGCAACTGGACCCATATTTGTCACCTTGTACAAAACTCAAATCCAAGTGGATTAAAGACCTCAACATAAAACCAGAGACACTAAATCACTTAGAAGAAAAAATGGGAAAGAGCCTGGAACATATTGGCACAGGAGACAACTTCCTGACCAGAACACCAACAGCCCAGGCATTAATGTCAACAATTAATAAATGGGACCTCATGAGGCTGAGAAGCTTCTGTAAGGCAGGTGACACGGTAAAGAGAACAAAGCGACAGTCTACAGACTGGGAAAAGATCTTCACCAACCCCACATCTGACAGAGGTCTAATATCCAAAATATGTAAAGAACTCAAGAAATTAAATACCACCAAACCAGATAACCCAATCGAGAAATGGGGCATGGAACTAAACAGAGAATTCTCAACAGAGGAATATCAAATGGCTGAGAAACACTTAAAGAAATGTTCAACCTCCTTAATCATCAGGGAAATGCAAATCAAAACAACGCTGAGATTCCATCTTACACCCATCAGGATGGCTAAGATAAAAAATTCAAGCGACACCACATGCTGGCGAGGATGTGGGGAGAGAGGAACACTCCTTCATTGCTGGTGGGAATGCAAACTAGTACAACCACTTTGGAAATCTATCTGGTGCTATCTCAGAAAAATGGGAATAGGGCTTCCTCAAGACCCAGCTATTCCACTCCTTGGAATATACCCAGAAGATGCTCCAGCACACAGCAAGAAAATTTGCTCAACCATGTTCATAGCAGCCTTATTCATAATAGCCAGAACATGGAAACAGCCTAAGTGTCCCTCAGTAGAAGAATGGATAAAGAAACTGTGGTACATATACACTTTGGAAAACTATTCAGCTATTAAAAACAAGGAATTCCCGAAATTTGTGGATAAATGGATTGAGCTAGAAATGATCATAATGAGTGAGTTAACCCAGAAGCAGAAAGACTCAAATGGTATATACTCACTTATATCTGCATATTAGCCCAACGGGCATGTCCCACAAAAGCCTTCACTTACCAGGAAACTGCGACAAAGGAGAGGACATTCTAGTGGGACTCTAGATGAGAGAATCATGGGAGAAAGGCAAAGTAGAAGGACCCAGAGGGTCCTAGAAGCCTACAAGTAGAACATTATGATAGGCAGATTTGGGCCCAGGGGTCCCGCTCAAACTAAGGCACCAGCCAAGGACAATACAGGCAGTAAACCTTAAGCCCCTACCCAGATCTAGCCAATGGACAGAACACTCTCCACAGTAGAGTGGAGAGTGGGATATGACTTTCTCACATAATCTGGTGCCTCACCTTTGACCATGTCCCCTGGACGGGGAGACCTGGTGGCAATCAGAGGAAGGACAGCAGGTTACCAAGAAGAGACTTGATACCCTATGATCATATAGAGGGGGAGGTAATCCCCCTCAGGAATAGTCATAGGGGAGGGGAATAAGGGGAAATTGGGAGGGAGGGAAGAATGGGAGGATACAAGGGATGGGATAACCATTGAGATGTAACAAGAATAAATTAATAAAGGAGGAAAAAATAAAAATAAAAAAGAAAGAAAGAAATTTTAAAAAAAGAAAACAAAAATAATCATGTTTCATACTAAGATAAACAATAAGAATGATATGCTAAGCGAAATAAGCCAGACGGAAAAAAGTTAAGTATTGTATGATCTCATTTTTATAACAAAGTTGTTCTCATAGAAACAGATAGAGTGATTACTGAGGGATAAGGGTGAAATAAGCACAAAGATGTTGGTCAATGGGTGAAATTTTTCAAATTATAATATGAAGAAGTTCTAGACGTCTTATGGGTGGTTATGGGACTGTTAATCTGTTGTAAATTTTAAGTGATGCATATATATACTTTGAATGTATATAATTTTTTATTTTTCAATCAAAATTTTGTCACAAAAATAGATAAGGCACATCATTGTGCTCAGGTGAAAGAGAGCACATGAGAAAAGGTAAGAAGGAGCCTGTTGTTTTAGGAACTATGCCATTCCCTCAGACAAGGGCGAAATCTACTAGTACTATAGAATATCCTTTCATAGGTAAGTGCTTTATATACATGCTAACATTTCTTTTTTTAAAAAAATAAAATTTAAGCATGTTTTATGACTGTAGAAACTTACTGTACATTAGGCAAAACACTCATTTTTATAGTACATGTTTATTCAAGTTAGAATATAGGTCTATTTCTTAGCAACAAACAGAAATAAAAGACACTTTTATATGGTAGGCTGAGAAACACAAAGGCAGCAAGAGCCTATCTGAAACATTCTTAAATCCACAGGTCATGGCAGGCAGGTTTGTAAATATATTTTTAAAATGCCAAGGGATATTCTGTGGAAGAGGAGGGGTGTCAATGGGTATGTGTGAAAAATATGTACATGTGGTGGCTAGGGTCAACCTTAAGAGTCCTTTATTCCTCAGGGATCATTAACCTTTGTTTTTGACACAGGATCTCATTGGTAGGGATTTTACCAGGCAAGCTAGGTTTGACTGGCCAGTGAGCCCAAGAGTCGACCTGTCTCTGCCTGCCCAATCCAAGTGCAGGCTGCCATGCTTGGCTTTTTCACTTAGATTCTGAGGTTGGAGCTCAGGTCCTCATATTTGTAAGGCAAGCACTTTTACTAATTGAAAAAAATGCTTTTGACATTACTTTCCTTGAGGATAAAATAATGAAGGAGACTAAGACATATGCTGTCTCTTTTCTGTTTTATGACAGGAGATGAGTATTGGTAGTACGGCTGAATTTAGTAATGAAAATTACAGGATGGCCAGTTAAATGTCAATTTGCAACCCACAGAAGACACACCATAAGATATGCTCACATCAAAGTATATTTATTATCAGGTAGTAACTTGGCTGAGGGAACAGAATGATGGGAGGGGGACCAGGGGGACCAGGCGACCAGGGGGACCAGGCGACCAGGGGGACTGCTGGTAAATGGTGCCTTAAGGACATAATGAGGAGGTTGCACCCACAAGCTCCCAATTCTATTGTTACCTGACTAAGAATCTACCAAGAAACATTCCAGTGTGAATAAAGGAAGGGCACACAAGGGCCCATCTTTAGTTGAACAGCTATAGGCAGTCTATGGCTGGTGAGGGAAGAAGAGTCAGTTTGAAGTTCTTCAGAGACATGACCCCTCCTAGGTTGCCCATGTCCGGGTAATAATGCCTATACTCAAATACATACGGGTAGAGCTAATTGGAGCCAGTATAGGATATATGTATATATAGGATATATGTGCATATATACATAAACATATGTATATTTATATACATATATTTCAGTGTGTGTGTGTGTGTGTGTGTGTGTGTGTGGTGTGACAATACCACATACACAGAGAGGAAGAGGACATGAATTTGGAATTTGAGAGCGTAATATGGAGGGACATGGAATGACTTGAGAGGGAAGGTAGAGCTGAATATAATGAAACACATTATATTCATGTATGCAATTGTCAATAAGAGAAACTGAAATGATGTGTTACGTATCTTAAGTTTAATTTTAATTGGGCATCCTATATTTTCTTCTCTCACTGGAGTCATTCATAGCTGTGCAGTTTCATCAGAAAGATAGCTAGGGATGGGTGTATGGGCTTGAATCCCAACTCTGCCTCTTAGGAGCTGCATTATTCTCTTTTTAAAAATTTTATTATTTAACTAATTTATTCAGATAACATCTCAATTGCTATCTCCTCACTTGTATCTTCCTAGTCTTCTCTCCCTCCCTCTTTCACCCTGTTCCCCTCCTCTAGGTCTGTGACAGAAGGGGACTCCCTCCTCTACCATATGATCACAGCCTATCAGGTCTCATCCAGTTACCCTGCTTACCCTTCCTCTGAGTACCACCAGGCCTCCCCACCAAGGGGACATAGTCAAACACGGCACACCAGAGTTCATGTCAAGTCAGTCCCTGCTCTCTACACAGCTGTCCGTTTGCTAGACCTGGATAGGGGGTCTAGGTTTACTGCATGCATTGTCCTTGGTTGGTACAGTAGTTTGAGCAGATGCCCTGGGTCCAGATCTGCTGGACACTCTGGATCCTTCTATTTCCCCATTCTCCCATACCTCTCTCACCTGGAGTCCCAATACGAAGTCCCAGCATCTATCTCAATCCTCCACTAAGTGAAGAATCTCAGAGGACATCGCTGTTGGCCTAGTGTCCAATTATAAGTGAGTATATACCATGTGTATCTTTCTGGGTCTGGGTTAACTCACTCAGGATGATCATTTCTAGTTCCATGCATTTGCTTGCAAATTTCAGGATTTCCCTATTTTTAATAGCTGAGTAGTATTCCATAGTATAAATGTACCACAGTTTCTTTATCCATTCTTCTACTGAGGGACACTTAGGCTGTTTCCAGGTTCTGGCTATTATGAATAAGGCTGCTATGAACATGGTTGAGCAAATGTCCGTGTTGTGTGCTGGAGCATCTTATGGGTATATTCCAAGGAGTGGAATAGCTGGGTCTTGAGGAAGCCCTATTACCAGTTTTCTGAGAAAGCACCAGATAGATTTCCAAAGTGGCTGTACACGTTTGCACTCCTACCAGCAATGCATTCCCACCAG
This sequence comes from Acomys minous, assembly GCF_964271855.1. NCBI lineage: Eukaryota > Metazoa > Chordata > Mammalia > Rodentia > Muridae > Acomys > Acomys minous. Next base: position 45,835,441 of record NC_140488.1, read on the forward strand.
CAATGAAGGAGTGTTCATCTTTCTCCATATCTTTGCCAGCATGTGCTGTCACTCTGAAGAAGGAAATTGAAGATGACATCAGAAGATGGAAAGATCTACTTTGGTCATAGATTGGGAGAATTACCATAGTAAAAATGGCCATCCTACCAAAAACAATTTAAAGATTCAATACAATCCCTATCAAAATACCTACACAATTTTTAAAGACATTGAAAGATCAATTCTCAACTTCATATGGAAAAACAGGAGCTGCATTATTCTCAATGCATCCTCATTGTTTTTTATTCTTGTTATTTCACTTATAGGTTTCTTTTTTAACATTTCATAGAGAATCTTTTAAAATTAACAAGCACTTTAACTGTCCTCTCCATAAAACTCACAATCAGTCAACAATTCAACAGGCCAACACATTTTTTATTATTCTCTTTCATCTACTTGATAGGCAAAAATTTCCTTTACTATTCTCTTTCATCCAGCCTTTCATACCTGAAAGACTGGAAATTTCATGAAGCTCCTGTAACTTTAAATGACTAATAAATGAGGTCTGGAGTTCAGAATTTAATGGTACGCCTTTCAGGAGAAATCTTGTTTATAATGAGAAACTTGTAGGTATATGAACTGGGTGTATGATTGTTTCATAGTCTATTAACATCTCTGTGCTGTCAAATTTTTATCACATTCCTTTCATAACTAATGAATAAAAGCAACTTGCAAACAAAATGCTATTGGGGGTCGAATAAATGGTAAAGGGCCTAGAATAAAATTAAATATAAATCAAGTGAAAAAATTAAATGACCTATATATATTAATATAGAAAGAAAACTAATCATATAAAAATTATGTTATATATCAAAGATGCAAAATTATATCACATCCATTTTCACATATGCACAGAACATAACAAATACCCTGTGTTTTTCTCTTAGGACTTTAAGACATACATATATTTATAGAAAATGATCTCCTATACAAAGTGGATATAATTAATTTGATATGAAATAAGTTAAGAGAAAAGATAGCCAGGATGTTAAAGAGAGCCAATTGTAAGTGTTAGAATCATCATTATGGAATTTAACTAGAAGAATTCGCTTCTACTTGAGTTACACACATAAATAATATCTTATAAAGCAATGAAGAGCTATAAAATATAAATGTTGAGACTGCATCTTAGAAATTATTGACAAACAGTAGTAATACAATGTTAAAGGGAATTCCAGAGAATATGTTTTATTGAGAATTTCACATGTGCATTTAATGAATTTTAATCAAATCTACTCCACATTCTGTTCTTGCCAACTCCTCCCATATCCCCTAACAATTTGCCCTCTCAACTCCATGCACTTTGTACCAAATGGTCATCCCTGACAATATACCTACAAGCTACATTATAAGGACCAGATAAGATATAGTTAGGAATTGTCTTAGTTAGGGTTTCTATTGCTGAGAAGAAAACACCATGATGAAAAAGCAAGTTGGGGAGGAAAGTTTTATCTGGCTTACACTTCCGTGTCACTATTCATTATCAAAGAAAGTTGGGGCAGGACCCTGGAGGCAGGAGCTGATGGTGCTGCTTATTGACCTGCTTCACAGGTCACCTTGCTGGCCTGCTTTCTTATAGAACCCAGAACCACCAGCACAGGGATGACATCACCCACAATAGGCTGGGCCTTCCTCCATTGATCACTAATTAAGAAAATGCCTTACAGCTAGATCATATGGAGGCATTTCCTCAATGGAGGTTCCCTCTTCTCTGATGACTCTAGCTTATGTGTCAAGTTGACATAAGGCTAGCCAGTAGGGGCTGGAGAGATGACTCAGTGGTTAAGAGCCATCTCTTCCAAAGGACCCAGGTTCAATTTCCAGCACCCACATGGCAGCTAACAACTGCATGTAACTCCAAGATCTGACACCCTCACACCAATGCACATAAATTAAAATTAAATAAAATATTAAAAAGTACTAGCCAGTAGAAGAATATGTATGTGTACACATATACAAACATGCATGTAACAGCAATCTATCAACAAAAAAGGGAATGAACAAGAGCAAAGAAGGGTATAGGGGAAGGCTTGAAGGGAAGAAAGAGAAGGGAGAAATGATGCCATTATATTATAATCACAGAAATAAAATAAATCTTTAAAAAAGTACATTTTACATTGATCAGCTATTCCTTGAGAAATCAATTATAGCTAAAAATATAGGTCAAATAGAAAGCTCAAAACTAATAGAAGTACACAGAGATAGTAATAAATTTAACTCAAAATGCACTGAAGGGCAAAATACAGAAATTGAGAGTTTTTATTTTTATACTTGTTTGTTTAGCTTTTCGAGACAGGGTTTCTCTGTGTAGCCTTGGCTGTTCTGGACTCACTTTGTAGACCAAGCTGGATTTACACTCACAGCAATCCACCTGCCTCTGCCTCTGCTTCCCTGAGTGCTGGGATTTCAGCTGTGTGCCACCACAATCAACAGTTGAGAGTTTTAAAATAACAAATTAGATCAAGTAAATGTAGAAATGGATTCTAGAAAAAATATTATGCTAAAAGAGACAGAGAGGGGTAGTGAGCTAGCTCAGCAGGTAAGAGTGCATACAGCTCTTACAGAGGACCTGAGTTTTGTTCCCAGTAGTTTGTAACCTCCTATAACAACAGCTTCAGGGTATCTGATGCACTCTTCCGGGCTCAATAGACACAGTCTCTCACAAATACTAACACTCCATCCCTTATATGCACACATTCTTAAAAAATATTTAAAAGACAATAGAGAGATAACTTCTTCTCTTGCAAAAATTGAAGAATAAGAAATTTCCAGCACACAGTGCAAAAGAAATTGAGGAGGAAATAACAATCATAGTGAAAAGGAAATGGCTCAAATTTTCTTCTAAAATTGATGCAGAATGTCAAGCAACACATTCAAGACATGCTATTGGATAGTCAAGAATAATCCTGAATAAGCATAATAGGAATAAAAAAATGCAGTGTTATGTAAGACACCCTCAGAAACACTAGTGTGTCAGTCAGAATACTGTAAGGCAAGCAGAAACCACACACAATTAGTAAGAGATGATAAATATAGGGACTTGGTTAAACAGCCTGGGAGTACCCAAATAGTCACACAGAAGAGACTACACCTTGAGAGACAGGGAAAAGTGAAATGCTTTACTCCCAAAGCAGGGACAGCTAAGGGAAGATTATGGTGTGTTAAGTACTCTTGAAGGGTAATTTTGCCCTTCAGAGATAATGCTTAGTACTCCAAGGAAGGAGTGGGGGGGGCTTCCCCCTAGTTCTTCCTAGAGAGCCTTAGAGCAGTTAAATTAAAGCCAAACCTTTCTGTTTAGCATGGAACTTCATGTCTAGTGTTGTGCCTTGCAATCTTCGAGGAGGGCCCTGTATCTCACCCATGTCGAGCCAGCCTTCTGAGGAAGGGTGATCTTAATGGCTTCTGCCCACAGCTTTCTTGATAGACATACTTCAGAACCTTGGAGTTTCTTGAAGGGAATAAACTATGAAGAAATCCAGAGGGAGGAGTAGTCTTCTCTATGTCCCTGCCTCCTTCCTTCTTAATTTCCTTTACACTCCCTTCTTTCCTCCTTCCTGTTCTCCTTCCCTGCTTCTATTTCTCAGTAGTCTCTTCTTTTATTCGTCTAACTGTTAGCTATACATACATAGCACCAAGAATGATGAAAGTCTTTCTAAATCAGAAAAAGAAACGTGACTATTTCTGGGTGTGCCCTGTCAGTTTCCTAATGTCTGGGGCTAGTTTTTCTTTCCCCCTTTCCCCATCATTACTATTTCAAATCATCAAGGAGTAAGTGAGTAGTTTGAAATCTGTTATTTAAGATACTAAATTGACTGATTATACAATTGCTAATATAATTGCTTTAGTCCTTCTGTTGAAAGTGATACAATGATGAAGTATAAATTTGTGATCTATATTCAACTAACTGTTGTACCAAGTGGAGGCTTTACATGTATCTGAAAGAAAAAAAGTACAGGCATCAGATTCTCTAGAATCTTTCATAAGATTAAGCCCAGCAACACAAAGGCCAATTGGCAAAATTTTGTTTTTGTAATGAATTTGATAACTTTTAACCTCATCACAACTTAGAAGCTATGTTCCTGGACCATTCATTCTGTATGGCATAGTATTTGGAAAACTGAGGATGTGTGTATACACTATTTCTTAAATATAGTCAAGAAGTTGTATTATAAGATCAACTTATAACAATCTGGCATCATGATTATTTTAGCTACTCAATTACCCTCCCATCTTGAGATAAAGTTTATGATGGATTGGTGTAGCCACAGGGGACAATTTATATTCAATTGGTTTGATATTGGTTGGCAGAGAAATTTAGGTAGTTCTTTAAAGTTCTAAAGTTTTGCTTTTCAAGATTTGGGAATCAAGAGTGGTTCTAGAAAAAGAATTTTGAGTATATAATTTCTGAAGTAATAATGGAATTTCTGAACTGTCACACGTATCTGGTTGGATAAAAAATGGCTAAGGACATTTTCCCAGTAAAATGGCTGCAAGTCATCTATGGCATGTTATAGCAATAGAAGTAATAAAAATTCTGCCTGTGATGAGACAAGACTTTAATCCTAGGATTCTAGGGCCAAAGATAGCATGTGGATCTCTGAGATTGCAAAGCAACAACCCTGGTATATATAGTGAGTTTCAGGCTAGCCAGGGCTACATAGTATGATCCTGTCTCAAAAATTTAATCACTATATCTCAATTGAAAACTCCTAATCAACCATGGATAAAGAACAGCAGAGATAGGTAGGTGTCTTGGTGGATGCTTTTCAATGTTTGGAAATATAATATTTTTTAGGTAAGTGTTCAAAGACAAGGAGGTGATCAGAGACTTGGATTCCCAGAACATGTTCCACATAAAGGATATGAAAGCTTCTATGTGTGCCCTTAAGTGCATTCTGAATTTCCAGACTTGCAGGGACACTGATTATGAAATAATGGGATCCTGTATCTTGAAATGAGGATTTGTGAACAGATTCTGAAGAATCTAGGGACTATGAGCTACTAACTTTTGGTGAGTCATCTTTGTCAGTAGGAGAGTTCTCTATACACTGAATATTAGTGGCCTCTCCAGCCCTATCTGAGCAGACTGACTCTGTATTGTCTGATAAAATAGTAATGATAATCCTTGAGATTATGCTGATTGTCTATAGGATTCATTTCAACTCCTGTGCATCTAGTTTTATAACCAGATCTAAGGTCAGCAGGTCTCTAAAAGTGAGATAAAATGTGTGCTCTATGCACTATGAAGTCACTGATTTTACTTTTAAATTTTTATATACCGAAGTCTTGGTAATATGTGGAGAGATTGATATTGACGATGTAGGATAGTGGTGGATGGAACACAAATTTGGATAAGGCTGAAATTGTTGTCATCTTCTTAGTAGAGAGATTCTGTATTTAATCCTGCAGCCTAGGGATTTAGGAAGTGCTAAATTTGACATTTGATTTCGTTGGCTGAAACATGGACATAAAAATGGCTCACAGTAGGTGAATTCCATACCAGACTTGTCTTGATATTAGGCAGAGAAATTGATTCAATGTTTTAGGTGGATTTAAATGGTAGAGTGGATTTGTGATTTAAGAATTGCTAACTCATATGGAGAAGTCCATAAGATATGCCTGTTATCACTTTGAGAAGTGACTTAGTGAGAAAAGCCTCAACACAAGTATCCTTAGAGAGCTATGTCATTGTGTTACTAGAAACTGGAATCTGAGGCCTGAAACACACCTATTTGTAAGAGATAAGTAGAAGACAAGAATTGGTAAAGAAGAAAGGGTCTGTGTATAGTGGGGGGCAGAACTTCAGTAAAGAAAATTTATCAACCTCTCCACATTTCTTGTATCAGTGTTACAACTAATAGAATGGATGAGTAAAAGCCATGTAAACATGGACATTTAGCTGTGAGATAAGTTATCAGTCGTTTCCTAGGGAGGAATAGCTCACAGGATACCAAGGCTTCTATTCTCAGCATGAAAGTTCTTGAAGGAAATTAAAATTTTTAGAGTCTATTATTTCAAAGTCTCTGCAACACTCTAATAATTATTTTTCAGCTCTAGCCAGATCTTAGAGTGGGCACTGAAGTAAATCAATTTAAACGTTTAATGCAATGGAAATAATAGGATCCGGGAGAGTAGCGGGAGCCAAGAGTTAGCACTCGACCACAAAACATAATTGTAGGCATGGTTACTTTCATTAACAGCAGTATTGAATAAGCACCCAGAATAAATAATATGACTTATACAGACCTGTGACATTTACCACATCATCATGATGTTCTTAGAGGTGAAATAGGTAGACTATAAAATTATTGCTTGATCTACATAAACAGAAAGTTTATATTTCAAGCAAATAAAAGTCTAACTTGATTTATGACAATAGAGAATAATAGTCCCTCAATCAAATTTCCATAGTAAAATCATTTTAGAGATTTAGAACTCCTTGAGTAAAAGGGATAGAAAATCCCCTGGAGAAAGAAGCCTAGTGTACTGCCAAAGCTATATGCTTTTATCCTTTCCCCTAGTCTCCTTCTAGATATCTGTGACCTTTTCTTAGACTAGCCAGACTTTGCAGAAATTGTAGAAGCACAACATTTGAGCACCAAAAGACAATGGAGCTTACCGGACAACAATTCCAGAAGACTCAAGAATATTACTATGGTCCGTCAATCAGAGGAGGGTATTCTGAAGCTCAGGTGATTAGTGGAATTGTAGCTCAGCTTCCCTAATCCAATTTTCTGGAAGTTTTCTTATTCTAGGATGCATAATTGGAATAGAACCAGGCGAAAGTAGATATACTGTCCATATTACTTGAACTGTAGAATGAAGATCACTGTGGTGTAAAAGACCAACTTAAAGTCACTAGAATTGCCTTTGCCTAAGGAAATAGTAAATTTCAGTGCAATTAGTATCATTATCAAAGACTTGGAAATGCAGAGGTAGTGATTTCTACCTTATTGACATCAACCTCCTTATTTAGCGTTTTAAGACAACAGATGCATCTTTAATATTTTTTTTTGCTTTTTCAAGACAGGGTTTCTCTGTGTAGCCTTGGGTGTCCTGAACTCACATTGTAGACTAGACTGGCCTCAAACTCACAGCGATCTGCCTGCCTCTGCCTCTCGATTGCTGGGAGTAAAGGTGTGCGCCACCGCGCTCAGCTGACAGATGCGTCTTTGAGGATGACAGGGGACAATCCTATAAGTAAGGATGTGTTGAGTGCAATATCAGTTGTTGTACAGATCTGGTTTCAATGCTTGAGTAAATGATCATATCTTTTGTTACCTGATATATATTTATTAATGTATTAAATGCCTAATTTTTGCTACCTATTAGTAAACATCACAAGAAGCTTGATTTTCTCTGATACAGCCTTGTGCCTTATTTATTTCACAAGAATCATGAACACCCTTTTCATTTTCATGATATCATACAACTCCATTATTGGTAATCTTATGTTTATTGTACCTAATGATTAAAGCATCAGTGTAGGCTTAGACCTTTTCCAAACCTACTTTACTTGGGGTTCCTTAATGCTTATACCTCCCTTCCAACACACCTACCCTAGATAGGAGAGAAAAGAGGCTAATGGGAATAGGAGAAGTAGACCTTTATGGACTTAGTTCCTGGGAGTGATTCCCCTGGGATAGTCCGCAGGATTTCAGCAGATCAGCAGAAACAGCAGTCAGAACCTGGAGCCCTGAGCCTCTAGAAGTGGAGTAATGAACAGCCAAAGAATACCAAGACCAAAAAGCAAAAAGCTCCGCTTCCTGTTTTGGGCACACACACACACACACGCACACGCACACGCACACGCACATGCACATGCATGCCTGCATGCATGCACGCGTGCATGCGCACATGCACACACACACACACACACACACACACACACACACACACACACACATACATGCACACATCCTCTCAGAGTCTGTACTAAGATGTGTTTTAGCTGGCAAAAAACCAAGCCCTGCACAAGGTTGTTTGTCTTTTAGTGGATAAACATATGATCTCTCTCAAGTCTGTTCCCCATCCCACACTTGGGATCAAAACAAAAACATATTTATACCCACTACACATCAGCAAATATTACACATTTACAGTAAATATATCAAATAACGAAGATCAGAAATACACATGACAAAAATTTAGGAATGATTTATCTCAGTGAAATTTCTAGTATCCTTAATGGTAAGAGAGCACTCATTTCTAAATATATGTGTATATGTACATGTGTGTGCACATGTGTGCATGCATGCATGCATATGTCGTGTGTGTGTGTGTGTGTGTGTGTGTGTGTGTGTGTCCTCTCTCTAACAAACGGAATACCACAGAAGAGAATGTAAGAACTGGAAGATGGGGATGAGTGCTGTGAAATACCTACCTACACAAGACCTGCACAAGTGGAGGAGACCTTCACTATTTCAGCCTGGATGAGGGACAGACTCATAAGGCTCCGTAATTCCCCAAAGCACCATTGAGCATTAACTGTTTATGACGGGGCGCGGGGTGGTGTGTTCCCCAGTGGTATACCCAGTGTTAAATTGTCTCTGCTCCAATAAATAGCCCTCAACACACGTTAACCTCAGTGGGTTAGAAAAACGCACACAAATCAGGGAAACAAACCAACAAACCATGAAAATAAGAGGGAGACTTGTTGAGATAGAGAAGGGGTTCAGTTGTTGGAGAGGAACATTAGAGAGTAATGGGGGTGAAATGACTACACTACAGTACATATCTATATAAAATATCAATAATTAAAAAACAAGAAATCCATCCATCAGTCAAACAAGCAAGCGAAAAACAACAGAAGAGGGAGCTCATATCCGTTAGCAGATGCTGTCTGTTTAGAGAAGAATATCTTTTACTCTTCCCTGAGGATATATGGGAAGCTAGAGGCAAAGTAACATTTCCAAAAAAGCAGAAATAAAAAGCTAAGATGCAATGCTAGCAGACTCACATGCAGGAGAATAAGTATTTTCTGCCTGCATCTGAGACACTTGGTATCAGGTGAGTGTATGTGCCCATATGTATGGTTACATGCACATGTGTACATTTGCTTATGCACAATGATTTATTTTAAAAAATATATGTCAATCCCGTCCCTAGGTGTCAGTTTCCTCTGTAGTTGTTCTTTACTTTGAACACCCACGTGGTGGTAGGTGTCTACTGTGTCCTTAGCAGGACTTGCTATGCATCACTGGTGCTGACACAGGGCTTCGCTCCTGATTATGTGACAGTGAGGCAGAATGGTCCTTCTTTAGTCTATAACTAACATTTGCTGTGAGGGTAGGAACAATACCCTTTCCCTGGTTTTAGTAGGAGAGGATCTACAACACGTGGATAAAGGCTTATAAATAACATCTCTAGAACAAAGAATAGTACCAGGAAGCCACAAACGGTGATAGCAGTCACGTGCCTATACCTGTAGGCAAAGGCAAAAGGGTGCTCCCACTCAAGGCTTCAGCAATACGCCTGCCTTCTCTTCTACACTTATTCAGATAGCATGCCCCCAAATGACCTCAAACATCCTAACTCCATTTCCTGACGGAGTGCTGGGATTGCAGATGCGTATTTCCATATTCGGTTTATGTGGTGCTGAGACTTGAACCTAGGGTCTAGTGCATGTAATGCAAGCATACTACCAAGAAAGTGACATCCTCATTCCTCCTATACAAAAATCCATCTGTTTTTAACCTTTCGTTTTTAAATTTTTTATTTTTAATTTGGTCACTTTACAGCCCCATTGTAGCTTTTTCCCTATTCACCTCCTGATTCCAGCCCTCCCTCCCTCATACTCCCTCCTTCCCCCCTTCCCCAGTCCTCAGAAAGGGGGAGCCCTCCTTCCCTATCATCTGACCTCAGCCTATCAAGTCTCATCTGGACTGCCTGTATCCTCTTCCTCTGCGGCCTGGCAAGGCTGCCCTGCCAGGGGGAAGGGATCAACCAATTGGCACCAGAGTCCATGTCAGAAGTAGTCCCGGCTCTCCACATTATGGGACCCACAAGGAGGCTGTACTACCTAGCTACTACAACTGAACAGAGGGTCTGGGTCCTCACCATGCACGATCCTTGGTTGGTGAATTAGTCTCTGCAGCACCCCACTTCTCCACCTGGATTTGTTGGCTCCATTGGTCTCCTTGGGGAGCTCTTGAACCCTCCAGGTCCTTCTATTCCCCAACTCTTCCATGAGATTCTCTGAGCTCCACCCTGGAGTTTGGCTGTGAGTCTCAGCATCTGCTTGAATCTCCTGCTGGGTGGAGTCTTTCAGAGGACCTCTGTGGTAGGATCCCTTCCTGTTCCTTCTCTTCAGCTGCTTCTGGTTTCTATTCTATTATCCTTCTGAATGAGAATTAAACATTCTCCCTAGGGTCCTCCTTGTTACTTAGCTTTTTTTGGTCTGTGGATTATAGTGTGGCTATCCTGTATTATATGGCTAATATCCTCTTATAAGTGAGTATATACCATGCATGTCTTTCTGAGTCTGGGTTACCTCACTCAGGGTGATCATTTCTAGTTCCATCCATTTGCCTTCAGAATCTAATCATGTATCACATTTTGCTCTGTAAAGTGATGACCATAATCTATGGCAGTCACCCCATTAAGCCTAATTAGAATCCAAAGACTCTAGCAAGAACATCTCATAGCCTTTATACTAAATTACACCCATTAAATTTATGAACCAGCAAAATGAAAGACAAAAAATAAAAAGAGTGAAAATGTTAAGTTACCCTTTTTCTGGTGATGGATAAATTGTTTCCTCTGGCTCTTGCTGCATCCAAAAAGGAGGTGCATCTAGGAAGCTTCATTGACTTTTAGAGGCAACACATTCCTCATATAGATTGTTACTGTGGTTCATTGACTCATTGATCTGAAGTTCTGCTAGTTTTTAGTGGCCCCAGGATAAAGGAAGTCTCTGAAACAGCTTCAAGATTGCTTGTCAGCTGCTCTGTCAATGGATCCATATGGTGCACCTTGTTCAGTAGTTACTCAAATGCCAGACCTAGATACGAATGTCATGTGGAGCCTCTGGCATGCTGTTCCAGGTAGACTGCAGCACAGGCCCTTAAGATTTTGAAACAAAGCCGTGCCATCCTCCTTGGATAACCATTTTATTTTACAAATTATTCTTTAAAACTCTCATTGGAATTTTGCCTATTTGCCTTCATATTTGATGGCTACCCTGTTGCTGATCACTCATTCATGTGTATTAGAAGCGGATGTGTTTTGGGATTCCAGTGAGGACTGCAAGTTGGCAGCTCTCTAGGAATTCCCTGGGACTCCAGCATTAGATTGGGACTGATGGAACATCCAGTCTTATGGACTGAAACACTACTATATTTTTGGCCTTTTTGGTGAGGAGGCAGCCAATGCTTGACTCCCTGGATGACAGCCTATAAGCCACTCTAATAAATGTCCTTTTGATATAAAAATTCATGATTTCATACAATGTAACTTAGTCATATCCACCCCGACTCCAACCCTCCTTAGCATCCTCAATACAACTTTATTCCCTCATTTTCTAATAGCCCATTGAATCAGATTAGTGCTGTCCATATACATATGGGAGAAAGGTCTTTAACCATAACAGGGCAACCTACCAAAGACTATCCCCCTTTGATGTACAAAGGTGATCTATCCCTCTGTGACTCTCCCTCATGATTCTCTGGATCTCTTCAATGTCTGTTTCATTTCTGATTTTTAAAAATTTGGATACTCTGTGTTGGTGCTTCAAATTGCACATGGGTCCTCTGGAAGAACAGCCACTGTTCTTGGTTTCTGAGCTATCTCTCCATACCTCAGGAACTCAGACTTCTATTTACAATATGATAAGGAAGTGTGTGTAAAGCAGAATCCACTCCCTTACACAGCTGATCCTCCTTCAATTCACTGAAGAACTAAATAGCACAAAACATTAAATAATAACAAATTCATGGCCTCATTGCATGTAAGCTGGAGCACTGGTTTTGCCTTCAGGCTTGGACTCTAGTGGGAATGCTACACCATTGTTTTTTCAGGTTTTCAGACTTTGGGACACTGAGCTCAGTTATATCAACAGATTTCCTAGGTTTCTGGCGTCTTTTGGAATTCTCCCTCTCTATAATTCTATGTGAGACAATTCCTAATCTAAAACCTTTGTGCATGCATGCATGTGTATGTGGGGGGTATTTTATGACAAATAGAGAAATACTGTGGATGTTGGTATTAAAAATTATCTTTCACATATTAATTATAATTTATATTAAGAATTGGGTTCATATAGGCATCTAAATATTACTTTCATTGTCTATTTGAAGATACGAAGTGATATTGGATATAACTAAATAAATAGCCCAGAACTATAATATATTATACCAAATCAAATATTAATTTAAAAAATATAGATTTTTGTTGATATAATATATTCTGATTGTAGTTCCTCTTCCCCCAAGTCCTACAAGTCTGTTCTCACCTCTCTACCCATCCAAATCCATATTCTTCCTTGACATCTAAAAAACAGAAGGAAATAAAATAAGAGAAAATAAAAATAAATCTGAATAGAACAAAAAATGAACAAAAATCAAAAAGGTTTTTTTTTAAAAGTCTAAGAAACACATATAGATATGGAGTCACTCACATTAGAAAATACAGAAATTCCATAAAAACACAAAAATGGAAACCATAATATATAAGCAAAGGCCTATAGGGTAACAAACAACAACAAAAATAACAAAAGTGCCCTTGGCTTTATTTTGTGTTGGGCATCCAGTGATGGGCATTGGGCGTGGCCAAAAGAGCAGTTTGTATACCCAGTGAGACTCATTTGGTGAAAATTAAATTTCCTTTTGTGAGGCGTAGTTATCCATTGGAGATAATTTCTGGGTTAAGCATTGGGTAGTACCAACTTTTGCTCTTAGCAATGGGACCCCATCTGGCTTGCAGTCCTGGTGCATGCTGTCACAGTCTCTGTGAGCTCATATGTGCTTTGGATCTGCTGTGTTTAGAAGTTCCTGTTTGCATCCATCCCCTCTGGGTTTTACAGTCTTATTGCCTCTTCTTCTGCAGGGTTCCCTGTGCTGTGAGGGGATGGATTTGATGGGCACATCCAATTTAGGACCAAGTATTCTAAGGTCTCTCACTCTCAGCACATTGTCCAACTGTGGATCTCTGTGTTTATTACAACCTGTTGCAGAAGGAACCTTTCTCAGATTACTGTTGAGAAAGACACTGATCTCTGAGTACAGTGTAATATCATTAGGAAACACTAATATCTGGGTTTCCCTTAGGTCCATGGTCTATTTAGTATCAGGTTCTTGGCCACGTGAGCAGTTGCCAGTGGTAAGTTTCATCTCGTGGTTTGGGTGTTAAAGCCACTCAGATATTGGTTGGTTCATCTCTAGGCTTCATGCCACTATTGCAATAGCATATCTTGTATGCTGATCACCATTGATCACCATTGTAGATAGGAAATTTTGTAGCTGGGTTGGTAAATACCTTTCTCCTTTGATAGCCTGCAGAGTACCTTCTAGTATCCTGAACACTAGGCAGTAGAGGGGAACCTCTTGGGAGGCACCAGCTTGACTTCTCCATGTTTAGTGAGTTGTGTAGGTGCTGTCTTCAGCAATCATGACTTATCATCAATTTGTAGAGAGGAAACAATAGCCTTGGCAAAAGCTAATGGGTTCCTATGAACCTTCTTTGGCAAAAAAAAATCAATTAGATGTAAACCGGTTCTCAGAGCAGGAGTCTTCATTTGGCGACAAGAGCCGTTCAGTTGGGGCTCCATCTCCTTCATTATTTGGTGATTCTATTTAGCTCACCATCATATATGTATATATTTTAGGAAGCCTTTTCTCTATTAGGTTTCTATACACCCTCACAAGTGGCTCTTAGTTTTAGCTGTCCCTCTCATATTCCATCCTTCACTACCTTCTTTGTGGTCCTCCTCATTTGATCCTCTCATTCCAGTTGGTTCCCCATCCATCTGCAATTATTTATGTCTTCTTAGGTTGTCCCAATCCTTCCACCAGAGCCACTTACTTCATACCTAACCTCTGCAGTTATATGGACTGTAGCTTGCTTATGGAAGACTTAAAAATTAACATCCACATATAAGTGAATACATACCATATTTGTCTTTTTGAGTCTAAGTTACCTAACTCAGGATTTTTTTCTAGCTCTATCCATTTACCTGAAATTTTTATGATTTCGTTTTCTAATAGCTGAATAACATTCCATTGTGTAAATGTACCACATTTTCTTTATCCATTCATCTTCTGAAGGACATTTAAGCTGGTTCCAATTTTAGTCTATTATGAACAGAGCTGCAATGAACATAATTGAGCAAATGTCTCTGTGGTAGGATATAGAATCCTTTGGGAATATGTCTAAGAGTGGAGTAGCTTGGTCTTGAGGTACATCTATTTACTTAGCTTCCTGAGAAACAACCACGGTGAATTCCAAAGTGGCTATACAACTTTGAACTCCAACCAGTAATGGAAAAGTGTTCCTCTTACTCCACATCCTTGCCAACATGAGCTGTGTTTTGATTTACTGATATTGGCCATTCTGCCCAGTGTAAGGTGAAATCTCAAAGTAGTTTTTATTTGCATTTTCGTGATAACTAATGATGTTGAGCACTTATTTAAGTGTTTCCCAGCCATTTCTGTTACCTCTTTTGAAACTACTCTGTTTAGACATGTACTCCATTTTTAAATTAGGGTTATTTGTTTTCCTGATATACATTCTTTATGTTCATTACATATTTTAGATATTAGTTCTCTATTGAAAGTAGAAAGTAAAAAATCTTTTCCATTCTGTAGCCTGTTGTTCTGTCTGGATGATAGTGTCCTTTGCTATACAGAAGCTTTTCAGTTTCATGAGATCCCATTTATTGATTGTTGGCCTTTGTGCCTCTGCTGTTGGTGTTCTGTTCAGGTAGTTATTTCCTGTGCCAGTGAGTTCAGGGCTTTTCCATACTCTCTCTTCTATCAGGTTTAGTGTGTCTGGTTTTATGTTGAGGTCTTTGGTTCACTTGGAGTTGAATTTGGTGCAGGGTGATAGGCATGGATCTTCTACATGCACCCATCCTGTTTGACCAACACTATTTGTTGAAGATGCTGTCTTTTTTCCTCAGTGTGTATTTCTGGCTTCTTTATAAAAATCAGGCGCATGGCTACAGGAAACAGAAGGTATAGGATTCAGTCTTAGGAAGGAGGAAATACTGACTTATGACAATGTAAATGAGCTTATATGACATTGTCTTAAGTGAAACTCATGAAATACAACCAAAGCAAATAATATGTATTCTAAAATTTATGTAAGACCTAAAAATACTTAAACATACAGAAACAGAATAGAAAAGGTGTTAGCATAGGTCAGGTTGGTGGAAATGAAGAGATGTAGGTCAAGCTTTCAGCTACAACATAAATAAGTTCTGAAGGTCTACTTACTGAATACTTACCACAGTTAATAATAATGTTATGTGCAATTTGAATAAATATTTTCACTGCTAAAATTTTTTAATCCCTTTTTACATTTTTAGTTGGGATTCAAAATATTTGATTTCATGATGACATTTCATCATGTTTGGCCCCTAAATGCTCTTCTCATTACTCTTAATCTGTTTGTCCCCTTCTTACCAATTATATGTGCTATATATGAGAATTTTTGCATCTGTGCTCACAGGGGAAATTGATCTGTAATTCTCTTTCTTTGTCGAGTCTTTATGTGTTTTGGGTATCAGGGTAACTATGGCCTCATAAAATGAATTGGTCAGTGTTCCTTCTGTTTCAATTTTATGTGGAGTAATTTGAGGAGTCTTGACATCAACTATTCTTTGAAAGTCTGGTAGAATTCTGAGATAAAACCACCTGGCCTTGAGCTATTTTTGTTTAGGAGACCTTTAATGACTGTTTCTATTTCACTGGGGGTTATACATCTGTTTAAATTGCTTGCTGGTCTTGATTTAACTTTGTTAAGTAGTACATGTTGAGAAAGGTTTCATTTCTATTAAAAATTTCAATTTGGTGGAGTATAGGCTTTTAAATCATGTCCTTATGATTCTCTGGTCTTCTTTCTGAGCATCTGTTGCTATGCTCCCTTTCATTTCTAATCTTGTTAATTTGGATCCCCCCCCCTTTGCCTTTTAGTTAATTTGGTCAAGGGTATGTCAATCATAGTGATGTTCTCAAAAACCAAACTTAGTTGCATTGATTCTCTATAAATTTTTGTTTCTGTTTTATTGATTTCATCCATGAGTTTTATTATTTTTGTCATTTACTCCTTTTGGGTATTATTTCTTCTTTTTCTAGAGCTTTCAGGTGTGCTGTTGTTACAAATTTGAGATCTTTCCAATTTCTTTATGTAGATATTTTGTGCTATGATCTTGCCTCTTAGAACCACCTTCTTTGTGTCACATAAGGTTGGGTACTTTGTGTTTGCATTTTTGATCAGTTCTAGGAAGCCTTTAATTTCTCTTAATCCATTTTTCATTCTGTAGTGAGTTGTTCAGTTTCCATGAGCTTGTAAATTTTCTGTCATTTCTTTTATTGCTGATATCCAGTTCTAATCTGTGGTGGTCAGATCAGATGCAGGGTGTTATTTCAGTTTTCTTGTATCTGTTGCGACTTGCTTTGTATCCAAGTATGTGGTCAATTCTATGGAAAGATCTATAAAGCTGCTGAGAAAAAGAATACTATTTTGTAATTGGATGGAATGTTATATATATATTTTATAAACTTGGTGCATTTGTATTTGGTGAACAGAGTTTAGAGTTGCAGTACCTTCTTGGTGGATTTGATGTGTATATAATGTCCTTTTCCTATCTCTGGATTAGTTCTGTTTTGAAGTCTATTTTGTCAGATACAAAAATTGCTACAGCATATGTTTCTTAGGTTCATTTGCTTGCAATATCTTTTTCCACTCTTTTACCCTGAGGTGATGTCTATCCTTGATGTTAAGGTGTGTTTCTTAGGCACAACAGAAAGTTGGCTCCTATTTTTGCATTCATTCTGTTAGTTGCTGTAATTTTATTTATGGAACTGAGACCACTGATATTGAGAGACCAGTGAGCAGTTTTTGTTGGTTCCCAATATTTTTTGTTGTGATGTGTGTTTCACTCCCTCTTTTGATTGTTGGTCTGAGATTATTTATTCCTTGTGTTTTCTTGAGTGTAACTAACCTCTTCAGGTTGAAGTCTTTATTCTAGTGCCATCCATAGTGACACTGCTTAAATTTGGTTTTACTATGGAATGTCTTTGTTTCTCCAGCTATCTTGATTGAAATTTTGCTGAGTATAGTAAGCTGGATGGTCTTTTGGATTTTAGAGTTGCCACTGAAAAGTCAGTTATTATACTAATAGGTCTGCCTTTAAATGTTACTTGACCTTTTTCCCTTGCAGCATTTAATATCCTTTCTTTTTTCTGTATGTTTAGCATTTGATATTATGTGTTGTAGGGAATTTCTTTTCTGGTCCAGTGTATTGGGTATTCTGCATACATCTTGTACCAAAATAGGCACTTCCTTCTTTAGATTAGGGAAATTTTCTTCTGTGATTTTGCCAAAAATATTTTCTGTGCCTTTGACCTACCTGTTTTTCTTCTCCTCCTTCTATTCTTTTTTAAAAAGATGTATTTATATTTATTTATTTATTTACTTATTATGTATAGAGTGCTCTTCCAGAAGAGGGCATTAAGTCACGTTACAGATGGTTGTGAGCCACCATGTGGTTGCTTGGAATTGAACTCAGGACCTTTGGAAGAGCAGTCAGTGTTCTTAACCTCTGAGCCATCTCTCCAGCCCCCTCCTTCTATTCTTATTATTCATAGATTTTGCCTTTTCATCGTCCCCCAGATTTCCTGAATGTTTTGTGCACAATTTTTTAAATTTTGTTTTCTTTTACCAAGGTATCCATTTCTTCTGTTTTGTCTTCAATTCTTGAGATTCTCTCTCCCATCTCTTGTATTAGGCTTTTGAATCTTGATTCTGAGGTTCCTGTTCAAGTTCCTAAGTTTTTCATATCCAGTTTTCCCTCAGTTTGGGTTTTCTTTGCCAACTCCATTTCCACTTTCATGTCTCAAAATATTTGTTACTGCATTCCACTCTTTGTTTGTGATTTTATAGATTCCATTAATGGATTTATTCATATCCTCCTAAGGACCTTGATCATATTCATCATATCTATTTGAAGTCCTTGTCTTGTACTTCAGCTATATTGCATCCCTCAGGGCCTATTGTAGTTGGGTTGTTGGGCTCTAGTGGAGACATATGGTCTTAGCTGTTACTGGTTGTGATTTTACATTGGTGTCTAGCCATTTGCATTTAGAATGATTATAATTCTAGGTGTTGATTTCTGGTCTTATCTTTGTTGGTTGGATTTTTCCATTCCTTGGTTTCTATAGCACTTTCTGGGTCTTAGGAACATGTGATAACTGTGGGATGCTTGTTAAAGAGTGCTTCTGATTCCCTGCCGGGCACGAATTCTGGGGATTCTATGTAGAAATAGTTTCTAGGCATTTGGAGGTGGCACTCAAGAATGAGGATGAGCTATAGAAGGGCAGGGGGTGAGAACATCCACTAGAGGGAGGAAAGCTAGGTCTGCCACTAGAATATGATTCCCTGGCTCCTGTGCCTATCTAGTTTCCAGGGAAATAATATCTGGGTATTGGCCAGTGACACAAAGGGAGAGGGTGAAGAAGACAGGCTGTAGGAGAAGATATGTTTAGTCCCTTTGGAATGGGAGCAGAAAGGAACAAGAAGCTACATTAAGTGGTCTGCTAACAAGCTGGAGATAAGACCAGGGAATTAGACTTGAAGAATGCTAAAGAGAATGAAAATCACCTACCTGATTTTCTGGTCAATGGGCCCAGAGGGTTTCCAGGGAGAGATCCCCAAACACTAATTAAGAACAATTAACTCTTGGAAATTCTTGAAGGGCTGCTTCAGACTGATCCAATCAATCAGTCATGTAAATTTACTTAGGAAACAACATACTTAAGTTTAGCAAGTGAAATTGATAGGAGCAAAAGGAGACAAAAACAATGATGGAAAGAAAAATTTGGAGCCCTAGAGAAACTTTTGTTCAGAGAGATTTTTTTTTTCTATTTGCCCAGCCTAGTCTGGAATGTGAATTTATCTTACCTCATTGAACTCAGTCCTTAGATAACATATACATGTCTCCATACCAGACCTCAAAGAAAATTGTCTTTCGAGATAGGGTGTAGTATATCTAAGGATGTTCTAAAAAAATCGCTAATTTAACCAAGAATACCCTTGAACTTGTGATCCTCCTCCCTCTACCTTCTTAGTACTGGGATTATAAGTGTGTGCTTTCACATATGTTTTACACAGGGATTTTTATATTCTAAGTAAGTACTTTATCAACTGAGCTCGAAAGAAAAATAAACAAAACACATGAATAGATTTTCTAAGTGTTAGATATAAAAAATATATACAATAGCAGTTTGGATACAATGAGTGGTTATAGAAATAATTTTCAGGTGATGTCAGATAAAATACAACAACCTGAAGTCACAACAATAAAATTATTAAGTGTGGAGTCTTCATGAGACACTAAAAAGATAAAATAACAAGTTAAGAGATTACATACTTAGCGTCTGAAAGGGGAAAGCCCTCAAGTTCTGGCTCAAGGAGAAGGGAATGCCCAACATTCTGAGAGAGCACAGGCATTTCTCTTTTTCTTATTGTTATACATCATATCACATACACCATTTTATTAAAAAGCATTATGAAATTAAATGTTGGGCCTTAAATTATACAACATCTAGCAAAGTTATGAAATTTTCTCAATTTGCCCACAATTTACATCTTAGTTTGCATTTAGCTGCCCTATGAATTTTGCTCAACATTCACAGGAAGTGGCAGAGTTGAGGAAAACTGATTATTTCATATTTCCTAGAACCTTGCAAACTTACACATGACACACAAACCAACTCCACTTTTACTAGAACTGAACTTCCGTGTTTGTCCCTGAAAGCAAATAACTATGGCTGCTACAAGATGCCAGAAATTGTGCAGAGTAAAGATGTATAAAATATTATTCATTATCCAGGGAACAATCCCCATGCATGCTAGTTTTATAATAATACAGTGGAAGAATTCAGCTTCTCAAAAATTTGTCATGCCAAAATCTCTTTTGTTTGAAAATAAATACCCTCACACATAAGATACTACATAGTTCATTTATATTATTTGTCAGTTGGACTCTCAGTATTTAATCCAGGTATCCAAATATTTTTGTTTCATGAAATTCTATAAAATAACCATCTCATGTCCTAATTTTTAAAGAGGATTTCCAAACGTTGGTTTGCAGAAAATCTCCTTGTGTTTGTGCTGGTTAGTTTTGCCAACTTTCTACAAAGTAGAGTCACCTGGGGCGATTGAACCTTAATTGAGGCAACAGCTCTGTCAGATTAGTCTGTGTGAATGTCTGTGGGGCCATCTGCTTGATCTATGGTGGATGTGGGATGGTGTTGCCAACTATGGGCACAGTGCCACTGTGGTGGCCCCAGCTTGTCAAAGAAAGCAAGATGACCAGTCACGGTAGCACATGCCTTTAATCTCAGCACTCAAGAGGCAGAGGTAAGGAATGTCTTGTGACTTCAAGGCTAACCTTGTCTATATAGTTTTAGGCTAACCAGGGCCACATACTGAAATTTTTGTCTAAAAGGAGACAGAAAGCAAGCAAGCTGAGCCAGCCACTGAGAGTAATACAGTACTCAGCACTCACCCTCTCTCCACATTCCTACCTTGAATTCCTGTTTTATTTCCTTACATGAATAGACAATCGTGTAGAAGCTTAAGCAAAATGAATCCGTTCTTCCCCAGGTTGCTTTTGGTTGTGGGTTTTATTATAGGAATAGAGAAGCAAATGGAAAAGTGCCTTGAAACTAAAAATAACATGAAGTGCTTCCATGTTGACTAGTTTTATGTCAACTTGATACAAGCTAGGAGACATGTCTTTAGCTGAGAAAATTCTTCCAACAGAGTGGCCCATGGGCAAGCTTGCTGTGTATTTTTTACTTAGTGATCCATGTGAGAGTGCCCAGCTCATTGTGGGTGGTGTGGTGCCATTCCTGGGCAGGTGGTCCTGGGTGATATAAGAAGGTAGACTGGACAAGCCGAAGGAGCAAGCTGGTAAGCAGTATCCCTCCATGGCTGCTGCATCAGTTTCTGTCTCAAATTACAGCCCACGCTTTCCTAGATGGTGGACTACAAAGTACAAAATAAAGTAAACAATTTCTTCTCCAAGTTGCTTTTGGCAATGGTGTTTTATCATAGCAATTGAAGCCCTTACTAAGACAGCTTCTTTATAATATATTGGGATATTTATTTTAAAATGACATATAAATGCATCTGAAGGTCAGAAGGGGTCTATTAATATATATTTCATCCCTTAAAAGTATTCAGTGCTGTGATTTTTAATTTATTCATAGTTTCACAGCCATCACTACTATCAACTTTTAAGTATAAAAATAAAATTTTATATTCAGTCACATGTTTCTTCTTGTGTACCATCCTCCTATAGATCCATGTAGCACTTTTTATCTCTATGTATTATTATTATTATTATTATTATTATTATTATTATTATTATTATTATTATTATTATATCATAATTATATTCCAATCACAGTTTCCCCTCAATCCCCTCCTCACAGTCCCTCCTTCCACCTTCTCTCTCTCTCTCTCTCTCTCTCTCTCTCTCTCTCTCTCTCTTCCAGATCCATTCCTCCTCTGTTTTCCTGTTCAGGAAATAGCATGCCTCTCAGTGACATCAACTGAATATGACATAACATGATACAATAAGACTAGGAATCAACCCTCATATCAAGGCTAGGTGACACAACCCAGAAGGAGGGAAAGGATCCCAAGAGCAGACACAAGGAGCCAGAGACACCCCTCTATTGTGACTGACACTCTACTGTTAGGAGTTCCAGAGGAACAGCTTATCTTTTTTAAAAATAATTTATTTATTGTAATAATTTTCTTTTCTTTTTTTGAAGTTTTAAAAAAAATTATTCTTGTTACATCTCAATGGTTATCTCGTCCCTTGTATCCTCCCATTCCTCCCTCCCACTTTCCCCTTACTCCCCTCCCCCATGACTGTTCCTGAGGGTGATTACCTCCCCCTGTATATGCTCATAGGGTATCAAGTCTCTTCTTGGTAACCTGCTATCCTTCCTCTGAGTGCCACTAGGTCTCTCCCTCCAGGGGACATGGTCAAATATGAGGCACCAGAGTACATGTGAAAGTTATACCCCACTCTCTACTCAACTGTGGAGAATGTCCTGTCCATTGGCTAGATCTGGGTAGGGGTTTGAAGTTTACGGCCCGTATTTTCCTTGGCTGGTGCCATAGTTTGAGCAGGACCCCTGGGCCCAAATCTGTCTATCATAATGTTCTTCTTGTAGGTTTCTAGGACCCTCTTGATCCTTCTACTTTGCTTTTCTCCCATGCTTCTCTCATCTAGAGTCCCAATAGGATATCCTCCCCTCTGTCCCACTTTCCTGGTAAGTGAAGACTTTCATGGGACATGCCCCTTGGGCTAGTATTCAGATATAAGTGAGTATATACCATTTGATTCTTTCTGCTTCTGGGTTAACTCACTCATTATGATCATTTCTAGCTCAATCCATTTGTCCACAAATCTTGGGAATTCCTTGTTTTTAATAGCTGAGTATTCCATAATGTAAAGGTACCACACTTTCTTTATCCATTCTTCTACTGAGGGACACTTAGGCTGTTTCCATGATCTGGCTATTATGAATAAGGCTTCTATGAACATGGATGAGCAAAATTTCTTGTTGTGTGCTGGAGCATCTTCTGGGTATATTCCAAGGAGTGGAATAGCTGGGTCTTGAGGAAACCCTATTCCCAGTTTTCTGAGATAGCACCAGATAGATTACCAAGGAACATCTTATCTTTTACCCAACTTTTCCTGTCTTCTCTCTCCTCTAAACACCACAGCCTCTGGAGCTGCTTTCTTCTTCTCTATGGCTATGAGATTAATTATTCTTCTTTTCTACATATGGGTGAAATCACTCATTATTTACTCTTAGGTGTATATATGTGTATGTGGGGGGGGGGAAATGAGAGGTTTGTACTTGTGGAAACTAGAGGTAGAATTAGGATATCTTCTTCAATTTTTCTTCACCTTCATTTTTTAAATTTTTATTATATTTCTTTTTTACATATACATTTATATTATTACACATGAATAAGCTACATAGAGCAAGAACCATGAAATAATCAGGAGTTACATTCATGTTACATTCATAGTATTTTGGCTATTTGTATTTGGCAGCCTTGAAGAAAACATCTTTTGTATCTTGGTGAGTCTAAAATTCTGAATGTAGGGGTTCGAAGTTTACTGCATGTATTGTCCTTGGCTGGTGCCATAGTTTGAGAAGGATCCCTGGGCCTAGATCTGCCTGTCCGAATGTTCTTCTTGTAGGCTTCTAGGACCGTCTGGATCCTTCTATTTCCCCATTCTCCCATGATTTTCTCACCTAGAGTCCCAATAGGATATCCTCTCGTCTGTCCCACTTTCCTGGTAAGTGAAGGCTTTCATGGGACATGCCCCTTGGGCTAGTGTCCAGATTTAAGTGAGTATATACCATTTGACTCTTTCTGCTTCTGGGTTAACTCACTCATTATAATCATTTCTACTTCAATCTATTGGTCCACAAATTTCGGGAAATCCTTGTTTTTAGTAGCTGAGTAGTATTCCATAGTGTAAATGTATCAGTTTTTTTTATCCATTCTTCTACTGAGGGATACTTAGGCTGTTCTGTCTTTTATGTATAAGGCCACTATAACATGGTTGAGCATAGGTCCTTTTTGTGTGCTGGAGCATATTCTCTAAACTTCGAACCCCTACCCAGATCTAGCCAATGGACAGGACAGTTGAGTGGAGAGTGGGGACTGACTTTCACACAAACTCTGGTGCCCCATATTTGACGACGTCCCCTGGATGGGGAGAGCTGGTGGCACTCAGAGGAAGGATAGCAGGCTACCAAGAAGAGACTTGATACCCTATGAGAATATACAGGGAGAGAAGGTCCCCTTCAGTCACAGTCACAGGGGAGGGAAGTAAGGGGAAAATGGGAGGGAGGGAGAAATGAGAGGATACAAAGGATGGGATAACAATTGAGATGTAATATGAATAAATTTAAAAAATATATTAAAAAATAAAATTCTGAATGTAAATCAATCTCCATCATATCTCATTATTATCGACTTAAGACATCTATCAGACTTAAAAACATCTTAACCCCTAAAATACTAAGCTTAATTGTAAGGCTAAACCATCTGGTCTTCAACACCATCAGAGACTTGAGAAGGAATGTAACTCAAATACCTGAGTGAACTGGAAATGCAGGTTAGCAGCTTCCAAAATGAAAAAAAAAAAAAAAAAAGATAAAGACAGTTTACTGTGTGAATGGTCACCCAAAATTCTCTATAACGGGGGAACATCATCTTCAGCCTTATGGCCCAATATATCTGACAGACATATTTGTGAGGTAGGAACTACTGAGGACTTGTTTACCCTGTCTTGGCAGAGTTTAGCCGTTGACTCTGCCTGCATTCCAAGCTTGCCCATTTTTAGGCAGAATTCTGTCTGTGGCAATCATTTTGCCTAGTGGCTGGTTTGCCTCATTTGAAGCCATCTCCATAAGGAGTTTCTTTGATGCTCATCATCCTCTTTGAGGTAGGCTGGGTGTTGCCAGGAACTAACCTGTCTCATTGTCAATGGATCTTTAAAATAACAAAACATTTTAAAATGCCATATTCTGTAGGTCTCAGAGGTTTTTGAAGACCTTATCTATTTTTCCTCATCTTTCTATAGAGCCATATCTATCTGTTATACCTAGAATATATATTATTGTGATAAAAATAGACTAGTAATTGGCATGACCATGATTTGATCAAGTAACAAATATCGTGAGTTGCTTAATTATCCTAACCAGCCTGCAATACCACTCTCAAGGTACTGGAAGTAAGCCTTGTAGTATAATTGAGATATATGGGTGTAATACCTCATATTAGAGTAGAAAAATATATAATGTGTGTGAAGAATAATCTTAAATTTGAATTCTATAGCAATGTATCAAAATTAGACTTATTTTGCATCAATATACAAACAAAACTCTATACCAATGAATTAAAAATAACCTTATTTGTGAGTAACAATTAAGGCCTTAAGTTGATGAGTAGATTCAATAATCTACATTTTGTTCTATCATCCCTATATATTTCTATATCCCCCTTCTTTCTTTTCAACTCCTATCTCCATGCCTACAAGAGAAAGATAAGGGGAAAGAGAAACATCCCTGAGTCCAACATTGTTTTCTCTCTGAATAAGACCAATAATAACTTATAACCAACTACCAAAGAAAGTATGCATCTGTAGCCCAAGAGAGCAAACAAAAACCTACCCTTAGGGAAAATAGGTCTGATTTGGGGCAAATAATCCCTTTGTAGGCGCCCAAATAAATCTGGAGAAAATGGTTAAACAAGCCAGGAATAGCAGTTGTGGTCCAGTTTCTAAATGTTGAGAAATACCATGCTTAATTAGAGTCCTGTGTGGGACAGTCTGTAATGCTGGACCAATTGGGATTGGAAGCTTTCTTCAAAGCTTTCCTGGGAGCTGTCCTGCTCTGATGGGTAACAGCAACTGAAGCACCTGGGGCTAGAACATGAAGGATACAGGATGTCAGCGTCCAACATGCTGAGAGGAATGAATCCTGTCAAGTCTGATTCAGTGTCAGGTTCTTTTGTTCTGAAAACATACAATTTCTCATAAGCAGTATACAGTCCTAAAATTATAACTGTATGAGGTGTGCAAAATGCACAGAACAATTAAGGCTGGTTCTCTACTCTTTGTATGAGCAGAAGAAAGACATCTGCAAATATTTATTCATGCCATACAAAGAATGGCATCTAATAATAAGTCACATGGATCCTGTAGCCAACAAGAAGCCTTGTCTATGAATAGACATTCATATCTCAGCCAGTTTCAGAGCTGTTCCCATTTAGTGGGATTAGCAATATAAGTTACCTACTTGCTCTGCAGTTTGAATTCTTCACATCCTGATTGTAGCCCCCTCCATCATCCCCTCCTGATCCCACCTCCCTCATCACCTCCCAATCCCATCCTCCCTCCCTCATCCCTTCTCCCTTCCTCCCCTAGTCCTCAGAAAGGGGAGTTTCTTCCACTGATATCTATCAAGTTTCATTTGTACCACCTGTGTCCTCTTCCCCTGTGGCCTGGCAAGGCTACCCAGCCAGCGGGGAAGTGATCAGCTATGGTTCATTTACACAATGGAATACTATTCAGCTATCAAAAAGAAGGAAATCTTGACATTTGCAGGCAAATGGATGGAACTAGAGACAATCATCCTTAGTGGAGTAATCCAGACCCAGAAAGACACACATGGTATATACTCACTCATAAGCGGATATTAGCCACTTAATCAGGAGAACCACATTATAATACAGAAACTGATGTGCCAATCACTGTCCATGTATGATGTCTAGGACTTTTTGGACTATAAGACACACCTGACCATAAGACACAGCCAGTTTTTAGAGTAGTAAAACAGGAAAAACAGTAAAAACAGCAATGGGGTCATAAGGCGCACCCTAATCCCCCCATACGTTGGAGAAGGGAGTTTGTCTTATGGTTGGAAAAATACAGTAGACAGCTTTACTAAGAAAAACTTTCAATCTGCTGGAAAATCGATGCTTTCACCAACTTCCAGCAAAAGAGTGGTCTACATCAATTTATGGCCTGGAGAAAGCCAGAATGAATCTTCACTGTGCACAACCACATCCAAAGGAAATAGAAAGGGCTGATAAAGACATACTTAATGTTTTCCCTAAGTTTACAAAGATCACCAATCCTCCAGAGGAACAGGAAGGCTATCGAGAAAGAGAGGAGATCAAGACTATTACTTTCAAATCAGACCTTTCTTTCACAAAGAGTTAGAAAAACCCTTGATCTCAAATACTTTCCATTCCATGCTCCTCCAGGCCTTCAATCTTTTAACACATGACTTAACCATGAGTTAACCTGATAGGAAAGAAAGTGTGTAGTTACATGCGACCACTGGATCTTATTGGAGACAGCTTTCTTTCAGTGTGTTTTACCTTTTCAGCTTGCATTTTGAGCCCCTTTTCTAGCAGGAAAGTAATAAATTGTCAGTGAACTCTTTGGCCTCCACACTGTCTCCTAAGCTAGGTTTCCCACATACACATCAGCCAGATGTCCATTTGCAAACACAGCCCTGCTGTCTTTAGATCTAGTATTGCACCATGTGTTTACTTTTATTTCTTATCATTTAATGTTTATCTATGTTGTTCAATATAATGTGGGAGAGATTCTTTAAAAATATTAGATCACATGAAATGGCATTAATATAGAGAGATGCTCCATGTGGAGGAAAACTCCTTTCCCTTTATAAATTTCAAATAAATGAACCAATTCCAAGGAAATTAATAAAAATCCAATTTTGCTCTTGTGCCAGATTTAATTAAAACCCTAAAAGCATAAAAGCATGCATCATATTTACTTGTTTTATTTAATGTTGCCAAAGTGCTTCAAATGCTTGGCTTCCATCAACTTAATTCAGTCACTCTACTCTGGCAAACATTTCCCTAGAGTTGGTAGAGGGATTTCAAAGTCTCAGAAATCATAGCTATCACATGGCAACTTTCTCATGAGCCTGCCTTTCTTACAGGGAAATAAAGAGCAGGACTTAAGAAGTTAGGTTTGTGTATTACTCCTTCATTCAATGTATTTAACAAATGTCAACTAGGTATGTTAGCAAATCTATTCACATACTTTAAGACAATTGTCCTGTATCAAACCATTTCCTCAGAACACACTCAGAAGGTGTTGACAAAGCCCATAGTAACAAAGAAATGTGATGCTTAATATTGCTGGTCAACTCAGACAGACCAAGAATCACATAGGAGATAAACCTCTGAGCATGCCTGTGGATGACTGTCTGTATTACGTGAACTGATATCTGAAGATCCACCCTATGGGTACCACCATTCACAGGGTGTGAGGTCCAGATTGAATAAAAAGGACAATGACAGCTGAGCCTCAGAATTCCTCTTTTTTCTTCCTCACTGTAGACCTAATGTGATTAGCTGCCTCAATCTCCTATTGACATAATTTCTCTGCTAAGATGGATTGTATCCTTTAAGAGCAAAAGTAAACCTTTTCCCCATTGCTTTTCTCAGGAATTTCATTAGAGCAACATATAGTATCTATTATAGCTGGGTGCATGAACACATTTTTAGCTTCACTATTTCCAATGATGTAATTCTTAATCGTGAACTTTAGATGGGGAAATTTCATTTCAAGGGTTCATTATGGAACCATACTATGCAGACATCTGTGGGTTAGTTAGGAAGACCTACTTATGAATGAATTACCTTATTTATATTTGTCTAATTTCTCTGCATAAACATTCCAATAAACTGTTCGGTAGAATCAGTAAATCAGGCAAATTATATGATTTGTTTGTTATTCTATGTGTAGGGGCATGTGTGTGTGTGCCATGATATGCCTGTAGAGATCAGAAGACAACTTTCACAAATCATTCATCTCTTTCCACAGTGGGATCTGGAGATGGAACTCAATTCATAAGGCTTTCACAGCCAGTGTTTGAGTCTAGTGAGTCATCTTGCTCATTCCTGGCTGGTTTCTGATCTTAGAAAGCTTTTCAGTCTTTCATCATTGTGTAATGTTGTGATGTTACTCATGGGTTCTCCTTAGATTCTTTATCACAATGAGGAAATTATTTGCAACTCTCATATTGCCTTTTAAAGCAAAGTGAGTTAATCATATTATAGTTCTATATCTCAGAAATATGTATTTTACTGTACTAAATAAAAGTATTACAGTACTTTATGTCTTTTGTAGACTGTAGATGGGGAATCAATTTCCTGTCATTTTCTGAATTATTTAGCTTCTTTTTTTTTATTCATTTTCAAACCAGAAATAACAGGTGGAGACTTTCTTACATTGTGTAACTTTGACCTCCTTTTTGGTTTCTTTTTAGTTTCAGATTTAAGGTCCAGTGTGGAAATAGAAATTGTACATATTTCAATCTATACATGTATAAATGATTAAATGAACACTCACCTATTCATGACATCTAATTTTCATTAATCTTTATAAGAACGTTAAGATTTGGGTATTTAGCAGTTTTAAAGCATATAATACACAATATTTACCATGTTGTACAGTAAATTTTCAGAATGTATTAATCCTGCATACCTGAAAAATTGTGACTTTTGACAAAGAACTTATACCGGCATACCTTGCCTCCAGCCTTGACAACCACTATTCTCTTTTGCTGAGTTCAACTTAAAAAAAATCTCACTGCATATACTGCTAAGATCATGCAGTATTTTTTTTTGCCATGCCTGGTTTAATTTACATAGTATAATAGTTCATCTATGTTGTTTTAAAAGGTTTTCTTCCTTTTCAAAAGGACAAATAATATTTTTTGTTATGGTTGATGGGTATAATGATACACACGCATTATATCACATTTTCACTGTCTACTCATCTTTTGAAAGACTCCTTTAAAATATTTTAGAATTATTATTTTATTGTGTATGCATGTTTTGCTTGCATCCATGTATGTGCACCATGTGCATCCCCTATGTCTGGTGCCTGCAGAGGCCAGTGGAGGGCATCAGATCCCCTGGAACTGGAGTTACGGGTGGTCATAAGCCACCATTTAGGTGCTGGAAATCAAATCTGGGTCCTCTGCAAGAGCAATAAATATTCTAAACAGCTGAGTCATTTTTAAGCCTTTGAGAGACTCTTACTTATCATTTACTATACTAGATCATACTCTAATGAATGTAGGTGTGTAGATATATCCTTGAGATTTATTTTATTTTACTTGGTATATACCCAGATGTAGGTTTGCTAGATCATGTGGTAATCTATTTTCAGTTATTTAGGGTTCTCATAACATTTTCCAATGTGACCATACTGAAGGTTTTCTTTCTTTCATAGTCTCAGTGTGTATTGTCTCTTGTCGTTTGGGTTGTAACTAACATATGTCATATGTTGCAAAATTTTTATGTTAAGTTTTCACATTGAGTGTTTTGCCCCATATACCAGTTGGCCATTTCTGTGTCTTCTTTTGAGAAATGCATATATGGGTACTCTGATCAAGTCCCTTCAGCTCTTTTCAGGTTTTGGATATTAATTAGCCCTTAGCAGATACAGAGTTCACAAATATTTTATTCCATAGACTATCCCTGTCCCATTGGTACATATTCTTGAATTGTGGAGTGTTGTATTTTAATCTCAAAAGGGTGTTGGAAATCATCAAATGCATTTTTCCTACATCAATAATTACTACCATGTGTTTTTCCTTTTCTTCTGTTACAGGATGTATTGCATTGGTTTTTATAAGTTCTTTTGCTGGACTGCCTTGGATTCCTAGGATATGTCCAGTTGGACATGATATTGAGAATTAACTTAGAGAGAGATGGTAGCTGTTTTGACTTAGAGTTTACATTTCTTATGTATGGGTAGCCATAGTAGGAAGGGTATTGTGGAACAAACCTCCATGGAAATGAAGGAAAGGGCTTGCATGTAGCCTCATGCAAAGGGGTAACCTAGGCTCTCAGGTGTAACAAACAAAAGCACTTTCCTTTTCTCATTCCCCAGATGCTCCCCCACGCCTGCCCTACTCTGTTTGTTTGTCTAGTCCTTACCCAGCCTGTGGGTTTTTAATCATTTTTTATGTGTATTGGTGTTTTGTCTCCACATATGTCTATATTCCATGTGTGTGAAGTACCCACAAGTCAGAGGAGGGCATTGGATCCCTTGAAACAGAAGTTACACGTGGCTATAAACCATCATGTCTGCTAGGAATCAAATTCTGGGTCCTCTGCATTTCTGTTATTTCTTTCATCAATCAGCAGTTGTTTTTCCCTTTAATGCTGCTGGCAAATATCACCAAGGGGCCCATTGAATCCTAATGTTCTAAGGGAAGGAGTCAAAAGCATGTCCCTTAGGATTTGTCACAGAGAATGAAATGTACAACCTCAACACACTCTCCTTCCCCCCCCTCTCTCTGTGTGTCCTCCCTCCCTCTCCTTCACATTCCCTCACCACTGGCTCATTTCTTCATCCAGGGCAATTTCTAATCCAGAAAGCTTCATTCTTGGTATTATTTACAGAGACTCCATTTATTTAACCATCCATGTTGTTTGCTGTCTTTTCTATGTTTAGGTACATGAATACTTACCACTGTATTACAGTTTCCTACTGTCACCAGTAAAGTAGCTGCAGAAATGCATGGCCTGTGAGCAATAGGATACACCATGTAGCCTTGGTATATAGAGCTCTAGAGCATCTAAGTTTGTGTAAGCCCATGCTGTTGTTTTCACAATTTCCAAAACCATAACCCCACTGCTAAATGATTCATGTATCACATTTTTGAAAATCCACTCATCCAACTATAATCATCTTAGCTGTTACTTATTTTTTCATTAGAATTGGCATTTCAAGAATTAACACTGAAAAAAATTGCCACCATATTTGTTGATTCAATAAATTGCCTTGTCATTGGGGTTCCTCAGTCAAGCTTCAGAGAGCCTATTCAAATGAGTACATCTTATCTACAGTTATTCCTGAAAATCAACATCATAAATGTATATAATGTACTATATTATTTAATGCCTATTTATTGGCTCTTACCATCTCCAAACAAAAGTGTATTAAATAAAAGAAAAATGGAATATCACTCATTCAATAATAAATACAACTTTGTTTTCATTAAAGAGGGCTTCTGTAAGGTGAAGGAGGGAAATAAAATCTATTCTCTTCTCCCAATGAAAGATGTACTTTGAGTTCATACAGTCATTACACTGAATATGTAAGACATTACAAATGAGGTTCAGATGTGACGTAAAAATGTGGTTAGGTCTAAGCTCTAATTTTTATATGAATACTAAACACTTGAACCAAAATGCTATCAATGTAACATTAATATATTTCCTCATTGTTTTGTGGTTCTTGCTGTATGCAGTTTATTGTATATATGTGTAATAATATAAGTGTATGTGTAAAAAGAAGAAAAATAATAAAAATATTTGTCAAGCTAAACAAAATTAGGAAAGTTTTCTTTTAAAATAATACAAAATCAATCATGAAAGTGGGAATTTATTTAGAATGACAACTCTTTACAAGAACTAAATGATGACAAGTTTTAAACAAATTGTGTGTGCATATATATATATATATATGCTTGTACATATATTAATTTACAGAACACCACAATGTTTCTATACAACTAAAGTGAAATGAATATCTAAGGTAAAGGATATAATGGTTTCATTATAAATCAAATACCAAAACTTTGCAAATTGTACATAGACATATAGCCATGTGAGATGAACACCGAAGAGTCCAAGAGTGAGAGTTGTCCCACTCTGTGAGGTAAAAATGGAGATAGGTTCGTGTTAAGCCCTTAGTACATCTTTTCACATCAAGTTTTTTAAATATACTAGCTTTTATAAGATTTAGTCTTATAAAAAAATCTTGTTTCAAGTTACAAGAACAACTAAGTTTGTATACATAACCATATACAGAATAACTGCCACATGTAGCAAGTAAGAACTTTTGTTGTAATATTTTCCCAAATTTCCAGATTCTGGTCCATCTAGTAGTTGGAATGATTTACCAGTTGGCATTTATGTTATTGGAACCAATTGGAACCATTCTATAAATAAGCCAGATGCAAAAGCTTCCTTGGTTTGAGACAAATGTCTTTATATTTGAAGACAGGATTCTGAACACAGTGCTTGCTTCTCCTAGTTTATATCAAACTAGATGGACTTTGAAGCAGCAACCCTGGACTATAGAATGGTCAGACTGTTGATACACTTAACCATCTTTTAAATGTGCTCAGATAGCCATAGTAACAAGATCTACCTATGATTATGAAACTAGCCAGAAGCTCATCTGTTGTAAGAAGTTATTCAGCACTGAAGGTGAGACACTCCTCAAATTGGAATTTCAGAGAAGTGTAGAATGAAAAATTCTGCTCATGGATGCCAGAATCATTTTCTGCATGCTGAGATGTTATATACACACACATAGAGAGATTACATGCAGATAACCCATTTACTTTTTAATTTTAGATTCTTTTCTTGCAAAAGCAATTGTGGTTAGTTATAATATATAGCAAAGTTTAAGCTATCTTTGGTTCTAGGGTTTACAGATATTTTTTCCCAAAAATAAGTAGGCATGGCAGGAAATATAATTCAGCTCTTTGAAGAGAAAACTCAGTATTTTATAAAAATTGAGCAAAAAATATATAACTGACATTTTTAGACATCTTTTCTAATTTTCTTGCTTAAAAACTAACGCTAGTGCAATTTTATTAAACTGAGTGTGCATAAAGTATTTACCTATACATCAAAGACACAAAAATATCATAAAAGAAAATAGTAGTTTCCCTTAAAGTCACCTAAGGATTATACATTCTAAAATGTAGTAGAAAATCAAACTACTAAAAATATATTGATGAAGCTTATTTGGAAGAAGCACGAGAAAAGAAAGATGGATGTAGTGGTATCTGCAGATCATACAGATCTTCAAAAAAAAAAAAAACTTATAACCAAAAGATCTTCCCCTGCATCTTCAGCAAACGGCTACATGTTAGAACTCTTAGAAGATTACTTTCCCAAAGTTTCATCTACCTTCCATTGTGGTTTTGACTCTCAGCAGAATTAACGGGCTTCATTTGGTTGTGACCTCCGTCTCTTCTCAAATAATATTTTGGAATCATATAATTCTCTTTCCCTACAGCCAAGAGATGGGCCCTTTAGATACTTTGCCTCAGCAGCCTCATAATCTAAGCCATCAACAGCAGAAATTGAGCAAATAATTGCTTCTGGTAGAAGAACTTCCATCATAAATTTAATCTTGTCATCTCTTATGCGAGTTAGCATCTTCTGGTTTATTCGTTTATAAATTTCTTGTAGATACTTCATTATCTCATCCAGTTGATCATCATCTTCAAAGTATGTCTCAATACAGGGTGTGAAAGTCTTTGCCTTTAAAAATGCTTTCAGCCATTTGGATTTTTTTGTACCATTTACAATGGCCAGGAGGTGCTCCTCTGTTCCTTTTTCATTGACAATGAAGTCCAACAGGTTCTTGTTAGCTCGGTCGCGAGCAGGCTTCATCCGGTCAGGGAGAATTTTCTGGAAAGAGAGTCTCTTGGTCTGAGATGTCACAGACATTTGCTGTCCCGCGTCTTCATCGTATAACTTTGGAAAAATATTTCTGAAGGTATCTTGCTTGATTATTTTCCTGACCGGATAACTGATGTCAGCAGCAAAATACTCAAAGAATGAGCCTGTAAAAGAGCCACAACCTAGTCTAACTCTGTAGTCACAAATCAGTGACACGCACCAATCAATACTCTCAGGGAACTCCTCCCTGGCTTTCTCCACTAGTGCTTGTTTCTCTTTACAGTCATATTTTTTTAATCTTCTGAAAGATACTCTAACACCCCTCTTTTGAGGACTCATGTTTGCCTCAACCAAAAGCACACTTGCCTTCCTTTCTTTTCGCCTAATACTTTTTATCACTGCGGGCCAAAAGGGGTATTTTTGATATTTAAACCACACTATCATGCCGGTTTCAAATGCACGTTTCTCGTAACAGAGAATAAAACGTGGGAGGTCTTCATCGTCATCATCATCATTATATAATGCAGCTTCCCTATCAGGATTTAGAGACAAAAGCTTGCCCGAAGCCCGGGCTTCTTCTTCAAGATCTTCTAATTCTAGTCTCTGAATTAGTAGATCACTGTTGACTGTATTATAGGAAGGCAGAGAAACCTGATATTCCCCTGAGCACCCTGCAGTGGATGTTTCAGCACCTATTTCTGATTCCACAGAAGACTGACTTTGGCTGGCATAGAAACGTGGATTCTGGTTTGATGGGCCCTCTCCAGGATCCTCCAGGTTATTCTCTGAGGTAGAAGAATCAGCTGGGACATCTGGGGAGATGTCTTGGGACTCCTCTTTGGGTACAACAAGATCTTCTGATGATGAGATCAACTTCTCTTCTTTAATATAGTCATCATCTTCTTTAAGTGACAAATTCACAGACATGATGTCTGAGATGTCAACCTTCTTTTCTTCTTTATCATCATCATCATCGTCGTCATCATCATCATCATCGTTTTGTGATGACTTGGCTTCCATTTCGCTTGGGGTACTTGCACTGGTTGTTTGCACCGGCAGGTTATCCTCACACAGGGAGTCATCACTCTCTAAGCACAGTATCACAGAAGCTGAGTCTTCCTTGCGGTTGCTGTCAAGTTTCCGCATCTTCTTAGGAGGAGGTAACTGAGATGGCTGATTTGGGTCATCTTCAGATGCTGTAGCGGAATGTGCTCCACCTGACATGCTTTCTGGGCTCTGCTTTGTTCTTCCTTTCATGATTTCCAGCGCCATTTTCAGTGATCTTTCATAGGTTGTCTCCTCCCTAGGTAGAAGTGTGGCCCCTGACTGTACTGCTAATGAGGACACAATGGCTTTAACTTCAGATTCAGTTAGGACTCTTGTATCTTTGCTTTCCACGGTAATGGTCTCATCAAGTGAAAGTATTTGAACTTGTAGGGAAAATGTCATTTGCCTCTCACTGCTTGCCAAAGTTTCAAACCTACACAACACCTTTGCTGGCCATAGTTGGTCTTTCCAATTACATAGGACATATTCGTCATCCATTATGATTTAGATTAGTGTGCCAAGTGGTTAGTATTACAGACAAAGAGATTGGCTGGCCTTGTGGCCGCAAATACAAATGCTATCAAAACAAGTCTTATTAAAGTTTCTTTTGATGTAGAACCACAAAGAGTTTATGGCTTATGTGCACTGTTTTCTTCCACAAATATGTCCCCAGGATACTTGAACATGTTGTTTGAATAAGAGTACTCTGGAAGATACTGAAATAGGGAAAATGATATTAACAAATAAAACTATCTTGCCAAAGTACAAGGCAAGCAAGTGTGAGCAAAAGAGATAAACTAAAAGGAGCTGTGTTCAATGACAGACCAGACAAGACAAAAATGCAGATTAATGGATAGGGAGATAACCCCTGGAAATAGACTTGTACAATAACTCCAACTCAAGAACTCTTCCTTTTTTGCTAAAGAATATGCATTAGTATAGCTAGAAGAACTGCTGTTGTATGCTAGGGAATCTATTTATGTCATCAGATATATTGGTACTTTAGTATTCCTAGTATTATACCTATGATAGTGATTCTTCAAATTTAGTATTCATGAGGATCATATGGAGGGCCTCATGGAATGTTAAGCTCCATTCTCAAAGTCTTATTCAAAAGTTCTAGATTGGCATAAAATTATAATTCTATGTTCTTAAATGCTCTTAGTGTTTCATTAACGCCAAAAGGTTGTGCACATGGCTTTACTCCAAACATTTACTGAATTACATTAATATAAAAGTTGCTTTTAAATTTAAAATGCTACAGATGCAGAGCAAGAGGCAAAATCAAATATTCTTTAAGACCTCACTGCGTTTTCAAATGGGAAGTATCTCCTGAAATGGGAAGAGCCTTACCTTCTGTCGTGTGGATGGTGGTGGTCTTGCAGTGTGTGATCCAACTATCTTGATCCTCACGCCAGCTGATTTCCAAGCAGGCTTTTCTGGGCTCAAGTTGAGTCACATGCAGACTTCCCACATCTGATATTAACTAAGGCTGTACAAAAGGAAGACAGAGAATAAATCAATGAAAGGAAAGAAGTGTAATAAAATCCTGCCTACCAAAAAGTAACAGAGAGATGAGATGAATTCTCATCATTTAATGTAGATGCCATATCTGTTTTCCCCTGTGTTTTTTCAAGATGAAATGGTTCATTACCATTCATTCTGAAATGGATCTCACTCTAGAAAAGTATTAAGTGAGACATGAGGGGAGGGAGGTAACAAATTATCTTGTGCCTACTAGGAACAGTATAGAGGTTCTGATTGAATCTTCCCATTAATCATCATATGGATTTCTTATTTAAACTTGCAGTTGTTTTCAATGTAATCACAGTTACATTGCAAACTCTGTCTCATAGTTTCACTGTTTTTTTTGTTTGTTTGTTTTGTTTGTTTGTTTTGCCTGCTTCATAAAAATGGTAGCCTGAAGGAAATTCAGGATTTCTGGTGCTTATGCCATCTTGTGACCAGTACCAGATATGCAGCCTGTTGATATGCCCTTAACACAAGATGGATAGAAACTGCACTAGCCACTCAGGAGACCTCTTGCGCTTTTAGAATTCTTTAGGGCTGGGGATATGGCTCAGTGTTAGAGTGTTTGCCTGACACCTTTATGATCCTGGGTTGAATTCCTAGTACCACATAAAGATTTAAAAACCTTAAAGGACATTTAAGGATTTGCAGAACAGGAATAGAAACAGGGCGATTATTTCACCATAGTATTTCTATTGATCCAGAATTTTATTAAGATTGATATGATACAAAACACATACACATATAATAAAAGTTAAGTGCAACTTGGCACACATATCCACCAGAATATTCTCTTTCTAGAAATTTTTTACATAGAAGAATGAATGCCCATTTCAAACCAAGTTCACGAACCCTGCTCAAGAGTATCATTTGAACATTATTCTATATGAATAACTGTTTTTCACATAATTTAACATAACTTATTAAATGAGGTTTGTCCCAAATATGTAACATTTTATCTTAATAGTTCCCTGAAAATATAAAAAAGCCAAAATAAAAATGAATTAGTATTTTAAAAATATAGAGTGGGAAAGCCATCCCTGATTCTCTACCTATATAGATCATGTATATTTTTGTTAGAGATGTACTTTTCAGATTTGCTAGTATACATTATAGAAACATACATATATATTGAGATAGCATATGTAATTACTGTTCAATAATTTTCTCTTTATCCTGTACTATTTCTCAGAAACTTTCAAATTACTTCATGTGGAGGCTAATGTTTTCAAATTACCAGATACATAATACTACAGAGTATGCATGTATCGTGCCATATAATATTCCTTAAATAGCTTATAGGAAGAAATCAAGTATTTTGTTTTATCTGTACACTTAGATGATGCATAAAATTAATTTTTAGCAACCAGGGCTCTACCTGTGACCTGAAATAATGAACTGCAAGGAGGCCACACACAAAGTTATAATCAGAACAGCAACCAATAAAAAATTTTTGGCTATTGGAAAACAATAAATACGGTTGTGGAAGTATAGATGTATGTTTTTGAATGTTTGTGTCTAAAAGAAATAAGGTATGCTGTTTGAGCTTCATTTTTCTCTCACAGTTATATAAATAATCACGAGGTATTCTATTATTTTATGATATTAAAATGGGTTAAACATATTAAAAATAGCAACTTGGCTACCAGAAATTCTGAATGCTAACATAGGAGTTTGTCACTTTTTTCCAACCACACACATATACATGCATACATTATGTATTCATGTCTTCACTCAATTGTACATTTGATCCACTTTCATGTACTCATATGCATGTAACATATACATACTTTTCTGTGTATCTCAATTACCAGATGTATGAATATACTGTTGTCGAATACTTCTGTCAGTTTTATTTCTGTGTAAATGAATAAATGTTTGAAGCTTCATAGAATAACAGAATGCCTCGTAACATCAACAAGGTTTGCCAAGTTAGGAAATTAGCATGGACGGCCATGCTGCACTGAAGCCTTAATTTAGAGGCTGTAATCTGATCGCCCTTTCCCCTCTGTGGATTTAAAAAACCTTGGGAGACACAAAAGTTCCAGAGGATTAATGCCCTCAAAATGCCAGAAATTCTCAAAAAATCACAACCCGTTCCTTCCTCTCCAAGATCATCCCTCCTCTTTTCTTACTTTTATGCTCCAGCTCTGAGAATTTACTAGAAAATAAATTTAAGTCAGACATTACCTTGAAGCTTCTTGTCAGCTGCAGCCTGGTAAAATGCAGCTCCTCCCCCAAGACTGGCGGGACAGAATTCACAGGCACTGCTCAGAGAAGGCTCCACCCCCACAGTGATGCAGAGCAGAAGGCCACTCCCTGAATTACAGGAGACATAATTGCCAAGAAAAACCGCTGAAGTGTTGAGAATTGGAAATGTTCCCCTTTACAGAACTTTACAGTGTGATAGCAACAAGGGTCTGTCTAATTTCGATTTAAACCCTAAGGGTGGATGATTTCTTAAGGAGATTGCAAAATACTTTATCTCATAGTAAGAAAGCCCCAGTTTAAATACTGCTTACATATTTTAACTAGCCTTCTCTGGTATCCTCTCTATAGGTGATTCTTTTCTTTCCTTCTTTCTTTCTTTTTCACTATGTCTTCCTTGTGACATGATGGGCTTCAATTTGAACTTTTTAAATATATGTATACCATGTACTTTGCTTATTTACCCCTCATTGCCCTTTCTTGTTCACACTTTCCATTCTGACTGGCCACTTTCCTCTTCCCAAGCACACCCCTTTACACTTGCACACCCAGTATACCCATACCCTCACACTCCACTTAGAATAAGAGCATAGCAAAAGAAGAAAACTATATACCAAATTCCTAGATGAACATAGATACAAAATTTCTCTGTAACATACTTGCAAACCAAATATATTTATAGGTGAACTGAAAAAAACATGCTGGTCAGCATCTTTTAAAGTACAATGAGAAAGATAATGATTAGGATTACACAACTTTACATTATTTTAGATAATATTTTTTTCCTTTACACTCTCCAAAATATGGTATGTCTCTGCTTTGACACAGGACTCTCTTACAATCTTCAGGAAAGCCTCAGAGATTGCTTCATATACATGTTTATTTCTGACTAGAAGGTAAAAAAAATCATTTGTTTGGAAGAAGTTAGCCATTTCTGTACATCGTTTTCTATAATAGGAAGTTGCTTCTCCTAGTTCTTCACTGTTTCACACTTGGGGAATTCAATGAAGGGAGAACTTGTTTTTAATTTATGTGCCTTTTGTTCATCAGAATATCTCTATGGTAATTTTAAGTTAGAAAGCCAATTTAAATATAATTATTCTTGAATTATAATTGGTAACTTGAGAAATACAGTGTTTTATTTTCCTCACTCTAACACACTATATGACATTATTCATATGGTACAAGTTTTAAGTGCAAGTTTTTTAAAAAAATCACATTTATATAATCTTTATTATCAGGGTAATAAATACTAATAGATTAATAAAGGCTATCTCTAGGCTGGGATGTTGGTGGTGGCTCTAATAAATATATTATGCAATGTTTGTGATATTCACAAATCTCACAAGTTCACTCCCCAAAAGTATTTAATTTAGGTCATCAAGTGGCCAGATGGGGAGGGTGCTCTGTTTCAAGCAGTCACTAAAGGACCCAAACTTCTAACACCCTACTGCTTTACCATCTGCTTTGGGCCTGGGAATCCTTTAGTACATTTTTTGTCTGGCTAGATATCTAAGAAAAAGGGAAAGTGGACAGTCTTGTGGGCAGTTTTAAGTGCTATGCCTGGCAAATATCACTGCTGGCCTCTGTCCTTTAATCAGAACTCAAGAATAGAGCGCAAACTACACTAGAGCCTAGAGAAGGTAGTCTACTGGTGATTCAGGAGGAAAATGAAGAGTTTTGCGAAAACATAGCACTCTCTGCCACAGGAAGGTTTTTTCTTTCATATTTACTGATGTCTTTTATTTGTCTAACTGCATTATCTGTGAAGATTCTAAAGGCACTGCCACCAAAAGTGGATCAACTGCTAACCTGGGTTTATACCACACTTTCAATATTTTCTAGATCCAGTAGAATTGACCTCAATAAATGGATGCAATCTGGAAAGCTAGTATGTATGAACTAAGAAGTGAACTAGAAAAATGATGTAATCATTAGAGATGGATGATCCTAAGCCTCTAACAGGACTACCACATTCTGATATCAATGTATGCAATAACTTGTATCTTAACTATGTCCCTGTATTTCCCAGTCTGTCTTTTGAATAGCAGCACTAAAATAGTTGATTTTATAATCACCAACAGAAATGAATCATTCTTATAGAACACTAAATATTATTTAACTTGTAGAAAGTTACTGGGCTGGTATATTATATTTGACTTTATTTAAATGAAGAGGATTACCTGATTATATATTTTATAATATTTTCTACCTATTGATTTAAACACTTGTGCAATAAAAATAGTTATTATACTTCAAAATTATACTTTTTTGTCTATTTTCCATAGTGTTGACAAATTAGTCAATATTATACCAATTCCTTGGATATTTGTACTTTACTGTTTTGTAGAAGGATAGGAAGAGTGATAACTAGTAATAATAAATGCTAAAATTATATTAGTGCTATTTTATGAAGTAGATGATGTAAAATAATATATAATACCTATAATTTTTACATGCCTGGTAACTTACTAATAACAGGATAGTAACTCATTTCATTCTACATAAACATTATTAGTGTTAGTATTGAGGATACATGCCAATGATTTCTTATGACATGCCAGGCAGTCTCTTAAATCAACTACATACTACATACATTAAACATTGTTACAAAGGCTCTACAGGTTGAACACATCCAATGAACCCATTAATGCCATATTGCAGGAGTGCTTTAGTTACTGTGGGAATGGGTCCCAGTTAAAAAGATGATGAACTTGGTTTCTTCTCTCTTTCTCTGCTCTGTCATTATACGCTACTTTTTGTGACCTTATGATACAATAATAAGGTCCCTGGCAGATATGGCCTCTCAGTTCTTAGTTCAGCCTGCAGAACTATGAGCCAAATATTTGCCCATTGCGAAGAAATGTCTTGGTCTCAAATACTGTTACAATAGCACAAATATACTAAAGCAATGAGCATTTTAAGCATTCTCATTTTTAAAATGAGGCAATAGAGAAATTAAGGAACGTGTACAAAAAATGTCCACAGTGCATTTGGTACACAACATTTGGATACCCTGATTCCTGGGTTTATGTTTATAATAACCAAGATGCATTGCAAATCCCTTGTTGAGAATAAAAAAATGTTCTATACATGTGTGAGAGATGAACAACTGAGTAGTATAATTACTTTAAAGCATTATGTGCCAGGAATCACTGAAACTTAAAAGAGAATATTATACCCCATTCTGCATCTAGCCTGCCACACTCCTTGCTCCACTCCCATCCTCTCCTATTTCTCCTCCATTTGGCTAGGACAGTCTCAGATAATCATGGTAGTAAGAGACATCACATCACCTTTAGCAAATCCTGCACACAAGGGGAAAATACTTCATAAGGGAGTGGGTGAGTCACTTAGAACCTGTCCACCACAACACTATATGACTTAATATTATGACTTTCCAAAATAATAGAACAATAGTAATAGTGAAAAGATCATCATTGCTGATGATCCAGGTGGGAGAGAATATAGCTGTATATAAAGAGATAGCACAAGAAAATCATGGGTCGGGTATAAGAACCTAAATATATGTTAAACCACAGAGGAATCCATATAATAAGGTTCAAGTATAATGTATGTTTCTTTAAAATACAATTTTAATCTATAATAATACAAAGAATAGAGATTTAAACAACATATAATAATAGCCATTATGCAAAAATCAACTCTATAAGTACACTTTAGGAATCACCTCTTTCTATGGTATATTTAGTATAAACAGCAAGAATAACATATGCATGCAATACTAAAAAGCACCAGAAGTACTTTCTTTTAAGATATAAAAAGGCATAAGAGAATGCCAGTAACAACAAATTTAAGAATGACTAATCTCTAGATATCTTATGAAGTCCTAGGTTTCCCAGTCTATCATATATCTATATTAATTTAAGTATCAAAGGGTAATGAACTCTGGTAGTATGATTAAGAATGGGCCCCACAGGCTAATATATGCAAATGCTTAGTCACCAGGGAGTGGAACTGTTTTGGGAATAGGCTTTAAGCTTCTATCTCCCTCCTTCCTCCAGCCCCTCCTGTGTGTGTGTTGCAGGTGAGCATAGCTGCCTTCCAAAGATCATTCAGAGATTCAAATTGAAGATTTCCCACTACTGAGACAGGAAAGACCACTGAGAAAGCTCTAACTTTCAAGGTCCATGTCCAAAGGTACCCACAAACATTTAGGCTACCCTGAGCAATGCTTCCTGCATTATTGGAACCTAGTATCTAATACTAACAGTGGCAAAATGGGAAGAGAATGAAGATAGATAGACTTCCTCTGGTAGAACAAGTATTTAGGGACTTACCCTAAATATAGGGTAAGGAATTGTGGAGAAAAAAAGTCTTTTAGTGCACATACATATTTTTTATGACACCAACATTCACCCAATACCAATAAAAAGTACAGAAAACCATAGGCTATTATCTCTTATACACATAGATGTAGAAATTTCTCACCAAATGCTGTTGCTCAAAACACAAATACAGATAAAAGTTATATTATAAGCAAATGAAATTCATACTTGGGAACATAAGTATTGTTCAACATCCCCAAATCCATCAATTCAGCTTACCACACTAGAGGATGGAAAATGATGAAAAATAATAGTAACTGAGGTAGACATAGCATCTAACAACATTTTACAAACATGTAGGATAGAAACACTGAGCACATTAGCACATTATAAAACAATCTTCCTCAATCAAATCACCAACATCTACAAAAACACTATAGTTACCATTATACTTAGTGATAATACATGGAATGCCTTTCTGCTAAAACTAGGAACACATTAGGAATGTTTACTTTTACCATTTCCAATCAAAATTGGATTGGAGGCCCTTGTGAATAAAATAAGACCTGAAAACTCAATAAATTGTGTCTGCCCTGGAAAGGTAAAAGTAAAACTGCATTTGTAGATAACATGAATGATCATAAAGAGGATTCTAATTCATCAACCAATCTAGAGTTCACTGCATTTCAATACAACAAAGATTTAAAATTCAAGTTTTAAAATTCCATGTATAATTTTATTTTAAAAATACAAGAAGCAAGGCTGGGCAGCAGCTCTGTTGGTGAAGTATTTACATTGCAAGCACAGGGATCTGAATTGGATCCCTATGACCCATATTTAAAAAACCAGGTGTTGTGGTTAGTGCTTGTAATCCAGTACTTGGATGGCAGAGACAGATGGAGTCCCCAGAGCATGCTGGCCAGTCAAGCCTACTCACTTGGCAAGTTTCAGGTCAAATCTCAAAAAAAAAATTAAGTGTGAGGTTAATATGTTAGAAACTTTAATATGCTGAGGCAAATAATTAAAGATATAAATAAATAGGGATATATGGCATATAGATTGACAGAAACACTCATTTTAGGGTATTAAAAACTTTCCATATATATCTATCATTACTGTAAGTTCAATAAAAATTTCAGCAGGCTTTTTGTGGAAGTTGAAAGAATAACTCTAAAATATGTTGGGGAAAGCACTGGGAGCAGAAGAATCAGAATGATGATACTGGAAAGGAAATGTAAAAGATTGAAGATTCGCATTATCTGATTTAAGACCATGGTAATCAATATTACATATTATTGACATAAGATTGACTACAGGTCAACATATCACAAACTAGCAAATAATGCCTACTAAATTTTTTAAAGTTCTTTTGATAAATGGTACTGGAACATATTAAACAACTTATTTTTGGCTTGACCCCTTAGCTATGACTATGAACAAAAATCATTCAAAATGTGTCATGGGCCTATATGTAAAGCTAAAATCTATAAAATACTGGGAGACTGTCTTTGAGAACTTGGATAAGCCAAAGGTCTATTAAAATCAAGAGCATAAAAAACATGAAC
Organism: Acomys minous; assembly: GCF_964271855.1. Taxonomy (NCBI): domain Eukaryota; kingdom Metazoa; phylum Chordata; class Mammalia; order Rodentia; family Muridae; genus Acomys; species Acomys minous. The sequence continues at coordinate 45,880,370 of NC_140488.1, forward strand.
CATAAAATATAATAAAATTGGGATTGGAATTTTTCAAAACTAAAAAGAAAATTCAGAGTTGGTGAAAATTTGTGTAAAACATATACCTTATAGGATCATAAGAATCATAAATTGTCCTTAGAATTTAGTAAGACCAACATCTCAATTAAAAAAAAATATATGATTTGCAGTTGAAGGCATGAAACAATGTTCAACACCATTAGTAAGTATGTACAAGTGAAAGCAAATGAGGCATTGCTAACACCTTTATAATAATGATATTAAAGAAAATAAGATTAGAGTAATTAAAATAATATTAAACAGAAAAAACAAAACATTGACAGGATAGATTTCAGAAAATGGTGCAGAGTAACTATTATGTACTGCAACAAACATACTTTAGAAACAGCCCAGAAGTATTCTTAACCATTCAAAGCCAGTAATTTAATGCTGAGGTATTTACTCAAGAGAAGTAGTAGGCATGCACACACACACACACACACACACACACACACACACACACACACACACACACACACTCACACACACTCACAGAGAGAGAGAGAGAGAGAGAGAGAGAGAGAGAGAGACAGACAGACAGACAGACAGACAGACAGACAGACAGACAGACAGACAAAGATCTGCTTTCGAGACACAGTTTCTCTCTGTAGCCTGGGCTGTCCTGGACTAGTGTTGTAGACCAGGCTGGCCTTAAATTCACAGAAATCCATCTGTCTGTGCCTCTGCCTCTGGAGTGCTGGGAATAAAGGTGCGTGCTATCACTGGGCAACTTTGCTTTGAATTCTTTAACTGCTTTAATCATAATCATCAAAACCTATAAAAACTATTGATTAGTGGTTATACAAATCATAGAACATCCATATCATATAATATTCAGCTATATTAAGGAATAAACTAGCTATACATGCAAAAATATTGCTGAATATCTATAGATCAATACAGAGAAACTGCTAGAATCAAAAGGCTACATTGTGATTTCATGTACATGACATCCTATAAACAGAAAATTTATAGGGACAGTGGAATAGGGACAGTTTATTGAATGCAGTTAGGTCTGAATGCCCTATTTTGGAGTTAAGAAAACATTCTATCACCCAACTTTATTGTTTTAAGTTCATCAAAGCTCATTAATATGTACAGTTTAAAAAAGAGTAAATTTAACCCTACACAAATTATGCCTCAAGAAAATTAGTTTAAAAACAAACAAACAAAACAAACAAACAAACAAAAACAAGGGCATCAACCAACCAGAATATAACTCATAAGAAATTATGATAGTAATGGGAATACACAGAATTTGAATTTTTCTTTGGATTAACTGACTACCAAATAAGGTTCTATGTACCACAAGTAAGTATAAACTATCCTTCTAAATACAGAAAATTATTTTAATTCTCTATAATATATTACTATGTTAATTTGTTTTAAAGCATTTGAGAGGCTTCTAAGACATACAGATTTTGATATGATTACCTAACTCTTCTGTAAGAGTTCATGTTTTACTGACTAGCTCTTCCACTGAGTTGGCAAAAGGCAAATGTCAAGAAATGATTCTAGAATTGTATAGCTTATGAAATTTATTCTCTTTGGGACAGCTTTAATCACACTGAAGGCCTCCCATGCCAGTCAAATATATAGATGTAAGGCAAGGGAAGAGATAAGAAAGAAGGCCTGGGAAAAAGAGTAGCCAAATTCTACATCTCAAGATGGGAAAGCTGGTTACTAACATGCTCCTATTAAAAAGCAGCTTCATAACACAAAAGACATAGATTGGGTACAGAATAAATCTCAGTATCTTTTGTGCATTAGGTTCATAAGAACAGGAGTTATCTAGCAAAAATGTTCTCAAAGATCACTGGGGGTCCATGTATACTGTTAAAGATGCTGTTAAAATAATCTAAGTAATTTAATAGACATGTGAACTATTCAGTGACCCTTAAAACAGAGGTACACATAGCAAATGAACTTGACAGTAAACAGAGTATCCCAGATGGAATAAATGGCAAACTGCAGTATGTCATTGCCAGGGAGAACAAGACTCCATAATCTTTGGTCAAATACTTGTGATGTGACACAAAAGCTTTTTAAAAAAGAGAACAAAAAACTCCAAATAGTTCTGCATTTCTCCATTACTATTAAAAAAAAATCTACGGAATACCAACAGATAAGACTACTGAAACTTAAGGTTACAGATTGCGTAATGTGAAACTTTTTTTCTTCTTTTAAATGTATTTTTAATTTATTCATTAACTTTACATCCAATCATAGACCCCTCCCTCCTCTCTTCCCAGGCCCTCCCTACCACCTTCTTCCCCCTATCTGCCCTACCCTTGTCCTCAGAAAAGGGGAGCCCACCCCCAGCCCAGGACATCAAGTCACATCAGGACCAAACTCCTCCTCATCCACTGAGGTGAGGCAAGGCAGCCCCTTAAGGACGAAGTGATCTAAAGCAGACACCAGAGTCCACGTTATAGACAGCACCACATGAAGATCAAACTGCCTATTAGGTTCATATGTGTAGGAGACATTGGTCCAGTCCATGTATGTTGTTCGGTTGGTGCTTCCATCTCTGTAAGCCCCCATGGGTCTAGGTTAGTTGACTCTGTTGGATCTCTTGTTACATCCCTGTCCCCTCTGGGTCCTTCTATCCTCTCCTATTCTTCCACAGGACTCCCTGAGCTCTGCCTAGTGCTCAGCTGTGGGTCTCAGCATCTGATTTGATCAGCTGCTGGGTGGGGCCTCTCAGAAGACTGTCAATAAAGAATAAAATCAGAGACAAGGAGACAAGGGCCTCACAACGCATCCTCACAACACATACAGAAACAAAACTCTATCATAAAATTGTGCTGTTCTTCACTGAAGTAACAAAAGGCCCACTACTGGAAATTTAAAGAAAAAGAATGCTCCTTACAACACCTGCCATTCTCTAAGACATCCATAGGAAAAAAATCTAGGCATGGTCTAGCTTATTCTTTTTGTTTGCTTGTTTGTTGTTTTGTTTTGTTTTTTGAGACAGGGTTTCTCTGTGCAGTCTTGGCTGTCCTGGACTAGCTTTGTAGACCAGACTGGCCTCAAACTCATAGAGATCTGCCTGCCTCTGCCTTCCTGAGTGCTGGGATTATAGGTGTGTGTTACCATGCCCGGCAGCAACCAAACTTATTATCATCCAGACCATAAGAGAGGCTGATAAAGATCAAGTACTTACAATACCAATTTTCTCAGGCAGGTGTTATAGCAAGGTTCTCTGATATAATGTATAAAGAGGTGGGTTTTGGAACCCAGTTCTAACTATACTAGCCGACTGAATGGGCAACTTATACAACCTGGCATTAAACATATGCCAAGTGATAAGTATCTCTTGGAGATCAGCATCAGGGTAGAAGGTATTAAAGTATAAGCTGAATATGAATCACAGATAGTCTAAATATGGACAAGATTCATTAGTACATCTAGATTTAGGCAAGAAACCAGTCAGTGAGCTTTTAATCATCCAGAAAAGTCGTTAGGTCACAGTGGCTTATGTCTGACTACCTGGCTTAACCAGAAAAGCAATCACTGTAGAGGTCTCTCCTTAGGTGCTTCTGAAACCTTGTAAGTTTAAATAAAGTTGGGGAACTATCTCAGTCAGTAATGTATTTGCAATCCCAGTTCTGGGAAGGTAGATGTGAGACCCCCTAGAATTTGCTAGCCACTCTAGCCAAGTCGAGGGAACTCCAGGTTCAATATATATTGTCTCAAAAAATGTGTAGAGTAATTAAGGAAGATACCCAATAAAGACCTTTGGCATGCACATACATAAATACACACAAGAATGTGCCAC
>NC_140488.1:45889189-46134189 GCF_964271855.1 Acomys minous
CCTTGTAAGCAGGCTCAAGCAGAGCAACTCTAAATACCTCTGTTCATGTAATTACTGCTACAAGCCTCAAACCTGTTTGGCAGTACATAGTTAAATTTGTTGCTCTGTTATAAAGTCCACTTGAGTTTTACAATTATCAGTGTTCTTTAACATACCATTGTACTAAAGCTTACACTTTGGCTTCCCAGTACAACTCCATTTTATATCAATTTATTCAGTGGAGAAAGGGAAGTAATTTTTACTGGAATTCCTTAAAACCCAAATGTTCAAAATGAAACCAGAGCAACGTACAAAAGATATCCACCTACTTGGAGAATCAAAGAGATGTAAATGTAACTAACACTAAGACTTCACTGTTTAAAGCTCAGTGTGGCTGAAAAGTAGCAAAGAATATATATAGAAAATCAAATCTCAAAAACTCATTCCTGCCTGCTACAACCTGGGAAAGGGACAAAAAAAAAAAAAAAAAGTCTGTCTGCCTAAATTTTATACCCTCTCCCTATCAGCATTCATTGCCTCTGGGGCTTAGAATCTTGCCAGATTGCTATAATGATGGGTGATGTTATTTACTCCCAGATGGAGTAGAAATCAGTGACTGTAATCCAAAACTGAGTGCAGTTCAGCACGGCAGCCCTGGTGGTTGACACACTGGCAAGCTGATGCCATGCATAGCATTTCCTACTCTTCTCCACATACTCTTCCCCTCTTCACATTTTTTGCTGTACTGTTTCTTTCTGCTGGCCATAATCAGCATGTTTGTATCCCCCTAACCTTCTGGCAAGTCCTTCTCTGCTGCTGAAGCTTGGTGGTCAGTTCCTGTGATGGCACTGTCATGTTCTAATGCAGTGAAGTGCCCAAGTCCCTCCACTTTATTAATGATTAGCCATCCTTTCTTCTGGACTCTTATGGTTTTAACAGCCAGATCCATATGGGAAAGCTGTATCACTGTCGTCCTTTGTTAAACTTTTTTTTTTTAATTCAAAAGCACCCAAGAAATTAAGACTGAAATTTAGAATTTTTTCTTCGACTACTGACATATTAGTTCCTAGGGGGAGCTGTATCCTACACACTGCCTGTGGATAACAATTCTAAGGTTTACATCTCTTGAGATAATGTTATACTAAGTCTAAAAGCAAAAATTATAAGATGTTAAACAATTCAATCAGTTAACACAGTGAACAGGTAACATGAATAATCTGCTCATTTTTCACAACCAAGAATAGAGAAACAGAGCTGGACTGTTAGCGAAGCTCTTCCTGCAATAAACAAATGGAAAGAAAAAAAAAACCAGCTTGCATTAGGAATTCTACAGAAACCAGCCATCATTCTTTCAGAGATTTTAAGCAGAAGAGTCAGGCAAGGTCAAAATGAATCTCTAACCACTCCGAAAGGGACATCCAGGGTTTGTTGGTGAGGTATGGGTCTCTGTTGATAGGATACATGTTAGAATTTATAATGCAACAGTCAGGGCATTAAGGTTCTATTTTTCTAAGATTCTTTTTTTTTATGGTTTTATTTATTTTATTTATATGAGTGCTCTATCTGCATGTACACCTGCTTGCTAGGAAAGAGCATCAGATCTTATAGATGGTTGTGAGCTACCATGTGCTTGCTGAGAATTGAACTCAGGATCTCTGGAAGAGCAGACAGTGCTCTTAACCATTGAGCCATCTCTATTTTTCAAACCGGAAGTTAGATAGATAGTTGTGGGTTCGAAACCTTTATTACCTCTTTTCACAAAAATCTAGGTTGTCATCTCTACATCCCGGACAGGACAGCCTATTTAACAAAGATGAATGCAGCACGTGGATTTCTAATGTTAGCCTAGGTTGTACAATATCAAATAGTAAAACTACAAATTCATGATGTGATAAAAAACAAACAAACAAAAAAAAAAAAAAAAACAAAAGCAGACCCCTGCAGTATTTTCCAAGAAGCCTTCTGCTAGGTGAAAGAGACAACACAATGGTTCTTCTTTTCTATTAGCCTCTCTCCATTCCCCTGAAAATTCACGAGGTAGCTTGAAGAAAATATTTTCAGTGAGAGATAACTGGGTTAGATTAAAACACAGCCCCAAAGAAAGGGGACTAGATAAAAAGCTTACTTTGACAACCGGGAAGGTAGCTAGACAATGGGAGGGGAGACAAGGTGCAGGTCAGAAAAGCAAACAGAATCAGACCGAAGATGGGGTAGACAAAACCAGAGAAATACTAAGATAACACAAACCAGATACCCTATCTTTATTTTGTTGCCGGCTGTAAAAGAAGAAAGACTTGCGCAGGAGGGTTCTTTGGCAGTGTCGGAGACAGTATCTGTGTTCCTGGATGGCTGGAGACTTTTGGACTTCTCTGGGCTGTACTGAGGAATGCGGGGTTTTAAAGGTTTCTGAGCTGCTACTGTGGCCCTGTTTACCTAGGATTAATTGAAAGAAAATCTCGTGGACAAAAGACAGAGGACTCAGTTTCAACAACACAGCATAAACTTTGGAGTCAGAGATGGGTGATGGTTGCCAGGAAAGATGTGAGTGCATCAGAGCACTATGACTACTGTTCAAGAAAGCACCCAGATTTCTTCCTAAGGAAAGCCTTGGGGGTCTTTAAGCAGATCCTAAGAAACCTTAGTGACTGTGCTGTGTGGTATGTGGTGATGACAACCTAGATCAGTTCTCAAGGACTTGACAGTCCCGTTCATAGGCCAATTCTGGACAGCCAGTAGCATGGCTTCTACTTAAAACAAGGTCTTTCTCAAAACTGTGGCATTTAATTCCACTTCCTCTGGCTTCAGAAAAGGAAGCCAAATAAAGTGTACCCCAAATATTCAACTGAAACCCACTTTGGTACAAAAGCTAGTTTTAAATTTACAATGCTATGGATCAAAAAATAAATAAATAAAAGAATCTTTGCCATCTCAAAATTTTTTAAATGTAAGAAGTTTGATGAAATCAGAAGAGGCTTACCCTCTGTCACATGCACTTTGGCAGTCTGACACTATGATCCAGTTGTTTGGATTCACACTCCAGCCTTTCTGGTCACAAGTGGTAGCACAAGCAGATTTCCCCCACGTCACTTGTAAGGCTGGTATTAACAGAGGCCAGGCAAAAGGAATCCAGAAAATCGAATCAGCATAATGAAAAGAAAATGCAAAAAATAAGTAAATAAATAAATAAATAAATAAATAAACCTGCCTACCCAAACTCTAGGCATAGGAATGAGGTAAAATCACAGCCCTGCCAGTCTCATGATGTGCTGATTTTCCCTGTTATGCATGTAAGTTAATATGTTTTAAAGACAGTTCTGTGTTTGTTTCATGCTGAAATAATCTCCATTCAGAAAATTAAGTGGTACAGACTCAAAGAAGGGAACCAACAACTGCCTTCCTTGTACTATCATCCAAATTCTGTAAAACTACCTTGGGTTCTTTGTTGGGGGGGTTGGTACTTTGTAAACTCTCACATCACTTACTCTTTGTGTGGAGTTTTCTAGTTATATAAAACAGATATTTTTCTACCACACCCTATGCAAATTCTTATAGTATGCTAAAGCAAAATAGAATTTATCATTTGTTCTTGTGCTTTATAAAAATAATTGCCTGGAAAACATTTAGGAAACCTGGTAAGCACTATCTTTTGACCAAAAGCAGAACTGGAGATAATCAGTTGGGAAAAAGTGGGAGCAATAATCAGTTTTCTCAAGTTTCCAGATTTGCTCATTCTTAGCTTAACAGTTTCTTCTCCTCCCTCCCTCCCTCTCTCCCTCCCTCCCTCTCTCCCTCCCTCCCTCTCTCCCTCTCAGTTTGTATATGTGTGACTCTGTCTGTGTGTGTTATGAAAAAACCAAAATAAAGCTGGGTGGTGGTGGTGCATGCTTTTAATTGCAGCACTTGGGAGGCAGAGGCAGGAAGACCTCTGTGAGTTCGAAGTCAGCCTGGTCTACAGACAGAGTTTCAGGACAGCTAGAGATGTTATACAGAGAAACCCTGTCTCAAAAAAAAAAAAAAAAAACAAAAAACAACAAAAAAAAAAAACTAAAAATAAAACCAACAACAACAACAAAAAAAAAAAACCAACAACAACAACTCCTCATTTTAGAATTTGGGCTATAAAATATCTAATGCTCATTTTCTATCATTTTGGATTTACAATGTAATAGTAATCAAAATATGCTAGTTTGCTAAATATATTACTACACATTTATATACTTGTAATTGGAATGTTTTTAAAATACAATTTTAAACTCTTTTTCTTTATTTTATTTATTGCATATGAGTGCTTTATCTGCAGAAGGCGGCACTAGATCACATTATAGATGGTTGTGAGCCACCATGTGATTGCTGGGAATTGAACTCAGGACCTCTGGAAGAGTAACCAGTGCTCTTAACCTCTGAGCCATCTCTCCAGGCCCAATTTGAATGTTTTTTAAATTAGACTGTTTATGCCTCAATAATGTACTTGATATTTCCATATCAATAATTTGTACATTATTATTTTGTGAACCATTTTAAAGATTTTTCCATATCTGTAAATGTTAAGTTTTCTCTTAATCAAAACAACTCAAATATGCTATTTTTAAACTGAAGAGATGCCTAACTTGAAATATTTTTCTCTCCAACTCCACTCATATTAGCATTTTTAAAGTTACCATTTACATATTCATTTTTCTCTTACACTTATTCTACTAATGTACAATTTTCATTTTTATAAACAATTTGAGAAGTTTCTGGAAGTTGCTTAGTTTTAGAATACAAACTAAACCTATTCTCTTAGAGTTATTTCATTCTTTACGTTTTGTTATTCTGTGTGTGTGTGTGCATGTATCAGGTTGAGGGGTAGCAATATGCATGCCCTGCCATGCATGTAGGGGTCAGAGGAACTCTGTAGAGTCCTTCCTCTGCTTCCATCTTAACATGGATTCTAGAGACTCTGGTCACTACCCCTGAATAGCAAGTGCATTACCCCACTGAGCCATCTGGCCATTCCATCGCTACTTTATTCTTTTTTACAACTAAATAGTATTCAATGATATGGTTTTGCTAGCCTGCATATTGTCTCCTACATACTGCTCCACATTTTCTAAATGCTTTCTCAAGAGTACATAAATATCTTCTCTTTGAACAAGAGTCTGAACTCTAACGTGAACTAGGTGAATTTTAAGAAAACACAAGTAGTTGGGTAACCAGCCTTCTAGATCCACAGGAAAATCCAGCTGCACTTAGGACAATGGAATGTGTGTGGGCATCTGCTCAAGCACCTGTAACAAAACAAATTATTCCTTTTCAGCTCCATTTTTATTTCTGAGTGCAAAAGTACATAAATTCTAAAACAAAGCCCCCACATCTTTACTACACCACCACCCAAGATATTTACTACTTTGAATTTATTATTTCATCACATGTACACTTGAATGCACTTCTTGAAATTACATTTATTCAGTCCTCATATATAGCTCACAAACAGCCCCCCTCCCCCGTTTAAATTTTAGTTTATGCTGATGTAGGTACTACATGCTCAGTGGAACATGGAAATTCCCTTTGATGTTCTTTAATAGACGTCCTTGTTATTAGATGCATTATTTATTCTGTTTACTATAATGATATTTGTTTCTTGTTTTTATGATCTCTTAGGTTTTGGTTTTCATAAAGGCCTGTTATAGCCTCCACTAAGCTTCAGAAGCTGGCTTTTAACTCCTGGTTATCCTGTCTGGTCCTCCCAAGTACTGGGATTCCAGGCTTTTGCCACCCCCATGCCTCACTCTTACTTTTTATATTTTAATATCATTCAGGACTCATCTCTTGATATATAAGTAGAGATGTAGAGAAAGGTCATCTTTGGCATATTATTTAAAAATACATTTTTTAAAAATACCACTATCTATGCCTTGACAAATAATCAAATTTCCAGCTAGCTGCGGCACTTGAGTCTACAAATTATACTTTGCTATATACTAGTATACAGAATTCACCAAAACGTTAGTATCTGTGGGAAATACAATCACCATATAGAAAGTAAAATGAAAGCCAGCATTCCGAACATTTTATATTTTCATTTATGACATCAAAACATTTTTTCAAAATAAAGATTAATTTTTCAAGATATTTTTCTAAACATTTACCATCGCCAACACATCGTTTTGACTGAACCATCTAATGACCCATTCAAAATTTAGTGTTTATAACCTCATAAAAATTATTTTTCTCACGTGTAATACGATCGGCACCTCTCTCCTGTTGGACTTTTACCAAAAAAAATCTGGAATACAAAGCTCACTTATCATTTCTCTCAACAACGACCGGCACCAACCGACGGCACCAACCAACAGTACTTTTTTTCCTTACTTTAAACCGCCAGCCCCGACTTTTCTCACCTTTCACACTCCAATTCTTCTATGAATCGCCGAGAACACCGACTTCGCCGACAGCCAAGGCTGTGGCCTCTTCAACCGCCACTCCGCCGCCCCGCCCCGCCTCGCCTCGCCGCGCCGCGCCTCGCCTCGCCTCGCCGCGCGCCGCGCCTCAAGGCTCCGCCGCGCCTCAAGGCTCCGCCACGCCGCGCTGAGGCACAAGGCCGTGCCGCTACCAGGCCGCTCCGCGCGCTCTCCGACGAGAGCCGCCAGCAACTGGTGGGCGGGACTCTCCGAAGCCCTATAAGAGCGGCTCCGCCCCCTCAGCTTCCAGGAGTTCCGCCTTCCGCCCCGCCCCCTCAAGGATGCTCCGCCCCTTTCCTTGATGGCGGGGGCGGGACAAGTGGAGGTTGCTCCACACTGGGAATGAAAGGACTCAAGTAAAACCAATGTACACCTCAAGGGAAGAAAATGTTCTTTTAAAGAACTTTGTAAAGTGTGGGCCAGGATTCAGTGACTCCTGAAGGAGAAAAAAGAAAAAAGATAAAGAGGCAGCCGTTATTTTTTGCACATAATAAAGACGACGCTTAACAGGGCAGCAGTGTGCCGGGCGTGGTGGCGCACGCCTTTAATCCCAGCACTCGGGAGGCAGAGGCAGGCGGATCGCTGTGAGTTCGAGGCCAGCCTGGTCTACAAAGTGAGTCCAGGACAGCCAAGGCTACACAGAGAGACTCTGTCTCGAAAAACCAAAAAAAAAAAAACAGGGCAGCAGTGGCGCATGCGCCTTTAATCCCAGTACTGGCGAGGCAGAGGCAGGCAGGTCTTTGTGAGTTCGAGGCCAACCTGGTCTACAAAGTGAGTCTAGGACAGCCAAGGCTACACAGAGAAACCCTGTCTCTAAAAACAAAAATAAACAAAAACAAAAAAGATGTGGTTGAAATAGTCCTTATGGTGCTTTTTGTCTGGTTGGTTGGTTGGTTTTTGTTGCGGGGAGCGGAGTTGGGATCTTGGTTTTTGGTTTTTGGTTTTTTGAGACAGGGCTTCCCTCTGTAGCCTTGGCTGTCCTGGACTCACATGTAGTCCAGGCTGACCAGGCACTCACAGAGGTCCACCTGCCTCTGCTTCTGCCTCCCAGAGTCCTGCGCCACCAAATCCAGCTGCCCGCTCTGCCCCCTTACAGTGTTTTTGTTTGTTCGTTTTTCCGTTGATGTTTCAATGGCCACCTCTTGCAGTTCTTTCTCTTCCCCTTCTCCCTCTTCCTCTGTCCTTCTCTTTCCTCCCGCTCTCATTTTTCTCTTGTATAACAGTTTGAGATTGAGTTTACAGGTGACTCCATTAGCTAATTGGGTAATTTCTATAAAAAATTTCTCCATGTTTGATTATACTGAAATTAGAAAGAAATTTACCCATCAACAATAATACTAGTCAGTAGGGATAAAAGCCTTTTATTTTTCTCTAAAGGGAGAGAGAAAAAAAAAAGAGCATAGAGTTGGCTGGGTGGGGAGTTGGAGAGGGTCTGAGAGGAGTTGGGAGAGACCAAACTGTGATCAGAATATATTATATGAAAAATGTATTTTCAGTAAAAATATAAAAAAGTAATAAGACTCCCTGAGGCATGGAGGTATATATTTTGTAATCAGTCATTTCACTAGGGAGGCCCACCATGGCTACACAGAGAAACACTTTCAAAAGAACAAACAGAAATAGTAAGAACATAGGAAGCCAAATTCAACAATTACCCAGAAGCAGAGATATGCTTTTTAATGCAAATCATCAAATAAACAAAAATACTCTCATGCTCTTTTTTTTACATTTCTGGGTTTTGGTTTGGTTTTTTGTTATGTTTTGTTTTTAGTCTTGCGCTCGCTCTCTCTCTCTCTCTCTCTCTCTCTCTCTCTCTCTCTCTCTCTCTCTCTCTCTCTGTGGTTTTTCCAGACAGGGTTTCTCTGTGTAACCTTGGCTGTCCTGGACTTCCTTTGTAGATCAGCCTTGCCTGGAACTCACATCCATCCTCCTGCCTCTGCCCCAAGATCCACATCATGAAAGGAGAGAACTGATTCCTGCAAGTTATCCTCTGACCTCCACATGCATAAAGTGACATCCTTTTCCTCGACCCCAAAATAAATAAATAGAAGCATAATACATTTTAAGAAATGGTTTCCATTTGTCGGAATCTGGAAAATTGTCAAAGTATTCCTCCAAATGTGTATCAAGGACACGATGCTAAGAAGCATTGTTGACTGAGAGCAGAGAACTGATAAACTTTGTTTTTGAAAATCACAAGACCTTGAAGAAGACCTACTATTTAGAACAAAGGGGTTCTCTTCTAAAGAGTCGCCTTGTTTTAAAGCTGTTGTTGAAATTTTTCTTTTAAATAAAAGGTGTTTTAAAAACTAAGCAAACGTGGCAGAATATTTAATACCGCAAGCACAAATATTGGTAAGGAAAAAAACGTCAGGTTCACACAATGGTGACAGGCGTCACCTAAACTAAGACTAACATTTCTGAAAATGGTTTGATGCCATTGCCAAAGGCAAAAATCTCAGAGGTAGGTAAACGAAAAAGAGGTTAAAGAGTTGAGAAGACAAAGGACATTTGTATATGACAGTGAAGAAGTAGCCTCCACTAAGGCTCTTGCACTTCCAGAAAGTACATAAAACCATCATATAGAGAGCATAGGGAATAAACACTCTGAGATTCTTTTCTCTTAATTGTTTTTTTTTATAAATCTCAATTTACAACTGTTTAAATTTATATAATAAAATATTACTACTCTTTCTTATAAAATTGTATGCTTGATAGAAGTCAAATTATTTGAGGATGAGTGTCAAAATTCTTTAGAATGGTGCAAAATAAATGTGTGAAAACATAAGCCTTACAGTCCACATCTGCCTTCTCACTTGTATTCTCCTGCATTTGTAAGGATTGAGATTATTATCACAAAAAGAAAAATCTAAATTTTCTATATACTGAGTTTACTGTTCAAATTATTAAAGTGCTCCTATCTGTTTTTCTATATGTTATAGGAAAAGATCAAATCAAAAAGAGAAAATCACTTTGTCCTAGATTAATTTTGTATAGCTAAAGGGTTATTGGTATATCTATATGCATATATGTGTGTGTGTGTATCATATATACATATATAGTATATATGTATATATTTCAGTGTCTGGCTATATTTGTTAGGATAGATTAAAAACACATTCTTATTCAGAACAGAAGGTTACACTAAATTTTGCAAATAGACATCTAAGATTTCATTTTAAGGGAATATTATTCTTTGATAATTATAATTATGACTACACCTTAGGGGAATATCTTTAAACTCCTTAGAGATTTGTTAGCGGAACCCATAAAATGTTCTGAGGTTTAATTTTGACACTTATTGCCTAGTCACTTAATAAAAGGTCATGGCTAGACCCATATGTTTTTGTCTTATATCCAACAAGGCAGTCAATTCTCATCCTTTCTCTCATACTTAGTCACTTTTAGAAGGGAATGTGTACATGTCTATCTGGCATGAACCTGCATGGTTTTGAGGTACCTGTCACAGTCTGCAGGACAAAGGCTGGCATTCTGGAAAAAAAAAAGACATAAAGGAGACTTAGAATTACAACGAAACGGATTAAACAAAGTTTCTGAAATATAGATTTTCCCAGACTATTGCAGTGGAGTCCTTTGTGAATTTCAAGATAAATGGAAGAAGAATTAGTTACTTGAGACGAAGGGAGAGCCGAATGAAAGGAGCGATAACCTTGCCGTGCTGACGAAGCCTCCTGGAACGTTCTGCATTTTGTATGTGATATCTCTACACTGACGTTTGAGAACAAGCTTTTATCTTAGAACTTCCCCTTTCCCGTTTTTCTTTTTATTCTAGCTCTCAAGAATCCTGGAGAATCAAGATATCTTACTCTTTAAGTTGTGTGAAATTCAAGTAATTACCCCAAATTCTATGGAAAGAATATTGTATGGCTCAATTAACTAAATATTAAGATACAGACTAAACCCCTCAGCTATCATGCTATTATCAGCCCATCAAAATCCAGAATCAAAATTTTCTCACATTAGTGAATTTTAATATAAGAAAAAATTTAAATATAAAATTTCAGGGGAATAGAAAACTTAATAATGATGACTAAGTATATATGAGATTATCCATTACTTTTTTATGTTGCCAGTGAATCATACGAGAAGAAGGTTACATATTTGAGAATTGTAAATGCAACAAACATTTTAACCAACACAAATTTGTTTCTCAGCTCTACCAGTTTTTCATTGTACAGTTTTAAATGAATACTTAATTCTCATATGCCTTAGTTCATTTATTAATAAAATACGTGTAGATGTCATACCAACCTTAAGAGTTAAAAATATTCAAAACAATACATGAAATCAGACTTATTTGCTGTTACTATATACATTATCATATGTACCTATATATGCTTTTCTATCTAACCTAGGCTACCTTGGAAAATACTATGTAGCACAGGCTAGTTTACACATCACAGCAATCCTCTTAACTGAGGTTCTAAAACGCTGGGATTATAAATGTGAACCAATAACCTGGCTTAGAAAGGCTGCATATGTGGGTATCCATGTCTATATGTGGTTTGTGTGCCTTTTCTTCATCTCTTTTCCTTCTATATGTTTGTCTTGTCCTGTTCTGTCATGGTAGTTTATATTGTATTAATTAAATTGGAAGCCTGTTTGCTTGCTAATGAGAGACAGAAATGGGGTAGATCTAGACGGGGGAAGGTGGGAAGGAACTAGGAGGACTCGAGGTAGGGTGTATATCATAGGACATATAATCCTATAATTAGGATGTATTATATGAGAAAAAATATCTATTTTCAATAAAAGGAAAAATAAATGGAACACTAGAGATCTTTAAAAAATAACGAAGCCCATTCCCTCGTATGAACGTAAACTTCAGGGTAGGTACTCACGTGTGGAGTT
Source organism: Acomys minous (assembly GCF_964271855.1). Taxonomy (NCBI): domain Eukaryota; kingdom Metazoa; phylum Chordata; class Mammalia; order Rodentia; family Muridae; genus Acomys; species Acomys minous. The sequence goes on from NC_140488.1 coordinate 45,900,481, forward strand.
GCTGGACTCAGGACATAGAGATGGGCCGCATTGCTGAGGATGGCCCAATGGGTTTTCAAATACATCATGCTAAGCCACAGTTGCTTGTGTTATGTGACAGTCCCCACATGTTCCACATCCTCAACACTTGCTAATGTCAAACTTTAAAATTGTTGCCAAGCTGATGGGTGTGAAATGGCAATGCAGGGTTTTAATCTGCAATTCCCTGCTTACAAATGAGAGAGGCAGGTGCATACTTGCCTTTGCTTACTGCCCATTTTTCTTTACATTTTAAAAAGTTAGCCATTGGTTTATTTGCCAGTGATTCTATTGGTTCACGTGTAGGAGTTTTGTTGTTTGTTGCTTTTGTTTATTTGTTTTTGTTTGTTTGTTTGAGACAGGGTTTCTCTGTGTAGCCCTGGCTGTCCTGCACTCACTTTGTAGACCAGGCTGCCCTCAAACTCACAGAGATCCGTCTGCCTCTGCTTCCCTGAGTGTTGGGATTACAGGCATGCACCACCACACCCAGTAGAAGTTCTTTATATATTCTGGGTAATAAATCCTTTGTCAGGCTATGGGCCATCTGGTGTCATTTATTCCACTCTATTGCAATTTTATTTGATGTCTGATTTTACTCTTATACAATAGTTATATAAGAAATGGAACTGTCTCTTTTAATAAATGCTGTATTTAATACATGCAAGGAAGTCAATAGATACTACTTCCTGAAAAAAAAAGGAGGGCTGGAAAGATGGCTCAGTGGTTAGGAGCACTGGCTGCACTTCCAGAGGTCCTGAGTTCAATTCCCAGCAACCACATGGTGGATTACAACCATGTGTAATGAGATCTGATGCCCTCTTCTGGCCTACAGGTGTACATGCAGGCAGAACACTATACATACATAATAAATAAATACATCTTTTTTTTTTTTTAATGCAAAGGCTGTCCTCACATATATCCCAATCTCCTGGTAAGTGAAGACTTTCGTGGGACATGCCTTTTGGGCTAGTGCCCAATTATAAGTGAGTATATACCATGTGAGTCTTTCTGCTTCTGGGTTAACTCACTCATTATGATCATTTCTAGTCCCATCCATTTGTCCACAAAATTTGGGATCTCCTTGTTTTTAATAGCTGAGTAGTATTCCATAGTGTAAATGTACCACAGTTTCTTTATCCATTCTTCAACTGAGGAGCATTTAGGATGTTTCCAGGTTCTGGCTATTATGAATAAGGCTGCTATGAACATGGTTGAGCATATGTCCTTGTTGTGTGGTGGAGCATTTTCTGGGTATATTCCAAGGAGTGGAATAGCTGGGTCTTGAAGAATCCCTAATCCCAGTTTTCTGAGAATGTGCTGGATATATTTCCAAAGTGGTTGTACAAGTTTGCACTCCCACCAGCAACGAAGGAATGTTTCTCTTTCTTCACATCCTTGCCAGCATGTGGTGTCACTTGAATCTTTGATCTTAGCTATTCTAATGGGTGTAAGATGGAATCTCAGAGTCGTTTTGATTTGCATTTCTCTGATGACTAAAGAAAGTCTTCACTTACCAGGAGATTGAGATAGATGTGAGGACATCCTACTGAGACTCTAGGTAAGAGAAATATAGGAGATGGGGAAATAGAAGGACCCAGAAGGCCCTAAAAACCTACAAGAAGAACATCATGATGGGTGGATTGGGGACCAGGGGGTCTGCTCAAACTATTGCACTCACCAAGGACAATACAATAATAAACATTGAACCCCTATATGATCTACCCAATGGACAGGACATTCCTCACAGTTATGTGAAGGGCGGGGACTGACTCTGACATGAACTCTGGTGCTCCATATTTGACTACCTGCCCTTGGTGGGGAGACCTGGTGGCACTCAAAGAAAGAATAAGCAGGCTACCAAGATGAGACTTGGTAGCCTATGACCATATAGTGGGGGAGGAGGTCCCCCTCGGTCATAGACCTAGGGGAGGGGAATAGGGTGAAAGCCGGAGGGAGGGAGGAATGGGAAGATACAAGGGATGTGATGGCAATTGAGTCGTAATCTGAATGAATTAATAAAATTTAAAAAGAAAGTGTAATTGTCACAATAAAAAATAAATAAAAAAGCAAAGGCTATATTAAAGGTAAAATTACTCAGTCCAAATTAGCATACTTTCTATCCAAAATAAGAACCGTATTTGATAATGTTTATCAAAAGGTCCCCCAAGAAACTATTATTTTGGCCTATTTACTCTGTGTTATGGGAATCAAAGTGTATTTCTTAAACCAGTCAGTTGCTCCCATCTGCAATCCCAGCACTCAGGAGGCAAAGATAAGTGTTATTACCATGAGTTTAAGGCCAGCAAGGCCTATCTGCTGTGTTGTAGACCAGCCTGGCCCACAGAATGTGACTTTGTCTTCCTGTTGAATATTTCATATGTGGGAGATGAAAAGACTCTGAAAGCTCAAAAATATGGGATTTCCTTATCACCATGTTAAACATAGAAAACAGATGAAGTAAATTCCTTGATTTTTGTTTTCTTGCTTTGGAGTAGGAAAAGTTAATAGAAATGATACAAAACATGTTGGGAATAATAAGGTTTTTTGTTTTGGTTTGGTTTTGGTCTTTTAGGTTTTTTGTTTGTTTGTTTGTTTGTTTGAGACATGGTTACCATGTGTAGCCTTGGTTGTCCTGGACTCACTTTGTGGACCAGGCTGACCTTGAACTCACAGCGATCCTACCTGCCTCTGCCTCCTGAGTACTGGGATTAAAGATGTGCTCCACCACACCCGACTCAATAAGATTTGTTTAAAACAGATATTTGGATTATTTTCACAATCTTTCTATAAGAACAAATATTGACATGTGGGCATTATGGCACACACCTGCGCTCCAAGCACCTAGGAGACTAAACAGTAGGATCAGGTGTTCAAGTCTGTCCTTGGATACATGACAAGCTTGATGCCAGCCTGGGCTACATGAGACTCCGTCTCAAAAAATTTACCTCATGTAATAATAGATTTTATCAGTTCCAGCAATGTTCCTGAAACATTCATTTTTCACTATGGCTGGATAAAATCCCAACCAGCATATGTATCACATTTTCATTATCCATACTTCAGTTGATGGGTCTCCAAGCTGATTTCATTGCTTTGTTGTTGTGGCTTGAGCACCAATAAAAATATATGTGCCAGTCTATCTGTGTAAGGAGATAGTCTTTTATGTATATTCTGAGGAGTGGTAGAGTTAGGTACTGTGACAATACTATGCTCACTTTCTTGAGAAACCTCTACATTGATTTCCATGTGCTGTGTCAGTTTATTTGCCTACCTACATCCAGTAAGGGCTCAGAAAGTCAAATACAACATGTTTTCTCACATACGCATATCCTAGCTGGTGATATTTGCATATGTGTATTTATGTGGGAGTGAGTGTGAATAAAGCCCAGGAAACTAAGAGGGAAAAAGAAGTGGTTTTAAGTGGGAGTGGCGAGGGTAATAGAATACGTGGTATGTAAAGGTGGAAGAGGGAGTGTTGGGGGTGAAATGGTACAAGTGGAGACAAGAGGCACAGGGAGATAAAGAATTAAGATGAACTAAAATGAAATATAGATTTATAGATATAGATGCCATAAGCACCATACTTTATGTGATACTTAAATAGAAATTTTAAAATAAAAATACAAACAATAATATTGGGCTATTTAATCGCAATAAAAGTGTTAGTAATACTACAAAAAGAAGGCTTGTATATATTTATTTTTTTAATATTTATTATTATGTATACATCAGATCACATTTAAATGGTTGTGAGCTACCGTGTGGTTGCTGGAAATTGAACTCAGGACCTCTGGAAGAGCAGTCAGTGCTCTTAACCTCTGAGCTATTTCTTCAGCCCTACTTGTATATATTTAATAACATGCTATTATTGCATATTTCATCCATGATATATAGGAAAAGAGCATACTTTAAATGCCTAGATTAGTGGGAAAATTACTTTGTTATCAGTGATATTGATTTACTAGTTAGATATAGTGGCACATTTCTAATATCAGTATTCAAGAGGCTGAAGCAAGAGTACGTTGAGTTCCAAGACAAGGACTTCATAGTAAGTTCCAGATCACACTGAGCTAAGTAGCAAAATACTCTCTCAACACACACACACACACACACACACACACACACACACACAGAGAGAGAGAGAGAGAGAGAGAGAGAGAGAGAGAGAGACAGACAGACAGACAGACAGACAGACAGACAGAGACAGACAGAGAGAGAGACAGAGACAGAGAGACAGAGAGACAGAGAGAGAGAGAGAGAGACAGAGCCAGAGACAGAGACAGACAGAGAGAGACAGAGAGAGACAGAGAGAGAGAGAGAGAGAGAGAGAGAGAATGACATCACCCTGGGCCACACAGAGTTATAGGCTAGCCTGGGTACCATAGAGAGACCAGAACCAAGCAGGATTTGTCTACTAGGTCATTTCACTTGGCAATTTGTTCTGGATGTTGAGCCCTGAGGAACAATATAAAATAATCATATAAAATAATCATATAAAACGAGTAAGTACAACCTTTGAAGAAATCACAGCTCTCATAATAATAAAAGAATAATCCTATGTCCACGTAACCTCATATGTTTAATTTTTAAATGTTCAATGAAACAATAACTTAAAATGCTTGTTTAGGGAAAGAGATGAAAAGAAAATGGTGGCTCAGCTAAGGAATGTGCAGGCCTTGTATTCTACATCTCTGAAAATTAGTCCCCCCACAACCCAAGGCTCCGCCTCTAACCTTCTATTTTGTTTCATGCTTTCTTCTTAGGTGTTCCCATTACACAGTATTCTTGTGGATGAAAACTTTTTATCTCAATCCTTACCATTTGCTACTTGATCGCACTGTTTTTATCTGATAGTCAGCATGTACTGTACTGTACTGTCCAATCTTCTCTAGTCACAGCTGCCAAGAACACTATGTGTTCATGACTCTGTGAGGGGATGATTTCTTAATTACTACCAAAAAATCTACCTTTTAATGTAAGGACACATTGTGTGTGTGTGTGTGTGTGTGTGTGTGTGTGTGTGTGTGTGTGTGTTGTAGTAAGCATTCCTAGTCCTCGACTTTCTAGTCCTATTATTTCAATATTTCAATATCCTTTCCTTCCTAGAATACTCTTTGAAATTTGTACATGCATGTGTGTGTTCCCATGCTGCTGAAATAATAAAAGATGACACTGCTAGAGGTTACTTTATCTAAAGCAAAACTTTATTAGGTGTTATAACAAACTTGATGCCACAGCCATAACCAATATCCAGTGCTGCCTCTAAACAAAGAATAGGACCATTAGAGTGTACACTGGGTAGATGCGAGCTCACTTTAAGTGCAAGAAGAAGGAAAACTTGTGCAACTGAGCTCTTGGAAACCAAGAAAAGCAACAAAGAAAATCCAATTGGTTAGTGCATCACTTCCAGGGCTGAATAGGGTCCATAAATCTCTGTCAAATAGGTATGAGCAGGGGGAGAGGGGGACTAGATCTCCCACTGAACACAGATGTGTTCCCTGGAGAATCCTCCAACACATGGTTCATTGGGTTACAAGTTTGAATTTGTCACACTTGGTAGTTTTGCTCTCCCACACTGATGCTAAAACTCAGACATTGCCAGTAGATAAGTACTCCTTTGACTTAGGCTTTCTGAGGTACTATTATATAGCATAAATTTTATGTTAAATATAATTAACAGTGCTGAAAAACTAACAAGTGCAACATCACAGTGCATTGATAATTGATAAACAAAAGCCTTAGCTCTTGCCATACTCTGAGATCGCAGATAGTGGCAAATAGCTCTTCCTGGGACTGACAGGTACATAGCATGCCATGTTGCTCATCTTGGAGATTCTAAAGTAAGAAGGAACCATATGCTATTCCCTAGAGGACTCATAATAGAAGGAGCAGGTAGTCTACAGCGTTTATTTTCTTTCTTTATTTGAATAGATGCAGCCATTATTTTCTGGTGAAGATGTATAAGACCCCTTTCATAAGGCTTTCTATTTAGATATTACATACATGCTCTCCTTCATATGACACACAATCTTACAGTCACATCTTTTCACTCTGACCCTACTTGTAACAGCTTAAGGTCTATGAGATTTACAGTCTTAAGTTTTCATCCCCTTTAATGCGTGACTCATCTTAACACCTATTTCTTAGAGTTGACAGAGCAATTAATACATAAAAATCAGTCATGTATGAATGTCAAGGAAATTTCTGCAAAGAAAGTCTAAGAGAAACAATACTACCATATATGAAGTCATGCTTAAAAGACATTTAAAAGGGGGTATGGAAGACTAACTTACTTAGGTATGTACAAGAAACAACTGAAGGCATTGCACAGATGGGAGAAAAAGATAATGAAGGCCAAATAAATCATTAGGTAATTTGAGATTGGTCGTAGCCCACTGGTGTGTATGTTAGGTTTCAAACCTGGGACAAATGGCAGCGGTGTGTATTTAATGTATCAAAGCTGATGCTGGCCGCCAGGTTCTCCCATCATTCCTCGGTCCTTACCTGTTACAGGTTCCTCCTGGCTGGCATAGCCTGCCCCTACCCTAAACTTCTCCAGCGCAGGGGTGGGGCTTCCTTTCCCCCAGCTGCCCTTCCCCATATAATCCAGCCATTTTGGTTAGCTAGCATTTTCATCTACTCTTTTTTGGGACTCCTGGTTGTTCTACCTGTTTCCCCTCTCTCCCTTCTCCCTTCCCCCTCCTATATCTCCTCCCATGGCTCAGGGTCATGTCTGCTGTGGACTCTCTCAGGCGTGCCTGCCTCTGCCTATGCTCTCCCCCACATCTATAATAAACTTTCTCCCCCACCATACCTAGGAGCAGTGGTATCCATTTCTTTTTATTACTTCTTTTCCATTCATCTGATGCCAGAACCTAGGGCCAGCCATGTTCTTTTTCATTTCTGTTTTTCTTTTCTTTTTTCTTTTTTTCCCCATTCAATCTTCAATCTGGTGTAATCCTTGTATCATTGGTCTGGTTTGAATTCCTAATTCTCTACTAAAGCAGAGTATTTTTCATAATGCCTTTTGGGTTATTCCCTACTTTTCAATCTCATCGGAAGTTACCTCATCTTTTCATCCTAAAACATGGAATTTGGAATGCTCACTACCTGAAGATGTCAGAGTAAAGCACAAAGGAAGAACCCACAAAGCAATGCTGTATGTTAAAGGAGGGAATGGTCAGGGAGAATGCAGTAGAAACGAGAATACTTAGAAAAGGACAGGATTATATAGACCCCAAACTCAGACTGTGCTAAAGAAGGAGGTGTGAGGGGTATATCCTAATACCCTAAATCCAATATATTCTCCTTATTGCTAATGTATTTTAAGACACGTACACACACACATCTACAGTCACATGTGTGAGGAAATACAGATATTACTGTCCTCCAAAGCTGACAAGTATCCTAAAGCTGTGGGAATATAAACAGTGAACTTCCACTGCTTCTCTGGGAGTCAGGACTACGCAGATGCCAGAGCATGTGTGACTTCCCATCACAGCGAGTGCCTTTCTCCCTGAGTAGGGACACAGGAGATCATGTTTTCACGGAGGAAATCACACTCTGCTGAAAAGCCAATTCTTCCGGATCCCTGCTGCCACAGTTCTTAAAAAAAAAAAAATCATTGAAAGATGAGAAGACTACAGGCAAAGACAGACAGAGAAAGACAGGAAGAGAAGGATGGAAGTAAAGCAGAAATACTAGCTTTTCTCTTTCTGCCAACTTCCAAGCTCTTAATCATTAAAATCTCCCATTAAAATAAGCTAACATAGACCTGGCAAGCCGCGCAAGGCAGTCTTTGTCACTTAGAATATAGAAGGCTGATATAAAAATGGAAAGCACCAGAAACAATGGAATGAGAAGTCAGCTGGCTGGAGTCCTCTGCTCACCTCTGATAGCAATCACGAGTAGGCGAGGACAAGCTCTTCTAGCGTTGGCAGTCCCAGGCATTTGAGTACACAAAGTCTAATTATTTACGGCTCCAAGCAAGGAGATCCTGGGGCCTGTTGTCCTAGGCTTTAGCAGGCAGGGATTTATGACTCTAGGCAAGAAGGTTGGAGGTTTATTACTCTAGGCTTTAACCACAGGAACCCTCGATTTTGGCAACCATTTTAATCCTCAGATTCCAGCAGCAGTGGGCAAGTAGCAGCGGCAGAAAGGAACAAATAGTGTTTGCTGTGCTTATAGCTTCCGAATGGATCTTAGACGGCAGAACCTTCACCCTTTATAGCAGTGGTTCTCACCCTTCCTAATGCTGTGAACCTTTTAATACAGTTCTTCATGTTGTGGTGACCTACCAGTCCCTTCCCCTACACCCCGCCAGGTCCCCATCATAAAATTATTTTCATTGCTAATTTTCCAAACTGTAATTCTGCTACTGCTATGAATTGTAGCATAAATATAAGGCATGCAGGATGTCTGGGATGCACTCACTGTGAAAGAATGATTTGAGCGCAAAGGGTCACGACCCACAGGTTGAGAACCATGGCGGCGTTATAGTGCCTGGTACCTCAGCTTTTAAGAGTACAGTGTCTCAGCTTGTGACACTTGGCTACTCCTTGCCACTCTTCCAGGGAGCAGGCACCGTAGTTCCTCATCCTTGCTTCTTTACAGTCTTCTGTACTAATGACTTTTCTCACTGCTAACAAAATACCTGCTATGAATCAACTTTATGATGGAGGGCTTAGTTTTAGCTCATAATTCTAGAGGAGACAGTTAATTCTGGCAGGGAAGCCATACTGGCAGTAGGGGGAAGGAACTGATCACATTGTGGTCCCAGAAACAGAGAAATATGAATGCGAATGCCCAGCTCACTATCTCTCTTTTATTTAGTCTGGGGACCACACCCATGGAGCCACCTACCTTCAAAGTAGAAAGCCTTCTCTCTTTAGGTAAACTTTTCTGGAAACATTTTTAAAGATATAGATGAGTTTCATGGCAATTAAAAATCTCATTGAGTGAAACATCAGGATTAACCCACAGAAGTCAACCCCTGTTCAAATTGACAGCCATGTTCTTATGTCATGGGACTCTATTTCTGATGCCCAAAGTCATATATGTATTTGGGATTATAAAGCACACCCATTTATTGAATAATCTAATAGGCTTCTATTTTCAAATGTGGCCCAGAGCGTGAAAATACCTCATCAAAGCTCCAGACAACCATGCAAAAATGGCATGCCATTTGGTCATTGTGGCCCAGAAGATTCATTGGTACTGGCACCTCTTCCAGACATTCTAGTCTCAACACCTGGACAGCTGTTTACAACTCTGTAATACCAGTGTTAGGGTATCAGCTCCCCTCTCTGGCTTCCTTGGGTACTGCATGCATGTGATGCACAAACACTCATCCTGGCAAATCAGAGACAGAAAGAATATAAAAGCCAGAGGATGGTATATGGGCAGCAAAAAGATGTCTTCTGGCCACAACTTAGTCATTACGCTCATGAATTCACTGCATCTGTGGTTATTTGCACCAGACCTGCATAGGATTGTACTGTCAGCATTTACTCATGGGGGGGGGGAGTCCATTGAGACCACTCCTCCCTAAGTGACTATTCACATTTAAAGGTTGGCTGAGGAATGAGTGTCACTTTCTTCAGTCATGTACCCACTGTTAAGTTGCCTTAGCGCTAGCAAATAATTTCCTACCTATGCTCAGGTTAAGAAATGTACTTGTGTGGGCCACACCCAAAAAGAGACTATGAGAAAGGCTTACTAGAAAGGGTTTCAGTGTGCAAAGGAAGGGTGTGGGAGGGAAATGGAGTGAGAAAAGCTAATATTCGTTATATAAATGTATACATGTACGAAACTGTCAAACAACAACAACAAAAATCCCTGAAAATTCAGACCAAAGTAAAAATTAAAAACAAAAAGAAACAAACAAACACAGATTTCACAGAGGTACTGGATCACTTTACCTATTGTGTTGTATCAAAATACTATGTACCCTTTTTCCTTTTTCCATATAAGAATGCAACAAGAAGATGCAGGCCCTCCTTAGACACTAGACTTTTATCTGTGTGAACTTTTTTCTTTTTGAAAGGGTCTTATTATATAGTTCTGGCTGTCCTACATTAGACGGGTCTTGTACATACAAAGATCCACCTGTCTCTGCCTCCCGTGTGCTAAGATTAAAGGCGTGCACCACTATGCCTGGCAAAGCCTTTGTTTTGAGGTAGGGTCTTAATGGAGCCCAGGTTGCTTCATATGTAATCTCCTGCTCTACCTCCTGAGTGCTGGAATTACAACCATGTACCAGTTTTTATGAGATGTTGAAGATTAAGCCCAGGGCTGCATGCATGCTAGGCAAGAACTCTACTAACTGAACTATATCCCTGCCCCTTGTTGGTATTTTAATTAGAAGTATGAGGAAGAAATTTATATTTTTTTCCTTTTTTTCTCCTTTATTAATTTATTCTTGTTACATCTCAATGGTTATCCCATCCCTTGTATCCTCCCATTCTTCCCTCCCTCCCATTTTCCCCTTATTCCCCTCCCCTATGACTGTGACTGAGGGGGATTACCTCCCCCTGTATATGATCATAGGGTATCAAGTCTCTTCTTGGTAACCTGCTGTCCTTCTTCTGAGTGCCACCAGGTCTCCCCCTCCAGGGGACAAAACACTTAAAGAAGAAATTCATATTATCTAGAAATTACCTAAGGGATTCCTGTTATAGCTTCAGGTAGAGCCTAAGAATTAAGTGTTTCATCATTTGCTTTTTAAGAACAGCTTTATTGAAGTACTATTGACATATAATAAATAAGCTGCACATATTTGCAAGTTATAATGCCATAAGTTCTGATATATAGGAATGATTTCTTTGACCCACAACCAAGATAATGAACTCTTCCCACATTCTTTCATAGGACTTCCCTCTTGAGTTTTTCCCTCCAATCATTTAGTTACTTTCTGTCACTACACAAATGCACCCCTCCCGTATTATATATATGTACCTTTGTACAGTGAGCAATTTCCATCATGATTCCCTACTCACAGGCATTACTTTTGAGATCAATTACTCTCGTTATATGCACTAATAGTACATTCTTTTCTTATTACTGTTAAATATTGCATTAAATGCATTTGCCACAGTTTTTCACGCATTTAAATGTTGGTTTCAGGTTTTGGAGTTACAAATAAGGCTGTTACAAATATTCATAGGCAAGTCTGTGATGTAGAAACACAACTTTTGTCTCTTTAGGATAAATACCTAGGAGTAGAATAAATTGATCATCTAGTAGTTTTATATGTAACATTTTAAGAAGTTGTAAAACCCTTTTCACGATACTCTATTTTGAATTCTCAGTAGAAGCGTGTGAGTCACTCCTTCACCTATTTACCAGTAGTTGGCACACAGTATGAATCTATTATATTAAATACAGTGGTTCTGATTTACACTTCTTAATTACTAATGATTTTAGGCATCTTATATATATACTTATTTGTCTTATATGCTCATTTATTGTTTGTAAACATTTTTCTGTGATATTTGACTGATGTACTTTGCGAGTGTTTTTACTTACTTAAAATTTACCCTTTAGCTAATATACAAAGCTACAGACACAGGACATATTTATGAGGGGCATGTGGTGTTTCAACACACACACAAATTGTGCAATGTTTATGTGAGGGTGAACATATCTAGCTTCTCAACCATCATTTCTTATGGTGAAAATACTGCCATCTCTTCCCTTTTGAAATACACAATACGTTATCATTACCTTTAGCCATTCTACTGAGCAATAGCACATTATAATTTATTATCTCCGTCTAAGTATGTGGTAGCAACATTGTGAGACCTTTTTCTATCCCACTCCTTATTCTCCCCAGCCTCTGATTACCACCGTTGTAGTCTATTTTCTATGAAATTGATGTTTTTATATTCCACATGTGAATGAGATCATGTGGCACATGCCTTTCTGTGCCTGGATTATTTAATTTAACATAATAATTTCCAGTCTAATCCATGTTGCTGTAGAAGCTATTCTCTCATTTTCTTCTTGCTATGAGTAGGTATTTTTCCATTGTCTACCATGGATTGTATTCATTAGGAATGGAGCTGAGTATTAAGCTCAGGACTTTGTTGAGGAACTCCATTTACTGGGAAATGGAACACTGGGCAGAAGCTAATGGTCCCATCTCCCCACAAGTCACTGCAGATTAAACTTCTGGACATCTATGCCAGCCAGCATCACTTATGGCTGGTTGCTGTGAATAGGAGATGATGCACAGGGTTTTACTAACTTCCCTATGTATGTTGCTGAGGCATGTTTACAGTAGATGGTGAAAAGTAAGCACCACAAACATGTAGGGACTTATGTATTTAATACATTTTCTAGGTACTTGGAGATTCAGACCATTGAAATTATTTTTTTCTGAGGGAATATGTAATTTGCATCTGCCCCATTACCATTCATGACACCTCCTGGATTTAATTTTTTATCATATATGTATTTGGGATTATAAAGCACACCCATTTATTGAGTAATCTAAAAGGCTTCTACTTTCAAAGGTGGCCCAGAGCAAGAAAATGCCTCATAATAGCTCCAGACAACCATGCAAAATGTCATTTGGTCATTGTGGCCCAGAAGATTCAATAACACTGGCAACAACTAGCAAATCAGCATGATGCATGTAGCATTTTGCAAGCCTCTGTAGGTGACAGATCAGATTTAATATTTTCTAAAAATTGTTTATTGTTCATGGAAAATACTGTAGTTTTGGGTAATAGTGTTTTCAAAAGAGGTAAATGACATTTTGCTTATTCTGTGTGTATGTGTATGCGTGAGGACACCAGTGAGTTATGGCATGCATGTGAAGGTCAGAGGACAGTTTGTGGGAATAAGTCCTTTTTCTCTAGCATGTGTGTTGCAGAGATCAAGCTTAAGTGGTCAGACATGACAGCAGGTACTGTTATTCACTATCTTTACCAACCTGGCTTTGAACTCACAACCTTGCTACTCTTCCAAGTACTAGGATTATAGGCATATACCACTATACCTAGCCTCTGTCATTTGTTCATTTATTTTTCAATGAAGTGCTTAAAGATGTCTCTGGATAATAGTAAGCATATTTAGAAAAAAATTTAATTTCAATAGTCTTTGTTCTTTGGGAAACTAAATTGCGAAATCACAAATTGCTTTTCATCTCATTCAGTCTGTGTATAACAGGAAAGAAAACAAATGGGGTAGTCACAGTTCAGGACTGAGGGTTACCTCAAATTCAAGGATAGACAGTATCTTAGAGTGGAGGGCTTGAAAAATACACACCAAGCAAATGAAATTAGGAAGAAGGCAGATATTACTAATATCTGACAAAATTGATTTCTTATTTATTTCCAATTTTTTTATAAAATAGATATTCATACAATATATTCTGAATATGTTTTATTTCCTCCAATTCCCCCTAGTTCCTCCCCACCCCCTAGGCGATTCAAGCCATGCTCATTCATCCTCTTACTAAAAAACAGACAGACATCAAAAAATAAACAAGATAAAATGAAAGCAAACTAAATAGGACACAATAACAACAGCAACAACGAACAGGACAAAAAAAAAGCCAAAGAAAAAGCACAATAAACACATATAGACACATAGAAACATATATTCACATGTACAAAATACCATAAAAACACAAAATCAGAAACCATAATATAAAAACAAAACACCTGTGAAATAAAGAAACAAAACAGACAAATTATTATGAGACCCCCCTACTCCCCAGTCAAATATCATTGTGTCCGTTGTTTTTTGTTTTGTTTTGTTTTGTTTTTGTTTTTGTTTTTACGAGATAGGGTCTCTCTGTGTAGCTTTGGCTGTCCTGGACTCACTTTGTAGACCAGGCTGATTGTGTCTGTCTTGTGCTGGTCATCTACTACTGGGTTTGAGGGTCTAGCAGTGTTAGGCATAAGTTTCATCTCATGGAGTGGGCCTTAAATCCAATCAAATAGTGGTTGGTTCCTCCCACAACTTTTGTACCACTGTTGTACCTGCATATCTTGCAAGCAGATCACCATTGTAGATAACAGGGTTTGTACTTGAGCTGGTGTTCACCTTTCTCCTTGAACATCAGAGAACCTTCCAGTATTATGAACACCAGTAAGTAGGGATGAAAGCTCTAGGTAGGTACTCAGTACTGGGTCAACTTTTCTGTGTTCAATGAATTTGTAGGTGGTTTCTTTAGGATTAGGGCCTTACCATCAATTTGTGGAGAAAAAACAATAGCTTTACAAATAGCCTATATTATTTGGGGGTGTCCATGGGATCTCTTTGGCCAATAACTCAATTAGATATAACTCATGGGTAGTTTCATTTGGTGGTGAGAGATGTCTAGCTAGGGCTTTGTCTCTCCCATTATTTGGTGACTTACTCAATTTAGAAATATTTCATGTATGTATATATTTTTAAGAAGTTTCTACTATATTAGGTTTCCATAAAATCTAGGAAATGGCAATTAGCTTTAGTTGTCCCTCCCCATATTCCCTCCCATACTCCCCTCTTGCCCCCACTTGATACTTCCGTTCCATTCCAGTCTTCTCCTCCCCTGTCCCTCCATCCATCTATATCTATCTATTCTGTTTCTGATTCCTAGGGAAATCCTTTCCTCTCCCCTAGTCCCTTACTCTATAACAAACCTCTGTGGTTATATGGGTAGTAGTAGACTCCTTATTGAAGACATAACAATTAACATCCATATATAAGCTAATCGTGCCATATTTGTCTTTTTGGGTCTGGGTTACCTCATATAAGATGATTTTTCCCCTAGCTCTCTCCATTTACCTACGAATTTCATGTTTTTATTTTTTAAAAATAGCTGAGTAATGTTTCATTGTATAAATGTATAACTTTTTTTATGTATCCATTCATCCATTGATGTATATCTAGGCTGTTTCTAATTTCTAGATATTATGAATAGAGGAGCAGTGGATATGGATGAGCAAGTTTCTCTGTAAAAGGCTATAGAATCCTTTAGGTATATGCCCAAAAGTGGAATAACTAGATCTTGAGGTAGGTTTATTACTAGCTTCAGGAGGAGCTACCACACTGATGTCCTTAGTAGCTAGATTCCAGTTCAAAGCTAATAGAAAGATGCTCATTTAATTCTGATTAAGAAACCAGTCCACCAGCTGGGTGTGGTGGTGCACAACTTTAGTCCCAGCACTTAGGAGGTAGAGGCAGGCAGATCTGTGAGTTTGAGGTCAGCCTGATCTACAAAGCAAGTCCAGGACATCCAGGTCTGTTACACAGAGAAACCCTGTCTCAAAAAAAAATCAACAAACAAACAAACAAACAAACAAGTCCACCAAGAAGAGATTAAAATTATTGCCATATATACACAAAATTTGTATGTACCTCACTTCAAAAGACCACTATGGGATATTAAATTTTATTAGCCTCAATATGTATGTGATTTCAGTACTCTAATTTTACCAATTGACAAGTCATCCAAACCTAAAACAGATTGGAAAACCTAAAAAAAAAAAAGGATTTATTTCTAAATACATCTTAACTGTCAAATTAAAACCAAGAAGACATCAATAATATAAACAGAGCCACAACAAGAACTGAGATTGAAACAGTAGAAAAAATTTCCCTGACTGAAAAAATAAAATAAAACAGCCTGGGTCCAGATGGACTCAGAGAAAAAATATTTCCAGACTATTAACAAAATGAAGAAATACTTTCCCAAGTATTCAAAAATCAAGAAATATAAGGAACACTTCCAAAGTTATTCTATGAAACTAATGTTACTCTAAAACTAAAGCCAGGTAAAGACACATAATAAGAGAATAATAACTTACTACAACTTAGGAACATAGATGCAAGAATTCAGGCAAACATAAAAACTCACCACAATCAAGTTTGTATTATCCTAATGATGCAGGGATGGTAAACATGTTATTAAATATAATAAATCATACTAATGAAATTATACATACAAATCAAATAATATTATCATCAAATTCATTTGACAAAAATGAACATTATATCATGATAAATGTCCTAGAGAAACAGGCATGAAGGGAGCATACTTACACATAATAAACATCATAGTCATAGCCAACTTATATACTATATGGAAAAAATCTTGAAACAATTCCATGAAAATCATGGACAAGATAGGACTGTGCACTGTCTTTACTCTTATTCAAAACAGTGCTTTCATTACTTGCTAGAGTAATAAGACAAGCAAAGGAAATAATGGATACATCAAAAATAAACTTAGAAAATTATTAGTAGCCTTTTTATATACCAATAACAAACACACTGAACAAGAAATCAGGGAAACAGTTCCACTCATAATACTCTTAAAGAGCCACAGAATAAGCCTAATTAAAGAGGTGAAAAACATATAATAAAGACTTCTAATTTATGCCAATTTACAATGTGACCTTATATAATGAAAGCTCTCTGTACACCAAACAATATAGTCAGTTGAGTGAAGACAAAGCCCACAGTGTTGAAATCCTCTCCACATATACATATGCTAGAGGATTTATAGCTAGAGTAAACGAAGTCAAAAAACCAATGAAACAAGGAAACAACTCACTCAAAATGTGGACTTTCGATCTTAACAGAATTCTTAAAAGAATAAATCCAACATGCTAAGAAATACCCTGAGAAGTATTCAATATCGTAGGAATGAGGGAAATGTAAAATTAAAAATCCTTTTTATTTTCCTACTCCAGTCAAAATGGTTTAAGAAACGATTAAAAATCAAATGAGAACAAACACTGGTGAGGCTGTGGTGGAAAGAGCAACCCGTGTTCTGTGTTAGTGGGTGTGTAAAATGGTGCAGGCATAATGGAAATCCGTGTGGAGTTTCCTCAAATTCTAGAAATAGCTTTAACATATGGACAAGCTATAGCACTCCTGGGAGTATATCCAAAAGAGTCTATATCCTGCCACAGAATCACTTGCTCATCCATGTCCATTGCTGCTCTATTCACAATAGCCAGGAAGTGAAAACAGCCTAAATATCTGATGAATCGATAATGAAAATGAAGTACCTAAAAATCAATGAAATTTTATTCATCTGTAAATAAAAATTAAGCTATGACATTTCCAGGTAAATGGACGAAGCTGGAGAATGTACACTGTATAAGGTAATCCAGACACTGAAGGACAAAGGCTATATATTGTCTCTCATATGTGGGCTCTAGCATTAAAGTTTCAGATTAGTGTGTTTAACTTGGAATACCTGTAGACGTCATGAAACTAGAAAGAAAGGCCATGGGATATGGTGAGAAAGAGAGCAAGGGAGTGGAATGGTAGAGTTCAGTTCATATGAAGGGGAAAAAGAGAATAATATGGGGAATGTTTAAGTTGGAAAGGGATAGATAGAAAATAGGGCACAGGCTAGCACAGTGGAAGAGATAGCTATCACCAAGGATGCTTTAAAAGCCATATAGACCCCTATTATTTTTTAAAAGCTTCCTAAAATATATATGTTAAAAATAGTTTTCATTGGAGTACTCCATGTAGGGAAATAATGCTAGTCTGAGAGGCTATAGGGTATCAAACAAAAGCTGGGTACCAGATGTGAGATAAGCCCTACAAGTTGTGGTCAAAGGGCCCCCAAAGACTTCCATCAGCTCAGGATATTGCCACTGCTCTTGATCATCCACCAGGACCTAAGTCCCTACTGTTGAAGATGCCATGCACTTTGATCACAGGACATTAAAAAAAAACACAAAAACAAAACCCAATGTGATATTGACTTCCTCCCAACTGGCTATCTTGCACAGTGCTAGAAGGTCTCTAGTGAGAGGAAAGTCACCAGCGATCTTACCCAGCTGTGAATCCTGAACGCCACAGTAACAACTGGGCCTAGCTAGATATGTTGATTGGTACAAAAGTAGCATGAATATTAATGGTGACTCATAGCTTTCTAATTGGAATTGAAACCCATTTCACAAAGGGACTTATGCCTGATACTATAGATCTGGCCAAGAAACCATGGCTGGAGAAATCATAGACCCTAGGGGAAAGCCTAATACTATTTACTTTGTTAAGTAGGCAGAGTATCAAATCATCTTCGAAACACTTATCCTTACATGCATAGATAAGTGTAGCTCTTACCCTGCACCAGAGAAGCTTCTTTTTGGAGTAGGAGGGTAGCTGACACAGAATCTTGCAACAAGACAAGGTTCAGAGAAATAGTGGCTATGGGGTATGCTCAGCCCTAAATGGGAGAATTATATGCCATTTTCTGCCTCACCCAAGGCTCAGAGGATGTTACTGAAGAGAGAGCAGAAAAGTCATAAGAACTAGAGATTAAGGAGGGCTGCTACAAAATAGTGTCTTCTAAGTATGGCAGAGCTTTCACTTATGAACCCACAGCAATTGTGGTCGCCTGCATGAGGCATGCACAAAATTAAGACAGTCAAAATTCCATCAGGGAGAGTGGAAAGACACATCAGTTCCCCACTTCTGAGGAGTTGCTGGCATTGGTGACAATAATGGGGAGGGGCAGTTGATTTCTTGAGGGTGTGGCCTGTGATAGGTTTCCCAAGCTCCAGTAGGTGGCCCCACAAGCATGACTCAGCAGGTTATAAAATTGAGGGTATGCTGTTAATATTTAAAGACTTTGTATACATTTATATAACCCAAAGTTAAATTTGAAAAAAAAAAAACTCTATTGTCTAAACTGAAGGCCTGTTTGTCCATAAGTAATCTCTGAAGAAGCCCAGAGATGTGACTATACTTTCTGTTTAGTGGAACAAATGTCAGTACCATTCACAGGTTTATAAGGTAGTCTTAAGTTACATTAGCAGAAATTCCAAAACCAACCAATTAAAACCAATAGAAATCCTTTTAAGGACACTAAGATAAATTCCCGTTTGGATTTGCCATTTGGTATGAATAGTGACAAAGGACTTACAGTGGGGATCTGTGCCATCTGCCTGCCATAAATATGTCAAATTTCTGATAATATATGCTATGTAGTTTATACTATCTTTAATTTAGTTTTAATGAGTGTTTAGTTGCATTTATTTATGACGTATAACGATGGTTTGACACATGTATTTATATATAATATTTCATGATAAATTCTAGGTAAGTCACACTATCATATCAAACATTTGAATTTCTATGTGTTAGGAACCTTTCTCCTCTGGTCTTTAAAAAATATGTAACAAATGATTTTAGAGTATAACCTTTTGTGTCACATAACCCTATAGTTAATTCTTCCTATCTATTTGTGTTTTAGTGATTATTATCCCATCACTGATAATGTGTTTTTAAATGCCAGTATTAGTGACCAAAAATGAAATTCTGTGTGCACTGAGTAAACTTTTTTGGTAAGAAATATTTACTAGGTATATTACCAAATAAACAACACCATGGTAAGTAGGTGCTTTAAGAAAGATTCATATTAAGAAAAACTTTAAAAAAAAAAAGTCCTACCAATTTAGAAACTTGGCCTCTAGAGAACAACAGAGATATCCATGCAAACAATGCTGCCTAATGTTGTAAGCTGAGATGTGCTCCCATGGAACACACCAGATGAGATGGCAAATGAGCACCTAAGACACTTTAAACACCTGTCAAACTTGGCTTTCTACCTTCAAAGCCCCACCTTTCTCTTCTGAGCCTTTACTTTAGTCAACATTCAACTATACTTTTTTTCCCCTTAAGTAGATGGTTGAGCTTTTTTTTTTTTCCATTTACCCTTCTTGTTTATTTATTTATTTATTTTTAGCCTGAGGACCTAACCAAAGGCCTAGTATTTATATCTATACATACTTGAGCTAGCCTAACCAATATACTAGGATACAGTTGAAGCCCACCACGGATCCTACCTAATTCAATACACTTCTTTTTATCTTTTTGTTTTATTAATTTTAAATTTTTTATTTAAATAATTTTATTTATTTTTTATTTAAATATTTTTATTTAAGTGATTCATAACAATACAACTCAATTGTTGTCCCCCTCACTTGTATCTTCCTGTTCTCCCTCTCTCCCTCTTTCACCCTATTCTCCTCCCCTAGGTCTATGACTGAAGGGACCTCCTCCCCCACCAGATGATCACAGCCTATCAGGCCTCATCTTGGTAGCCTGCTTATTCTTCCTCTGAGTGCCACCAGGCCTCCTCACCAAGCGGAAGTGTTCAAATAGGGAGCACCAGAGTTCATGTAAAAGTCAGTCCCCACTCTCCACTCATTTGTGGAGAATATCCTGTCCATTGGGGAGATCTGGATAGAGGCTCAATGTTTACTGCATGTATTGTCCTTGGTTGGTACAGCAGTTTGTGTAGGCCCCCCTGATACTCATCTTACTTAAAAATATCTATCTAGTGGTCATAAAAAGGTATTTCTCATAGAAGTTTCTCTGCATGCTACATAAGCATACATCACACACATCCACTTTGTTATATACGTATATACACTTGTTATTGTTGTTTTACGTGCTTTTAAACTTTATATGAATATTATAATATATCCAGAAATTGGCTTTTCCCCTTATCTGTATTCCTCACTACAGCACTCAATTTTTACCGTTTTAGGTCTTTGTCTTAGACCTCTCAAAATTGTGCCCCCAACCACTCCTCATCTAGTATCCAGTACTGTTTTTATTCAATTTAATGGCTCTCAATTCAGAATTTAATACTGGTCCAATCATAGTGAAGCATCACTACAAACCAGCAGTTCTCAACCTATATTGATATTAAGAATAAAAATGTTCAGAAGCTGCCAGATCAATATGAGTATTTATTATTTACTAGGCCTTGAATGGAGTTAAAAAGTTCACATTGCTAACAAGTTCCCAGGGGCAGCGGCTGCAGCAGCAGCTGCTGCTGCTACTGTTACTACTGCTGCTGCTGTTACTGCTGCTGCTGCAGCTACTACTACTACTGATGCTGATGCTGATGCTGCTTCTGTTCCATGTATCCAAGGGTCTCATCTTGCTTCCAGACAAACTACGTCACTTGTGATTTTCTGTGAATAAAATGCAGACTATGCTGGGCCTCCATCTATTTTTATAAATGGTTGAAACTTACTAACGCAATTTACTGAAAATATAATAAGAAGACTTAAAACAGTTAAACAGTGATCTGCTTCAATGACTGGTAGGCTAAAACAAAAGAAATATAAATTAATAGACTTGAATTAGTATTATCGATACAAAAAACTCTCCCATTCATTCATTTCAAATGATTTTTATTTTTAACTTAATACTTAAACAGTAGGGGAAGTTTTCAGTGTGATATATATATGGATGGAGTATTTTAGAAAAGGATCACTGATGATAACTAGTCATATGTTAATGAATGTTAGAAGATCTCAAATCCATGAAGAGCTCGTCTGTTGATTCCATCTTCTTACATGGCTTCAATCTGTAGAAAGAAGAAAAGGTAATTAACAATTGTAAAACATTAACACCACAACGACTGTTTATTTTAGGCACTCAGCCTCCTAATTGTATGCCTCCTTTGCCAGGCCAGGTTCTAGACTTCTTAGAGAGTTCTTCATTCAAGTAGAGTCTTTCCTTCTCCTGAATCTGTATGCTCCCAAGGACTAAACTTTACTACTCATCTTGTCTGGACTGAAGCAGGAAGTGGCCGTGAATAGCATGTATACACACTTTAGTAGTAGGATGTAGTTAAAAGAAACAAAGTTTCTCTCCAGGTACCTAAACCTGCTTAAGGGAACTCACAGGCATGCAGAATGGTCCCCCTTTGATCCTTACCCTGATCTTCCTCTTCCCCTTCGTTCTCCTCCTCATCTTCCTCCTCCTCTTCATATTCATAGTCTTCTTCTTCTTCATCATCTTCCTCCTCTTCTTCCGTATTGTAACACAGTTCATTTTCACCTTCCACCTGATCATAATCCTTCCAGACATAGCAGTCCTCTTCAACGTCAGGCCAGACCTCCTCATTACTAGGCCAGATGCCCTCCATACTAGGCCAGAAATCTTCCACTTGGGGCCAGATCTCCTCCTCAACGCTGGGCCAGATCTCTTCCTGCCCACTCTCTTCCTCTGAAATGGCTCTCACGACTGCCTGCGACACCAGAAATGCCGTGGTCCCATCGAGGTCATGAGCAGATTCTTCAATTGGTAGCACATGTAAAATGATTTGTCCACCATCTTGCTCCATCCCACCGTCTTCTGGCTCTTGGCCAGGCAATCCAGGTTCCTGCTCTGCAACAAAACACATAAAAAAATATACTTGTCAGATAAGATTTTGTTGAAACTTTGAGCTCTGAAGGTAATGGTGGGGGGCGGGGGAGGGGTGGATGAAGCGTTGTCAGGGTGACTGCCACCAAGCAGAAAGAAGCTGTTGGTCACAAATACCTCCTGCAGAGGCAGCAAGAGCGGCAGTGAAGGTTTTCTATTGGTGAGCCACCGATGGAATTGGTATCTGTGGAATACCTAAAGACCGAGAGGGCAAGACAGCACTCGGAAGAACAGCTGACGGAGGTCTGCCACAAGATGGTCACGGAAGAAGTATGAGGGGGCGGAGCCTTGAGGCGTAATAATGGTCCCCTCCCACACGGCACCAGAGCTGTGAGCTCATTTGCTGAGACATAGTGATTGACATGTGTTGTGTCCAGTGAGCTATAAAGGTTCTTAAATTCTAATCTTATCTGTTGAGGCCTGTCTTACCCTACCTTTTAAAGTGATAGAAATCCTGTTTTTGCTGGGCATGGTGTCACAGGCCTTTAATCCCAGGATTTGGGAGGCAGAGGCAGGTGGATCGCTGTGATTTCGAGGCCAGCGTGGTCTATATAGTGAGTCCAGGGCAGCCAAGGCTACACAGGGAAGCCTTGTTTCGAAACAAAACAAAACAAACAAACCCCCCCCCAAAAAAAAAGAAAAAAAAAAGAAAGAAAGAAAGAAAGAAAGAAAGAAAGAAAGAAAGAAATCCTGTCTTTTACATTTCATATTGTAAAGCCAGGTGTGGTGGCATGCCTTTAATTCTAACATTCTGGAGGCAGAGGCAGACAGATTGCTCTGAGTTCAAGGCAAGCCTGGTCTACAAAAGCAAGTCCAGGATAAACCAGGACTGTAACACAGAGAAACCCTGTCTCGAAAAACTTTTTTAAAAGACGAAAAAAAAAATATTGTCAGCAAAATGATAGTGTATCAATATGAATGAGCGTCTTCAACTTATTTCTATTTGGCCTGGGCTATGCCAATATAGACAGATTTATAAAACAGTTGTAGAGAGGCTGGAGATAAGGCTCAGAAGAGCACTGATTGCTCTTCTTCCAGAGGACCCAGGTTCAATTTGCAGCACCTACATGGTGGTTAACAACTGTTTATAACTTCAGTTCTAGGGGATCTGGTGCCTTCTTGTCTCTTTGGGCACTGTACACACACACAAGTCATGCACAGACATTCAGGCAAGAAAAAGTACTTAAATAAAATAAAAAGAAATCTAAAAAGTTTTAAAAGACCCAATCATTGTATAGCCCAGATTTCAGCAGTGGGGAGGGGGGGGAGAGGGATGGATGGAGGGAGGGAGGGGGAGAGAGAGAGAGAGAGAGAGACAGAGAGAGAGAGAGAGACAGAGAGAGAGAGACAGAGAGAGAGACAGAGAGAGAGAGAGAGACAGAGAGAGAGAGAGAGAGAGAGAGAGAGAGAGAGAGAAAGAGAGACAGAGAGAGAGAGACAGAGAGAGAGAGAGAGAGGAGGTCAAAAATGAAAAGTTGAAATAATTACAATCAGAACAAATGGTTGAAATGAAAAAAAATTAAATGGAGCCTCAGAGGTAGTTAATTCACAGTGCCAAATGCACATAAAAAGAGGAAAGTCATGTTAGAAATTCAAACAACAGGCTTCCTAGGATGAATTAACAAAATTAAGACTTCCTGTTTCTTTCCCAGTTAGACAGGAATAAAGACTTCCAAAGCACAAAACATTTTTTATACTTTAGAAAAATCAAATAACTTTTCATATTTATAGTGAAAACCTTTAAACGTTAAAATAGCACATTTCGAGCAAACAATATCCACCAATCTCTTTCATCATTCTCAGGAAATTTAGGGGTTAATAACCATTTTGCATACTCTCCCACTACCAAAAAGGGAAAATGGCATTTTCATAAGATGTATAAATAGCAAAGAGAATGTAAAAAGATTAATTAGTCAAGTGCAAAAATATTATGGCCTTTAGTGTGCCCACCTTTGGTTAATATTAGATATTGAAAAGTTCTTTAAAACCACAGTAGGAGCAAAAGTTGGGCCTGAACTAGTCTAGAGCAGAAGGATTATTTCTTGTTATATATTGTCTATAAAATAACAGGGTGGTCTCACATGTCACTAGAGCTGTGAGATCACTTGCTGAGACATAGTGATCAACATGCATTGTGTCTCTTACCTAGGGAACACTGTTTCTCCTGCTCTCAGCACTCCTTAGTTGCCTGTAGTTATTTGTATAGTGCTTGACACAAATAACATTATATGGACTGGACAGGTTTCATTTATATATTTAGGATTATATATCAATAATTGAAGAAAAAGAAGGCATGAATATGAGAGGTAGCAAGATGAGGGTATATGTGGGAGGGGCTAGAATTGGAGGGCATGAAAGGGGAAATGGTATGATTATCTTTTCATTTTAAGTAATAAACAATTATTTGACAAAAATCAGGATAGAGAATGGTTAGTGGCATATAGAAATAAAGACTTAAGTTATACTTCAAAAGAGGCCAGAGAGCCCTCGGAGTGGGCCATAAGGCTTATTCTAGCCCCTACAAAATGTGTCTGGAAAATTGCTTGATTCACTGCTGTGGCCTGAATGTGTCTTTCTCCACCAAAGTTCACCTTTAAGCTTACTTATTTATACAATATTGATTGTCACATTAGTAGGTTATGAGACCATAAGGGCTGTCCAGTAATGAAAGTTTAAATCCTTATAAAATGAAGAGAAGATATTGACCTCCTCTGGAAGATGAAGCAAAATGGTACCCCCATGCAAGCAGATGAAAGTCTATAGGACATAACAACTGTCAGTGACTTAGTCTTGGATTCTCAGCCACCAGAATACTAAGAAATACGAAATGAAATATAATTCTTCATAAATTACCTAGCTGATACCATTTTGTTTTAGCAGCATAAATGGGCTAAGACATTTTCTCTCTGCAAGAAGGAAATCCCTATGGATATTTGACTGCACACTCTAATGGGAAGTGGTAGAAACAATATTGGTTTAGGTGCTTATTTAGAATCCAGTGTAAGCCCTCAATCACAGAACATAGGGTCAGAAAGCAACTCTAAAATGGAGCAATTTAAGGAACTTTCCAAAACTTAGAAAAATTTCTGTTGTGAGCAACCCTAATGAGAAACAACTAAAGAGAGCTATCTGGGCCATGTAGTTGAGCTTAGCCAAACTGATACTTTACCAGTGTCTCCCAGAGCAGTTTTGTAATGGTGGCACACAGGTGCATCATTTTAATGCATATTTCATTTCCTAGCAGAGAAAAGAGAAAGACCACCCTTCTACTTCTCAGGATGTCACCTTCCCACATGCCACTAGAAATGTGAAGACATTACATAAAATGCAGCAAAAAGTCCCTGTTTTAGTTTGTGTGTTTGTGTTCCTTAAACCTTACTTGGAAATCTGATTTCTTGAGATGATGGTAGTAAATGATGCATTCTCAAGAGTGGTATAAGACTATGGCTGCATAGCCCTCATGATTTGGGCCAATGCCCTTCCAAAAGAGGTTTTGAAGTGGCCACTTCCTCATGAGGACATAAAGAGAAGCCACCATATATGAACTTGAAAATATTTTCTCTTGTAACTGAAAGTTTTATCATCTTGAAATTGGTCTTCTCAGCCTATAGAGCTCTGAGGTATATATATATTAATATATGTATATATGTGTGTGTGTGTGTGTGTGTGTCCCATCTTTAGATTTTGTTGGCATGAGATTACTTATTTCCTGTATTATATGGGTGTAGTTAACTTCATTGGTTTTGAGTTTCCCTTCTAGCACATTCTGTAGGGCTGGATTTGTAGATGGATATTGTTTAAATTTGACTTCATCATGGAATATATTATTTCAATCTACATCTATGGTGATTGAAATTGTTGTTGGTTATCACAATCTGGGCTGGCATCTGTGGTTTCTTACAGTCTATAGCACATCTGTCCAAGTCCAGGCCTTCAGAGAGCCTCCATTGAGAAGCTAAGTGTAATTCTAATAGGCTTGCCTTTATTTATTACTTGATCTTTTTCCCTTGCAGCTTTTAGTCTTTCTTGGTTCTGTATGTCTAGTCTTTGATTCTTGTATGGAGAAGGGATTTTCTTTTCTGATGCAATCTTTTTGGTGTTCTATGTGCTTCTTGTACCTTTATAGGCATCTCCCTTTTTTAGGTAGGAACATTTTGCTCTGTGATAATGTTGAAAACATTTCCTTGACCTTTGAGCTGGGATTCTTCTCCTTCCTCTATTCCTATTTTTCTTAGATTTTGTCTTCATAAGACCCCAGATTTCCTGGGTAGTTTTGTATCAGGAACTTTTTAGATTTAACATTTTATTTGACTAATGTATCCATTTCTCTTATTGTATCTTCAGTGCTTGAGATTTTCTTTTCTATCGCTTATATTCTGTTGGTGAAGCTTGCCTTAGTAGTTCTTAGCTTTTCTAAAATTTTCATTTCCAGAATTACCTCAGTTTGTGTTTTTATTGCTTCTAATTTCATTTTCAAGTCTTGCACAGTTTTATTGGTTTCCTTCAACTTTTTTCTTTGCTTTCTTGAATGGATTTATTAATTTCCTCCAATTGTTTGTGTTTTCCTGGACTTGTTTAAGGAATTTACTCTTTTTCTCTTAAAGGACCTCTATCATCGCCATATAGTTGGTTTTAAGGTATTTTTCTTGTGTTTCAGCTGTGTTGGAATATTCAGGGCCTGGTATGGTAAGATAGTTGGGCTCTGATGGAAACATATTGCCCTGACTGTTACTGATTGTGTTCTTATGCATCTTATGCCCCAAATTCAGATGCATCTGTGTTTGGAGTGATTGATTATAGGTCTAGGTACTGATTTCTAGACTTGTCTTTGTTGGGGAGGTGATTTGTTCCTTGGTTTCTGTCTCCTCTCTGGATTTTCAGTGTGTGATGGTTGTGTGTTGCCTGTTTAACTAGCTTACTGGGCTGGTATATTTAAGGGAAATGCTTGCTGGGGCTGGAGGCAGAGAAAGGGAGGCCAGGGAGTGCTATTGCAGCACTAGAGGAAATACTGAGATTTGCTTCTGGGAGAACAGAGAGATTGAAGAAGGTTCAAGGGCAGCCTACCTGGTCTTCTGGCCGATGTAGCCTGTGGTTGAGCAGAGGCATCCCTCTGAGTTGGGGGCTGGTACACAGTGATAGGGTAACTGGAGGCCAAGGGGTATGGTCTATGGGATACAGAGGAGGCCCAGAAAGGAGGAAATGGGAGGATGTAGCTGATGTTCTGTTGTAGTCTTTGGGCAACCCTGAGATTTGGATCTGTGAAACAGAGAGATCTTTATGTACTTATTGATTTATTCATAATTATTATACTTTTTAAAATAAGATGTTCCTTTTTAGTTACATTTTTAAAGCAAAGTTAGATTCATTAAAACACAAATAAAATCACTCTAAGAGAGAAAGCAAGTATACATAAAAGGAGATGAGACTTCCCAAGGTGGAGTTGCTGTTAGAAAAAAATAGTTGAAAGTCTATTTTTGCTTCTTACTAGTATAGCTCTAATAATTTTATGATTGCTATTTGCATGATTCATCTGCAGCTATTCCATATATTTAATTCTACACTCTGTTATAGGTGATATATGGTTAGAATGTGTGCTTTTATTCGGTGTAAGAATCACTGCCTTATGACTGAAGGCATCATATTTACACTTAATGTTTTTATTGATTTTTTGATTTGTGTGTACCATTTGACATCATGTTCTATATGCTGTGTGTAACACTTTTCTTTAGTTTTGTTTCAGTAACATTTTGATATCATGTGAATATTTTATAATGTCATTTTAGTTTTCTTAAGGATTTTTATGTTAGGGGCTTAGCTGTCCTGGAGAGGGTACTGCACTGCTAGTAGCAGAATTGCTGATGAGAACAATAAGCCAAAAATTAAAGTAACTATATAGTCTTTGTTTATTGCAAGAGGACAAATTCACCAAAGAGCCAACTCCTTCCCTTTAGTTCTGTTTTTCTCTGTAAAATGGCATGAGTCAAAAAAATAAAAGGATCAGTCTACACATGTGAACTTTTCTCAGTGTAAAGGGCACCCTTAACAAGATCCCTGCTTAATTTTGGACCTTGGAACCAAGGATATGGGGAGAGAGAAATGCTAGCAGTAGAAAAATACTGATTAAAGAGCCAGAATTGGGAAAAAGTAGAGACTTTCCTTTCTTCCTAAGGATGTTTTGACAGAAATATGTTGAAGGCCTCCAGTAAAGAAGCTTCTAAGAAAAGGTAACTGTACTAGGGCTATAACTATACACAAAAGCATAGGCAGCCAAGTAGGCATGAGTCTGACCCCATCTCCTTCCATGATTGACATAATAAGTGCATTGACATTATGATATTGACATTATCTATATCTATATCTATATCTATATCTATATCTATATCTATATCTATATATAATACATTGACATTATAAGTGACCTTGTAATAATGTACACTGACATTATAATAAGTTTGTAATAAGAGAACAGTTTTGTCTCTTGAGAGATGGACAGGCAAAGTTTTTACCTAGGAAAAAGTGTCAGCTACTTTTAAGGTCTAGTGAACAATCTTGGATGGACTCAGTGGTTCAGTGTGATTAGCTTGTTAAGAATACCCTGGTCTGCTGGCTTGCTTTATCTACTCATGACCAGTTTTGGTATAAGCTAGGTTGGCACATTTTCAGAGATAACACGTATTTCCCATGCTCTTATAGTAGCAAAAGGCATGCACGTGTGTAGGAAAACTCTGGAGTGGTGTTTAAATTTCCCTCCTTTTTCTTATATTTTTCACTTGTTTCTGAATTATTTTTCCTTATTAAATATATTTTATATAGTATCATTCATTTGATAATTCATTCATGTGTTTGGATTCCATCCAGCCACATTCCCTTCCCTCTAATTCCTCCTCCATAGCACTACTTACCCCTTGCAACCTCATTTACTCTCTTTTAATTTTTCAGGTATTCTTGTTGCATGAAAATTAGCATTTGCCTACATGCATGTATGTGCATCATTGGAGCTATAGATAGTTGTGAGCTGCCACATGGGAGTTGGGAGGCAAACTTCAGTCCTCTGTGAGAATAGGAAATGCTCTTAATTGATGACCTATCACTCCAATTCTATGTGTGCTCTATTTTTCAATACTCCATTTAGTGCTACCCATATGTGCATGAGTGTGGGGTTGTCTACTAGAGCTTGAGTAGCATCTCAGGGCTTGCATCCCTGAAGAAAATTCTCTTTCTCTCTCTCTCTCTCTCTCTCTCTCTCTCTCTCTCTCTCTCTCTCTCTCTCTCTCTCTCTCTCTCTCCCAGTCACCAATAGCTCCCAGATCAAAGTGGGACTTTGTGATTCATGATCCTCTCCCCTGTCCATGTTTTGATTTTTGCTAGCATGATCTTATTCCTATCTTATGCATGCAGTCCTAATCATTATGATTTCATGTATGCAACTGCATTGTCATATCTGCTAAACACTGTTTCACTATAGATGCTCTCTCTGATTCTTACAGGCTTTGTGCCCTCTGTGGCTATCATTCCTGAGCTTTGGAAGGAGGGGCATGATATAGATGCCCTCATTAGAGCTGAGCACGGCACATCAACAAGTTGTTGGTCTCTATACTCATTGTCATTTATCACAGAAACAAGATTCTCTGATTAGGGTTGAGAGAAGCTCAGAGCCGGGTATAAGTTACCTCTTTTCCCAGTGTTTGCCATTGAGGTCCCAACCCTCAACCCCCATTACAGGTTATTGCCATTGCACTTGATTTCCCTTCATAACTTTATAGTAAGATGGTATTGTTGAAGACCTCATCACTCAGTTTGATGTCTGAATTTATATCCTTTCATGGAGTCAGAAGGTGTTTTGGTCACACATCTATTTGTTCTGGGGCAGAAGACACTCCAGCCTCTGTATTTAGTTGTCAACTCCATTCTGCTCATGGACTGTGTTTCACTTTGCCAACATAAATGCTCTGGTGAGCATTTTTGCTGGTAATAAAGATCTTATTAGGGGCAGAAATGATTTATATCTTAATGAATTGTCCCCACCAGGCAGACTTGTTTGATTTGCCAGCTGAGGCTTGCCAGTGGCCTGGTCAAATGGCAAGAGATTAGCGATTGGTGAGTTATACAAGTTTACAATTTTCCATGTCTCAGTTAAAGTAACCCTAACTGTACCAATTCTCATTAGGATAGTGGCTTTTCAGAGCCTACATAGAGTATTGTTCTGTGGTAGGTTGAGAGAAATAGAGATTTGCGAAGACTTCAAATAACAAATAGCTTTTGACCATGTCCCCTGGATGGGGAGGCCTGGTGGCACTCAGAGAAAGGATAGCAGGCTACCAAAAAGAGACTTGATACCCTATGAGCATATACAGGGGGAGGAAGTCCCACTCAATCACAGTCATAGGGGAGAGGAGTAAGGGGAAAATGGGAGGGAGGGAGGAATGAGAGGATACAAGGGATGGGATAACCATTGAGATGTAACAAGAATAAATTAATAAAAAAAAGAATAGCTTTAGTTGGGTTTGTGAATGGATCTTTAAGGTGTTGCCTTTAAATTCTAAAGGAGGCCTGGCAGTGGTGGCACATGCCTTTAATCCCAGCACTTGGGAGGCAGAGGCAAGCAGATTGCCGTGAGTTCGAGGTCAGCCTGGTCCACAAAGCAGGTTCAAGATAGTCAAGGATACACAGAGAAACCCTGTCTCAGAGAGAGGGAATTTATAGACTCTAAAGGAATCCTTGAGGATTTTAGGAATCACAATCACCTATGTAAAAACACATTGATTGGAGGCTAAGAAGGTTAACTTTTCCGTTTCTTTATTGATTTCCAACCTGTTGATTTCTGTTCTGGACAGAAAAGTCTTGTTTGGGTTTGAAAGTTGATTTTTCTGAACAAAAACTGGTAGACCTTTTAATCCACCCCATAGGCTTACAGTAAGGGGCACAAAGATCGGGCTATGCTTCCATCACAGGTGCTGCCCATCTGTGAAACCAAGTGGGGCCAACTGGTTGGCTTTGGCAGCGACAGGGTACAGACTATGGGCTGAGGCAACTGGCTCTTTCTTGGCTGGAACTTTTGAGTCCATGCAGAGAGAACAGTTGAAGTGGAGCCTGGACTTCCCTGGAGGCATGCAACATCCAGATGGCTACAGCTGCTCTTTCACTGATGTTTACACTCTGTTGCCATGGCAAAGGTTGCGGTTAGGGCACTGTAAAGGAGGTTGTTCCTAGCAACACCCTCACTCACTACAGCAGGATTACTTCTGAAGGGATTAGAGGGGATCAAGAAAAGTTTTTAAACTCTCTTCAGGGCTTTTGAATACTACAGGTTTTTCTCCTCCTGAAGTTGTAGCAATTTGCTGGATTGCAAAGTGTTTGTTTGCACCAGACACAAAATTACACTTACTCGGTTTGGAAGGGAGCCTCCGCCCTCCCCCATTTCTAGCCTTACCCTCTTTGTCATACATAGGAGCTATCACACAGATTCACTGACTTTTTTTTTTTTTTTTACATTTTTAACCGTCTTCATTGCATTCCTTCTCTAACTGGCCAGTAGATCTCAGCTAAAGTGTCAAGGACTACAGAGAAAAGCATACATCTCCTTTAGAACTGAAATGTTTAAACACACATCTGGTAACACCTCTGAATGTCCTATATATATCACCTTAGAAACTATTAAAAAGAAATATATATATATATATATATATATATATATATATATATATATATATATATATATATATATATATATACGCCCATGGAACCCTAAGGCTCTTAGAAACCAAATGCATAGCACACTTCTGGGATGCTCTGCAGATTATAAAACTTCCCAAAGAGAGTCTGCAATCTTCAAACATTTCTTTTGAATAGCTGTGGGGTTAATTGACTACCCAGATTGCTGCAGCAATTTTTTAGGAGTTAA
Source organism: Acomys minous (assembly GCF_964271855.1). Taxonomy (NCBI): domain Eukaryota; kingdom Metazoa; phylum Chordata; class Mammalia; order Rodentia; family Muridae; genus Acomys; species Acomys minous. Next base: position 45,932,588 of record NC_140488.1, read on the forward strand.
ACTGAGCAGTAGAGAGAGCTTGTTCAGAGGTGTCGGAATATCTGTTTGAGACAATGGGCCAAAATAAAGAGAACAATCCAGGTTTTAATTGCTTAGTGCAATGAGCAAAGCACTAATGCAGAGAAACTTTGGGCTCCTCTGGGTTCCTTTTTGCCCGCAGAACAGCAGCACTAGTTGAGGGTTGGGTGGATGAACAAGGCCATGGGGTTTGCCTCTCAGTAATGCCAAAAGAAATCAAAACAGAATGCTGGGGTGCAAAGGTGAATGCTTGTTGAAAACCGTGAAAAGCATTCCTTTCCCATCTCTCACATAAGGTGTTAGCAAAGGTCTCTGACCAAAGTATTTGCCAAATATACCTGAGAGAGGTCACTAAGTCCAGGCAACCGGGCTAAAGAGGCAGCAGTGTGGGAGACCATGGCTGCCCAGGGCCTTGGCTAGTTGACAGCAACTCCTTTCTGGGAAGACAATGCATTAGTTGTACAAGTCTGGGGAGGGAGGGGCATTTTCTCCCATGAGGTCTACTAAGTAAAAACTTTTCTAACAATCTTAAACTTTTCAAACAATTTATAATAAGGCAAGAAAAACTGCTTAAGTTTTGAACCAGGAATCAATCTCTCTCTCCCTCCCTCTCTCTCTCTCTCTCTCTCTCTCTCTCTCTCTCTCCCTTCCCTCCCTCCCTCTCTTCTTTATTTATTGAATTTTTTCTCTTTTTTTTTTAGGTTAGAATACAAACTTAAGCATTTCTTTATGACCTTTTTGTACATAAATGTCATTATTTGATCTGATTCATCCTCTTCCCCTACTGCCCTTTGCCATCTTCCCTACCTTAATTCTTGCTGGTCCCCTTCCTTCCTCCACATAATCCCCCCTTCTAATTCATGTATAATGTGTATTGCATTAGTCTCTCTTTCCCGCCACCCCCTCCATTATGATAACGTTCTCTCCATTCATCGCTTTCTTTGTACTTCGTGGTATCCCCACCCGTGTGCATAGGTATAATACATAAGTTCAAATCAAGATTTTTGCATATGAGAGAAAACTTGGGCATGTTTTAAACTTACAAAGTATGATATATTTTGATGAACGTATTTTTTTGAGATTGAGCCCCATGTATACTAGACTTTCCTTGAGCTTCCTATGTAGCCAAAAATTACTTCTAATTTTGGGTCTTTTGGCTTCTCTTCTCCTGAGTTCTGGGGTTGTAGGTTTTCATTAGCAGCCAGGTTTTATATGTTACTGGGGATCCAGTCCAGGGCTTTGTATAGGCTAGGCAAATATTCCAATCACTACACAACATCAACTGTACCTTGAACTTTTGTTTGCTTGGTTGGTTGTGTTTGCAGATTGTCCTAAGATGTACCATGTATTTAATTTTTGAGAATTAGCTTTAGTTTTATTCTACCACATTCCTGTTAGATCTAGAAATAGTATTTTCCTCTTTTCATTAATACATATTTGTTGTACAATATGATAGCATATATAATGGAATAATGAAACATTATTCTGTCAAGCTACATACCCTTTAAATGTTATAATACCTGTTATATATATTGCAAACAAATGATATGTTGTTATAGTTACTACTTTACATAATTTCTTGTCTTATAAAGATATGTTAACAACATTCCATAGCACAAAACAGACTTTGGTTTTTGTGCACTTTTGTTTTTGGTATTTTTGTCTTATTGGGTTTTTTGTTATTGTTGTTGTTTCTTTTATTGAAAGAAAGAAAGAATATGAAGCTTGGTGAATAGGATCTGGAAGGAGTTGGAGGAAGGGAAAGAATATGATCAAAATGTATTGCATTTACAATTTTAAATAAATTAGATCGATGATAGAAATCAAGAAAACAGGATCAAAAGGAGTTTTTAAATTACAAAAAAACCCTAATCCATAGGAAGTTCATAGTTATTTTAATACTACTGTTTATATGATTAGTAAATGCCAAAATACCATGTGGCTTAAATATGGTAGTTCTATTGAGTGAGAATTATATTTTCAAGATAGTCAGTTATCCAAAATAGTCCCACTAATTTTGCAGCTTTTATTCTTGTGGCTAAGATGTGTTCCCCACCAACTTCCCTAAAGATAAGGACCAGCACAAAGCAGGTGTTTGTAAATGCTAAAGGAAGAAAAGTGAAAGAAAGTCTATTTTGTCATATGTCTGAGGAGCTCCATAATTACTATAGTTTTGCCTCTGGGACATTATTGTTTTCTGCATTCAGGAACTACCCTTTATCTTAGCGTTATCACTGACCTGGTAATTTTCTCACAAAATCATGTTCTTATCACTGAGTAAAAGTCTTATCATTTCACCTATTTCATAGGTGAATCTGACTTTCAATTTTTTATTCTATATTCTTATTATAGAACGTATACTTTTGCCTTGTGCTATGCTGATTAAGATGTATATTTTCAGCAATGTATACTAGTAACAATCTCTCTATAATCTCAGAAATGCTCCTAAGACTGTAGATTTGTTCATTGTTAGATATTAGAGGACATCTTGTTAAAAATTTATTGTATTCTGTGCATTGCTATTAACAACCAAGACTATGTTACTATTGTCTACTATTTGAAGATAAACTACATTTGTTTGCCAGAAGGCAAATAATCTGGGAGAAGATAAAACATATGAAATTATAGATTTTGTTATTAACCTTCTCCTTTGAATGTGGAATGTTTCCAAAAAGCCTATGTGGAAAAAAAAACCCCTTTATTCCCAGCAGGATTTATAGATAATGAAAGTTTTGAGTTGAGTAGGAAGTTAACTCCCTTTCTTCCTCCCTTTCTCCCCACTGCTCCAATACCCGAATATACTTTATCCTGACACTTCGATGAATCGTTTGGCTACATTATGGGATCTTCATCAAGATTTGCCATCTCACCATTCACATGCAGCAGACCTGAAGTTCATGCTAAACAAAATCTCAGTATGGAGAGGGGCAGTGAACAAGAAGTACCATCCCAAGCTGATGAGCTATTGGTAATTGATAATGGCTAGGAGAGAGAAAGTCAGTTTTCTTTAAGGGTGTGGCTCTTGAGAGCCACCACACTCCAACAGAAGAAAACAGATATAAGAGTATATTGGCAACTTAAATTGGATTTTATGGGCTTAATAAATAAAAGGCAAGGACAAGAAATTAGATATTGCTTTGGCTATTTTTCTAGTGCTATGTAAAGACATCATAATCAAGGCAACTTAGAAAGCATTTAATTTTGGGCTCATTGTTTCAGAGGGTTATACTCCTTGACACTCATAGCAGGGAACATGGTACTGGATCAGTAAGTACCTGAGAGCCTATGTCTTACCAGCAAGATAGAGGCAGAGAGAGGGAGAAAGCTGGAAATGGTGTGGTCCTTTGAAACCTCCAAGTTCACCCCTAGTGACACACCTCTTCCCAAGACCACACCTCTTCATCCTTTACAAACAATTCCACCAACTGAAGACTAAGCATTCAAATATGTGAGCCTATGGGGGCCAGTCTTCTTCAAACTACCACATGCAGGTAGGGAAGGGTGTTGAGTATGAGAAGAGTTGAGGGGTGAAAATGATCAAAATATAGTATATGAAGTTCTCAAGAATGAATAAAAAGTTTAAAGAATAAAAAGAGGTTGTGCTGTCCTTTTACTGGTCTAAAAGAAGTGGAGTCAAATAACCACAGACAAAAACTTTTGGCACTGTTAACTAAATGTATTTTTTAGGTTGATTTATCTCAGGTAGTTTGTCACAGTAAAACAAAGCTAATATACATTTTTATTTATCATGGTTGCTTATTTTTGTTTGTTTCTATAGTTCAAGTTACTATACAGAGCAAAATCCTTGACTAGATAATATAGCCTCAGTCTTACCTATACCTTTTGTACTTTTATTGACACACACACACACACACACACACACACACACACACACACACACACATATATGGTATGTTACATGTATAATATGTGCAAAAGATAAAACTATGTTATATAAATATTGGATTATATAATTACTCTTCATATGGTTGATTTATGTTTATCATCTGAAATATCACATACATAGCCATAAAATCTTCATCCTGTCATTTTTTTGGTTTGGTTGTATGTATAGTTGACAAGCTAATGACAAAATCTGTAATGTATTATTTCTCTAGTATGTGCTTATTTTATCTAGTGTGTACATTATTCATGTGGTGTTTGTGTGTGTGTGTGTGTGTGTGTGTGTGTGTGTGTGTGTGTGTGTGTGTGTGTTCAGAGGTCAGGTGCCCTCCACTTTCACTTTATGTTTTATTACCTTAAGACACTAAACTTGGAGCTTTCTGGATATATTTTACATTTTGATACTTTTCATTTATATTCTTTTCATTAATAGTATTAAGATTTATCATCTATCTTTAAAGTCTGCTAGTTCTTATCTACTGTTGAGCTCCTTTAATATATTTTTCATGCCTTCTGTTTTCAACCAAAGGATATATAGTTTCTGTCTTTTCAATATTATTTACCATTTGATGAGACATAAGTCTTTTAGTTTCTTGAACTTTCCTTTAAAGATTTACTTTTTATTTCATGGTTTTGTGTGTGTTCCCAGGTGAGTTAATGTGTGACACATGCATGCAAGTGCTCATGGAGGCCATAAGGTTGCTAGATTTCCTTGATGTAGAGTTATAGACAGTATGAGCCACCATGTAGTTGCTTGGAACCAAATGCTGGGCCTCTACAAAAATATCAAGTTCTCTTAACCACTAAGCTATTATTCCAGCCACCATTTCGGCTTCCTTATGATAGTTCACTGAAATAATAGACATATGGTTTTCCTCACAGGTTATTCCTTTTAAAAAAAAATAAGGACGCCATTATATGGGGCTGGCAAGATTGTTCAGAGATTTCTTCCTTGTCAATAACTGCCTTTCAGAACTTGATGGTAAAACTATTGCTAAAGATATCACATACTTTCATCACCAAACTAGAAAAATCAAACTGGTACTGACCTACAAATTTCTTCTCTACTATATAGTTCTTAGAGTGCTGGAAGGTGATAATGCATACTACCCGAGAAGTCAATCTCACCCTCAAATCTTCAACAATACCTGGTCTAACAAGGTATGATTCCTGGTGTAATACTGGCATGGATGTTATGGGAAAAACCAACCACTTTTTAATGACCTAAGTCCTGGTCCATGAGATAAACCCATATCTGGCACTGTTGAATGGGGCAAGAAACTGACTAGATAGGTCATAGGCTCTAGAGGAGCACCCAATACTATCAATCTCCTAAATGGACATAGTACTAAAATGACTTCCAGTGAATTATTGCTATCGACATAAATCAAAACATCTCTAAGTACTCACCATAGACATTTCTCCTTGCGGTATATGATAATTAGCAGAGACTCTCAACTTGTCAAAATTCAGCGAATAAGAGACTGTGGAGTACTCGGCCCTAAATGGGACATATATATCATACTCCCGACCTCCAAGGCTTAAAAATAGTCTCAAAAGAGGGGGGCAAGAAGATTGTAAGAGCCCATGAGGTGGTGGATAACATCAAGGAAATAGTATTTTCTATACATGACAGACAGAGTGGTTGCAGATACGAACTAACAGTGATTGTGACAGCACACACAGAACCTGCACAAGATCAAGTCAGACAAAATTCCAGCATGAAAGAGGGGGATGGGCACAAAATCCCACCACTAGCTGAGGAGCTACTGGCATTTGATAGCTTCTGGGAGAGAGAGAGTCAGTTTTCTTTAATGAGGTGACCTCTGGCAGGTCAACTACATGCCAGAACTGGCCTCACTCATAAGGGTACTTGTTTAAAACAATCTGGATTTGATGGGGGAGAAAAAAGAAGAAAACTCAAAAGTTGGATGGGAAGGGAAGGGGAGTGGAAGAGGGTTTTTATAAGACTTGGAGGAGGGGAAAATATACCAATGTGTCCCCAAAATGAATACGTTCCAATTATTCTTGTTACAATGAATTAATTTTTACTATAATATTTTATTAATTATTTCCTATGAGAAAATTCTCTTTTTTAATAAAAACATCACTATTCTAAATTATAAATGTGTTTCTTCATAAGCTATGTTAAAACTTTGATGACTAAAAACTTTCCATATGATAAAATTTAAAATGTTTATTGATGTGCCATGCCAAATAACATGCATAATAGGTTATACAGTATGAAAAAAACTTATTGCAAAACTTTAATCTTACAGAATTCATACCTTTGAAATAAATAATTAAAAGTTAAGTGTTTTCCTGATAAGACCAACTAATTTTAACTATCCATTTGAAAACACAAGCTTTTCTAATATGTATAATTTTCTGTCTAAATAATCCCATAAAATTAATTTGTTCCTAAATTGGTGGTTGTTCTTCTCTGACATCATTTACAAAAAGAGTCTGATTCTGTGACAAGTTAATGCAGGCAAGAGGCAAAGCATACTTTTATAAATTATATTCTAGAGAAAAAACCAAAGGCTTTCCCACATTGTACCAGTTACATACATAAATGCTACAAATTAAACCACATATTATTATAGTTATTTATTTACATAATTTTACCACTTTTAAAGATTCCTAGAGAAGAAAAAGGAACAAATGCATAGTCATAGATTTTGTTATTGTGTTTCTGCTATAGTTTAGACCTGGAATATTCCCCAAAGTGTCACATGGCAAATTTTGTTCCCAGTCTGTGGTGGGATTCATAGATGGTGAGAACTATAAAAGAACTACTTCTGTAAAAATATCAACCACCTACAGTAGCTTCATTAGAGAACAGGTGTGTGTGTGTGTGTGTGTGTGTGTGTGCGCACGCGCATGTGTGTGTATGCATGTTCTGGTGCTGTGGATTGATTCTAGGCTTTCAGCATACCAAGCATATGCTGTACCATATGCTGAGCTAAAGACACAGCACTGAACTAAGTCTTAAAGACTATTTTCACAGAACACAGAAAAACACGATGGCAGGAAATTAACAGCCCCGGTGGGTTGAACATGTTATGGCAGGGTTATATAGAAGTAGTATTGTTACCAAGAATATCACATTAAGGTTTAAACTGATTGTAGCCAAGACCATAAAGAGAAGAATTGTCAGCTCATACAAAGGGCAAATTTAATAAATAAAAGAGAGATTGAAAAATTAAATGTCAGCCGGGCGTGGTGGCGCACGCCTTTAATCCCAGCACTCGGGAGGCAGAGGTAGGTGGATCGCTGTGAGTTCGAGGCCAGCCTGGTCTACAAAGTGAGTCCAGGATGGCCAAGGCTACACAGAGAAACCCTGTCTCGAAAAACAAAACAAAAACAAAAAAAAAAAAAAAAAGAAAAATTAAATGTCAACATAATAAAAAGGTTATTGCTTATTCCTGCTTGGTCTTTCACTTTGAAGGCAAAAAGTATAAAAGTGCTTGTTAGAAAGTAAAAAACAGATAAATCTCAGAATCCTGAGTCACTCTACTGAATATTTCATTTGTTGAGGAAAAAAAAGCAACAGTAATATATTGAGCCAAAAAGATACCCAAATTCTTTCTCTGCACAGATAGGTGTAGACAGTAGAGTACAAGGTGTACTTTTATACATTATCTCTGTGTATTGCTAAATATATTACCATCTGGAATAAATGTCACCAGAGTAGCTTACATTTTTAAGTATCAAGCATTTACACATTCTCATTCATTCTAAATCAGTTTCTTGATTTGAAGAATCATTTGTAGTAAAATATTATAGAAAATAAAAATACATATCTTTGTTATTATAACTTACAAAACAGGAAGAATTTAAACTTAATATTGAATATGGAGGCAAAATACAAAAATAGTATTCAAACTCAAAATGAAATGTTGACAAATGATAATTCAGTTTTTAATAGTCAAAATTATATGTAGAAAAGGGCTTCATACCCATGCAAAACACTAAACAAGGAGAAAATAAAATTTTACTTAAATCTCCATTTTATTTACTTAATCTATTGAAGCAGAAAGATAATGTTTATAAACTTTAACTATACTGTACAAACCTGCTTTTAAGTTACCGTATGTATGCAGTCTGATATAGACATCTGTAAACAAAGGTTATTATTGGAAACCAAAAAGTAGAAAAGCAAGAGACAATACTAAATTAAACATCTAATTGTAATGAGATATTATTGAAAACAGTTTATACAATATATTCAGATCAGGGAGGTTTTCCCACCTCCCCACTTACCCAACTTCAAGTCCTTCCTTTCTTTAAAAAATAATTTTGTGTGTTAGTTCATAAGGCCCTACATTCTTTTCTCCAGTGATTTTTATAAATCTTCATGCTTATTTTGGGTAAAGCAAATTATTCAAATGAAATCTATCTATCTCTGGTGTTGAGATCAAACATGCACTCAGCTGTAAGTACCGCTTGAGTTTTCAAAAAGTTAAATCAATTTTAGGAGTGCTTGGACATTTTTATTAATAAGCTGACTTTTCATAGAGATTCTATTGGAAAGGTGGTAAATAAAGCCTGAGGGTGAGTTGCCAAGTTTTTAATGTGGTGACAGATCTTTTCCAAGTCCTATATGTGGTTCCCTTGTACACAGTGTTTGGAGAAAAGCTGGTGGTGCTCAAGTAGGTGCATTTTGGAGTCTTATGTACTCTGTGCCCTGTTTTCATACACTGTCATCCTTGTAGAAATGTAGCTATTACATACATCCGAGGAGTTCATTTAAAGGATTCTTTTGCTTATCTTCTTAATCTCACATAAACCTGATAAATGATGGAAAGGATCAGGGAAGGAAACAGTGCGTTTTCTAGCTCATTTAGATGGGCCACACCGCACAGTAGTGTTTCTAAAAATAGGCAGAAATCTGCAGGGCTTGTTTTCAGTGGAAGAATAGCTTTGCCATTTAGTACTTTTCTCTCAGTGATGGAACAAGCTTGATGAAATAATAAATGCCAAATTGCTTTCCATTCTTATTTCTAGGCGGCCTTTTGTATGAGCTGATGAATAACAACTATCCAGAGTCTTAAGGAAGGTGTCACAACAGTTTCGTCTATTTGATATAAGCCACTGTCTTTCAATAGCCTGATTTGAGTTGCTTGGTTTCAGAACGTGCCTAATCACTATTTCTGTAGCAACAGCAGCATTTTCATCTCCCTGTTCTGCGTAAAGATGTTTTATTATCTCGTCAGCCTCCACAGTCTGTCCTAGAGACTCTGATCCTAATGTCTCATTGTTATTCATTAGTCAGAAAAATGTTGATAAGGAAAAGCACAGTCCCCAGCAATGTAGACCTTGGGCGATTTCTGGAGGAAGGATTATCTTCTAATTATAACTTTGTGTTATGTGGTTTATACTTTCATTATTGTTATTGAGATTGGAGTCATGGTCTGTACTCTAAGAAGCCAGTCTTAGCTTGAAGACATCATCTGAAACAGCCAAATGTATAATAGCAAACAGCAGAAAAAGGGTTTAATCAGTATGGCCACATTAGGGGGGAGGAAAGGAGAAGAAGAACAAAGAGAATCATTGGGGTCCTGAAGTGAGATATCACATAAATAGAGAGCCAGAGAGGTATACATCTAAGTATTCCTTGTCAAGGTGTGGTCCTGCCCATCACTGATCCACCATTGCCTGCACTCCAGGGTCTCTAGTAAGGTACTCTGGCAAGATGTCAGCATTTCACAACATATTTTTTTCTAGGAAGTCAGATCACCCTCTGGCTAGCATCAGGATTCAGCCCTTTGTTTTTCCCAGCAGGAAATTCCTAAAGAAGCCTTCCCCCTACCCCCCAACCCCCAACCCTAATAGTCTGGTAGTCAGGTTGAGGGGCCTGGATGTCTCTTTAGAATATATTTACAGATTTAAAAACAAACTCATAAGGAAACAGCTTGAGGAATTTATTAGCGTTGGGAAAACAAAAACGACCAGAACAGGCAAGTTGGAGCTCTTGGCTGCTTCCCAGGAGGAAGGAGAGAAAAAGGAGAGAAAAGTTATACTCTCTGAATTAGAAGTTAAAGAAAGCACCCAGCCTTGGCTTGGAGTGGAAGGCTTTGGGTAGATGTAGGCAGGTTGGGCAGCCTCAAAGGGTCAGTGAACAGCAAGGTCATGAGGTGTTAGAATACAGAGCAGATTTCTGCTTGTGCCACAATACACGCAGCAGCAGTTCCTTTTGTTTGGTCTCACAGCTACTGGCAGGCATCTAAACCTACTGTCAGGCCGAGGAGTCTATACTTTGCCAGCAGGCTCCTTACATATTTTATCAGGACTTTTCCAAGTGAGTTTGCCAGACTTAGGTACCAGAGAGCTACCAGTGGTGACACATTCCCCCCCCCCATATGGCTTTCCCTGCTGCCCACCATATCCCCATTTCCTCAAAGGTCTATAAGAATGAACCCCTACTTCTAATTCCTAGGCCCTATTCTCCTTGGAGCCCCCAAAGTGTTGTCTGCATTTGATTCTGGGGCCTGAACCCCTGGCTGTCCCCTATGCTGTTTTCTGCTTAGTCACTCTTCTAGTAAATGTCGTACTCCCAACTGTGCACATCCCTTTTGAACCTGGCACCCAAGAGCTCTCAGCAAGCTTGGGATTCTGTCTGCTGTCAGATGCAGGATAGAAAGAAAGGCAAAGCAAGAATGTTACACATTCTGAAATCAACTCTGAAAGTGAGGGGGTTTAGCAGAGAGAGTGTGAAAGCAACTGTGTCAAGGACAGGGCTTTGCTTGGTCTTCAAGCTCATATTTTTAATTAAGGGAATTCTTATGCCTCTTATGGTCTTCTCCTGTCTTCAGGTATATCATATTTCTTTTCACCTTGTGGATTTATGTTGGCCTTCAGGTTGTAAAAGAGGATTTCTCCTCATTGCCAAATTCTCTGGTCACACAAGGTCAAGGAAAACACTTGCTATCTAGCAAAGAAGTGCACTGACCAATATGTTTGTTAAGAAATTAAACCATTCTCTTTGTGTTAGAGGATGCCAACATCATTTTTTTTTCTGGTAACCTTTTTTTTTATTTATTTAAATAATTTATTCAGATTACACCTCTGTTGTTGGCCCTTACTTTTATCTTCCCATTCTGTTACCCCCTCCCTGTTTTACCCTATTCCCCTCCCTTAGGCCTGTGACAGAAGGGGATCTCCTCCTCCACCATCTGACCACAGCCTAGCAGGTCTCATTTGGATAGCCTGCTTACCCTTCCTCTGTGTGGCACCAGGCCTCCCTCAATAATTGTATGTATTAATATCTGTGGTCCCAGGACACAGAAGGTTCCTCACTAAGCTGTGAAAGAAAGGATGTTACTAGCCACTGACCATGCGTGAGTGATGGGATTCTGGCATAGATAAATACTCCTATTCCAAACTGGTGCCTGGGAAGCAGCTAGCTGCAAATGGTCACCTTTATTTTGCTTTCCTGCCTATTGTCCCTTATGGCAAGGACGAGAATCATCTCTGTCTCTTTTTATTACAAAGGCTGCCTCTGCCTGCAGCCACCACATATTCAGTGGCCCTGATTTCAAGGCTTATGTTGCCCTGCATGCCATACCATGGTCTCCTTTAAGACTTGGTGTTTCATTTTAAAATTTAGTCTTTCTGATGTTAGATATTAGGTGTCCAGTAATTTCTTACTATTTCAAGCAGAATGAAGCTGTAAAACTGTAAGTAAGAACAGGTCAGACTCAAAAGTAGACATTCTTGCCTTCTTCCATGTCTTCCTTTTTCAGTGGGGAGCACCATATTTTAGATATATATGCTGCAATATATTGCATTAACTCCGAGTGTTACTTCTTTAACTTTGGAGCCTGATATCATTACTTCTTTTCTTTTCTTTCTTTTTTTTGTTTAATGACTGGTTGGATTATTTTGACAATGTCTGCTACTCCTTCTCTCATAGCATGATGATGCTCATGGTCTTTGTAAAAATGTATTGGCTTCCTATTTATGCCTATAGCTACACTGGGATGAGTGTGGTTTTGTCATGGCTCACTTTGATTATATCTTTCCCTGACCATACTCAGCCATTACTCATTGTTTATTGTTGGTTGGGGAATACATTGTTCAGTAGATTGATCCAATTAAATTCAGACTCCCTTGAAGGAATCACGTTTTAGGTTGTGCTTGAGATTTTTTTCTGACCCCATCAGGGAGCCTTTTCAAGTATCTTTCTCCTCAATTCTTTTGGCAAGATAGTCTGCCTATTACTTTAGCTTTTATTTTTAATGATTCTGGTTCCTCTTAGTTGCTTTTAGCTGCAGACTCTATTAATTTTTGAGAGGGCCATGAGTTTTGACTTTTTACTCTGTTGCAAACGGATTAACTCTCTGAGGGGAAAGAGGCACAAAGCCTTGCCTTGTGAACTGCTTTAACCTCTGAGAAAAATTTTGTGATATGGATTTGGATCTGGGGGATGGGGGGGGGGGAAGAATTATGAGCATGAAACTAGTCCTTCAAAACCTAGCCAGAGTAAGTCCATCATCCTGCTGAGACATCATTTAGCTGTTCCATGCAACCGAGTGCAACAAAAACAAGCCACTCTTCCCAAGGTTAGACAGAGTGTGCCAAGACCAGCAGAATCCGTAACAAGAGTACATGTACATTTGTCCCTCCCCGAGTCTGGTTTTAGTTATGGCATGTGTTACTTGAGCCTATTGCTTCTTTCTCTGCGTTGACACTAGGTAGCGCTCTGGACTCAGGCGTGTATGCATTCTCTTGTAGACATAGGGCTATGTAAATTAGGAGCATGATAAGCAGAGATAGGGAGCGAGTGGCATGATAGGTCGACTTTAGAAGTACAGCAGCTGGTGCAATCCCCATCAGTAGCTCCAAATAAGCTCAATTTACTCATCAACATGAACTTCAGTGAGACATTCTTTTGAAATGTTTGTATCATCTTGTGTTCTGGTCAGATGTGAATTATATATCTCCTGGAGAAAGTCATGCCAACAGGTAATCTTTAATAAATGACACTTCTACTTTAGGAGGTATGTAGTCAATGAATGCATTACCAGAAACAGGAGCTTTGCAACAGAGCCGACAGAAAGGAGACCCAGCCAACTATGCAGGAAGACAGCTAAGAGCCAGGCGTGGTGGCACCTTCCTGTAATCCCAGCATTCAGGGAAGCAGATGTAGGAGGATCAATGCAAGTTCGAGGCCAGCCTGGTCTACAAAGTAAGTCCAGGTCAGCCAAGGCTACACAGAGAAACCCTGTCTGGAAAAACCAAATAAATAAATAAATAAAAACAACCCACCTCCATAACAAAAACAAACAAACAAAGAATACAATTAAGGCTTTAATAAAATCTTGAATCAATGCTTTTGTTTGCAAGCAAAACGGAGATGTCTTAGACCAAAGAGATCAAATGGCTCTCGGATGAAAAGGAGAGATTTGCTGGGGAGGGCTAAGCAGTACTCTTCATCCTGCCCTAAGAACTTCACATGTATCCTTTGCTGCAGCTTCTCAAAGGGCATGAGAGGGAAATACAAAGTACTCTCAAGGATTGACTCTCCTAGGAAGAATCTCTTGATTCCTAACAGCAGGAGCAGGAAGGACATATGACTCTGTTGCCTGCCTTTGGCTCTGTTTCCCCTAGCTGGGCTGCTTTGTCTAGCCATTCTGAGAGAGCCTGCACCTCGTCCTACTTTGATATCCATGGGAGGCCTCCTTTTTCTGAGCCTTTCTGAGGAGAGGAGGAGGAGGACAGGAGGATGGTGAGGGTAGGAGGATGGAGGGTAGACTGGAAGGAGAGGAGGGAGAGGAGGCTTAGATCTGTGTGTAACATAAATAAATCATTTTTTAAAAAAAATTTGGTATGGACATTGGTAAGCAGATGTTGTATAGTATAAGGTTCTTAGAGGATGCATGTAGAAAAAAAATCATCTTCTTTCAAATAAAAGCTCATTCCACTCGTGAAAAAAAAAGAATCTTTTTTACCCAGCTGGGGGCCTGATATTCTCAGCAGTGTTGGATCCATGTGAAGGGCTGCAGCCTGTAAGTGATGGCTGCCTAAACCATGGACTTTTACATCTACGCCCGCATTCACCTGGAAATCAGATTTGGAAAAAGAAGTAGGTTGAAACAGGATTAAAACTCTCAGTGTTCTGTTCTTTTTAGAAGGCTCACTCAAGAGCTGGAGGAAGATAAAGTCCTATTCTATTGGCCGCAACAGTCCTGAATCTTCCATAGAAAAGTAAAAAAGAGCGTCTGGACATTGGTTCAAACATCATAGTCTTTCATTATTATTATTATTGAATTTCAGTAGATTATCTTGAATAAATGTTGCTCTGCTTGATGAATTCCCTAATGAGCACTCCTGATGAGTTCAAACAATTGGATTAAAATAGTTTAGGAGACTGCAAGACATTACAGTCAGAAAAAGTCTTCCCACCAAAATACAAGCTTCTAAGTTCAGCCATGTAAAAAAGTAGATGTTTTTATACTCACTTGTAAGTCTGGTGCTGGGGACGTGGAGGGAGGGTTGATGGTCCCTGGGGTGCTCTGACCAGCCACTCTTATCTAATCACCAGCCCCAGGTCCCAGAGAGAGAAAGAGAGAGAGAGAGAGAGAGAGAGAGAGAGAGAGAGAGAGAGAGAGACAGAGAGAGAGAGAGAGAGAGAGAGAGAGACAGAGACACAGAGAGAGAGAGAGAGAGAGAGAGAGAGAGAGAGAGAGAGACAGAGAGAGAGAGAGAGAGAGAGAGAGACAGAGAGACAGAGAGACAGAGACACAGACAGAGACAGAGACAGAGAGAGAAAGAGACAGAGAGAGACAGAGACAGAGAGACAGAGACAGAGACAGAGACAGAGACAGAGACAGAGACAGAGAGAGACCCTGTGCCAAAAATTAAGATGAAGAGTTCCTGAAGAACAACATACCTGCACATCACATACGTGTGAACCAGGACAGATAGGAACACGTACACACACAAACAGCCAATAACTAATATGCTTTACCACCGTAAACTAGAAAGGAAATCTGCAGGAGCTCCTTAAGAATATCATACCCAAAGTGTTACTTCTAGAAATCTCATTATTAGATTCTTTAAATATATATATATATATCTTTTATTAATTTGTTCATATTACATCTCAATTGTTATCCCTTCCCTTGTATCCTCCCATTCCTCCCTCCCTCCCGCTTTCCCCTTACTCCCCTCCCCTATGACTGTGACTGAGGGGACTTCCTCCCCTGTATATGCTCATAGGATATCAAGTCTCTTCTTGGTAGCCTGCTATCCTTTCTCTGAGTGCCACTAGGTCTCCCCATCCAGGGGACGTGGTCAAGTATGGGGCACCAGAGTTCGTGTGAAAGTCATACCCCACTCTCCACTCAACTGTGGAGAATGTCCTGTCCATTGGCTAGATCTGGGTAGGGGTTTGAAGTTTACTGCACGCATTGTCCTTGGCTGGTACCATAATTTGACCAGGACCCCGGGGACCAGATCCACCCGTCATAATGTTCTTCTTGTAGGTTTCTAGGACCCTCTGGATCCTTCTATTTCCCCATGCTTCTCTCACCTAGAGTCCCAATAGGATGCCCTCCCCTCTGTCCTACTCCCTTTAAAAGGCCATTTCATCTTGGAAATGCCAGCAACACAGATATGAAAACAGATTACCAAACAACCCTTGATTTTCATGCTACTGGTATACCAGGAGAAGTTTTTCATTATGAATCATATGCCCATTGCTTGACTTCAGGTGTTCCAGTTATCAAAAATTCTGGCAGGGTTCGTTCCAAGGATGACCATTGTATGGCTAAAGTTTGCTACTCTATGACGCAGGGATAACACCTCCATATCTCTGTAACTTATTCTTCAGCTGTGACAAAACAGCATGACCAAGACAACATATAGAAAGAAGTCTTTATTTGGGCTTATGAGTTCCAGCGGGATTAGTCTCTCATGGTAGGAAGGTGTGGCAGGCAGCAGGAGCAGGAAATTGAGAACGCGCATCCTCAGCCACAACCATGAAGCAGAAAGAGTGAACTGAAGGTGGCAAGAAGCATGTGTATATCAAAATCAGCCTCCAGTGATGTTCTTTCTCTAGTAAGGTGAAACCACCCAGCTCCTCTACCCGCCCTGCAAGCAGCACCACCAACTGAAGTGTTCAAATACCCTAGAAAATGGGGAGCTTTTAAAATTCCTATAGCCACAATAACCCAAATAAGTTTCAGTTCCTTCTGGACAGCAATGGTTGCCACAAAATCGACAGGGAATTCTTGTTGTTTATTTGTCATGGATGGGCCATGTCAGTTCCATTAGCACCATCATTTTGTATGTTTGTAGTATTTATGTGGAGTAAGGGAAATTGAAGATAGAGAATGTAATTAGGGCATTGATAACATGGCAAAGGCACATCTGTTTTCTCTAACCTAGTCATGTGTTTAGTATAAAACAGCACAAAACACCAAGAGAAGCCCCACAGGCCCATGGGAAAGAGTAGACTAAATATTTAACATAACCCACCTGCAACATTTGTGAAATTTACAAGGCTCAAGGCGAGACTTCAATTGGAGGCCTGCATGACATCTACCTAATTCTTTGAAATGTTTTAGTCAACTAATTACCTGTTAAATAAAACAACGCATATCTGTTATTGGTTATTGGCTGTGGGGTGATTGTTTCCAGGTTCTTGACCTTTCATCCAAAACGTGGGGAAATAAAGGCTCACAGAGATTTGAAAAATGAAGTTATATGACTCTTTTTGAGGGGAGCAAATTAACAGTGCGGATTGCTGGAGGGGTATGCTGTTGAGACTGACAGCAGGTCACGTGAGAGAGAGCACTTCAGGGCCCTGGGATGTCCCTTTCTGTGGGTCTATGGGAAGGAGAGGATAGTTATTGAGGAGTGCAGATTGCGGGGTTCTCTATCGGGATCGGTAGATTAGGTTATACATTAATTTCTCTTCTGTGCATGACCATCCCCACAATGCATTTGATGTCAATCATATTCATATTCACATCCACTTTCTCATACCCATAATATGATAAATAGGATCCCCTCTAAGAGATTACTAGAGGACACACAGTTTTGCTTTACTGAGCATGTACCCAGACCTAGTTCAGACCAGAATTGCCCTTCTCTCTCTCTCTCTCTCTCTCTCTCTCTCTCTCTCTCTCTCTCTCTCTCTCTCTCTCTCTCTCCTTGAAACGAACTGTCTAACTGTGGCAGAGAAAGTTACAGAACTGTTCAGATTTCAAAGTAAAGGTGGCCCAATACGAGGGAGTTCTGAAGTTTCCAGGTGCACTATTTGGAGAAGGATGTCTCCATAATGTGTACGGAGGGAGTAAGCCTGGTAGGTGAAGTATTACAAGAGGGTATGCATAATCCAAACCCAAGTGAGCAAACTAAACTGACTCATATGCTTGCCTGCCTCAAGTACAACTTGAGAACTTGAGAACCTTGAGAACTCTCACTCACATGGCAGGCTATCAGTCTTTTTGTTTCTTTGTTTGTTTGTTGTTTTTGTTTTTCGAGATAGGGTTTCTCTGTGTAGCCTTGACTGTCCTGGCAGCCATCCACCTGCCTCTGCCTCTCAAGTGCTGGGATTAAAGGTGTGCACCACCCCCGCCAGCCTGGCAGGTTGACAGCCTTAACAGTGCATGCCTCTACAAACTACACCATCACTTTGCTCCCCCAAATATTATCTTTTTCTTTTAGCAAATTTGTGTGAGCTCTTATTTTTTTTATCTCCCTGGAAAAGAGGCTAAGAATCTGGACACACAAAACCTGGGCCCTACCCACTAATAATAATTCTTCTTCCATAATATCTACAACAAACCCAGAGGCCAAGTTTGAATTGAGAATTCTTTGACTGCTGTGCATTTTATACTATCAGTGTGCCAAGCCCTACTAGCACCTGTATGCCCCCTCTGCCCCAGAGGAGCCTATATTCTTTGCTCTCCACCCACTTTCCATCCCTCACAACGACAGGACACATCTATATGGATGTGAATACATCAGACCATTGTTCTATGTGGCTACTCCACATAGACAAACAACACCAATTACAGATAGAGAATAATGATGAGGACATTGGTATTGGGACAAATGCACATCTGTCTGATCTAAAGAAGTCAACAACTCAAACTCCTCAAGGTAAGTCCCAAAGGTCCAGTGGAAGTAGGGAACAGACAGGAAATAGAGTGGGGCTATAATGCCTCAAACCTTGTGTCCAGTTACCTAAGTAGATAACTTTCAATGGCTTTGCACTTCCAGTTAAATAATGGTGATAAAGGGACCTGTGCCTTTTGTCTCACTTGGTGCTAAAGAATGCTATATGATTGTACATTTTTGTAGATACTATATGATTATATATTTTTGGCAGTAAATACTAGTGAGAGGAAAAAGTGTATTTTGCATGCATTTCACTCTAATATATTCATTGAATACATACTATGGTGAAAGCAGTGCTGTGAGAATAAGACAAAGAAGTGTTTTTCAGACTTTAAGTAATATTTGGAATGTCTGAAAAGGTAGTCTTGTAGATACGTGAGCTAAAAAAAAAAATAGTGTACACATCGACATACGTAGGGGAGGTGCTCACAAGGCCTCACCTCTAGCTGAGGAGCTGTTGGCAGTTGACGGCTGTTGGGGGAGGTACTTATTTTGGAAGTATGTCAGTTATAGGTTGCCCATGCCTCAAATACTATCAGGAATTTTGAATACATAGAAGGGAATAAATTGACCCACAGGGCAATATATTTTTTCTTTTTCTTTTTAACTAGCATTTATTTATTCCACAAAATAATGAGTCTCATTATGAGCTATTTCATACAAATGTATATTATACTTTGATCACTGTAGATCTGCTATCATACGCTGTTCCCTCTCCCATTGCTCCCCTTTCATTACCTCTAAGCCCTACCTCTATTTTCATTATTATGTACTGTTTCTGTTTTTCCTTTTTTAATTATTGTTTTTGCACACATAAACATAGAAATATAACATGTTGATCCCATTTTATATGTGTTTGGGGCTGACCCCTCGAGATCTGATAATCAATCAGGGGGCTTGGAGAAGACTGTTTCTCCCCAACTCAGTAAGCATTAAATGCCAGTAGCTATTCATCTAGGGGTGGGGCCTTGTGAGGTTTCCTGTGGTCTTGTCAGCAAGTTAACTGCTGTTGGTCATAAAATGACATATTGTTGAGGTTTCCTGAATGCAGCTTTCCTGTCTATAGAAAGCACTGAATGAGAAAAGCCCTCCACGAATGTGGTGCTGTTGACTTACATGGCCATGTCAAGGACCTCAAAGCTTCAGCCCCGTGGAGGATGGCAAGGTCTACCTCCTGGGGTAAAGCTCAGAGAGAAATGACAGAGCCCATCTCTGGGGAGCTAAGTACCAGTATTGACAATGTGTCTGCAGAAAAGGTCCACCAGAGCTTCCTCCCTCAGATATTTACGACCTGGATGCCGTGACAGTGCAGAGACTGCTCCTGCTCTGATTAGCTAGCTATCTGCCTCCCAGATCTGTCTCCTTGTATACCATAAACACTGACTCCCTGTTCAGCTGTGCGCAATATCCTGCTTTTCTGTCCAGCTATACATAATAAACTGATGAGGTTTCCGGGTGCTGAGATAGAGAGCTTAGTCTACCGGATCCCTGCTGTTCCTTTGCCTATCAGTCTGTGCTTCTTTTCGTCACTCACCTCCCCTCGTCAGGTCCAAATCCCTGGAGTGGGTGCATGGAGGCAGCAGCTGTCCTGTATAGCAGACATGACCTCAAAGCAAACAATCGTGGTTCTCTGGCACTTACAACTTCTAATACTCTTTGTCTACCATGTGCCCTGACCGACCCTCTGGTGTTAGGAGTTGTGTCATGGGTGTGCCAGCTGAGGCTGGTGCGCCCCCCTCCCCGCTTAGTTGTTCTCTGCATTTTTAGCCAGGTGAGGCTTTCTGTAGTGGGTTTTGTCTGTGGCAAAAGCAAGCATCTTTGGTGAGAGCTGAGATGAGAGCTACACTTATCTGTGAGTAGAAGGATAAGTCTTAAGTATGCAATAAGACATTATACTGGTTTAGGAAAATGGCCGTTGTAGGTTTTGTAGACTCCACGGCCTCAACCAGCCAGGTATTGTTGGCTAGGTTTACAGTCCCTGGCATGCATTTCCTACAGCTGAACAGCTCATCAGTACAATTAGAAGGATGCTGATTACGCCCACGATGTAAGTGTCACTACTCCACCTTTGAAGTTGCCTTGCCTTGCTGGTTATTGTTGTGATAGTCTTTAATGCTGGCTCGGCTACTGATTGTTTTTCTCCCTTGGCAGCTTGCATAGCTCCTTCTAGCACTAGCAGCGGGCGCTGGTTTTCAGGGAAGAGGCTTCCAGTAAAAGGAACTTTAAAAAATACTTTTAATTTGTTCACTTTGCATCCTGATTGTAGCCCCCTCCCTCATTAGCTCCTAATCCCAGCCTCCCTCCATCATACCCTCTCCCTCCCTCCCCTAGTCCTCAGGAAGGAGGAGCCCCCACCCTCCCCTGACATCTGACCTCAGCCTCTCAAGTCTCATCTGGACTGCCTGTATCCTCTTTAAAAAGAACTTTTATTTGCCTGTTTCAATTGTTCTCAGAAGCTTACTACTTACGTCAGCTAACCTAGGCCTAGTCCTGGAAGCTTTTAGCCTCCATAAAATCTAACCTAGGCCTGGAATGTTTTCAGCCTCTGAGAATTATTGCTGAATAAGCTCACCCTTTTCTAGTTCTTTCTGAGCTCTGGGCTGGCTGGTTCAACTCAGCTGTTCTGGCTCAAACTCTTCTCCCAGCTGACTTATTCATTCTGGCTTGTCTCTCAGCCCCTAAATTGCTGTGCCTGGCCTCAAACTTGGCTCCAGCAATCTGCTCTAATCTTCTGGCTCCTTCTCATTGTCTAGATTGTTCTGTCTTCACCTATGTCTAGTTTGTTCTCTTTTTCAACTCTCCAGATAAAACTGCATCCTCTCTCTCTCTCTCTCTCTCTCTCTCTCTCTCTCTCTCTCTCTCTCTCTCTCTCTCTCTGCATTGCCCCTTAAGTAGCTTCCCTTTTCTCTCTTCTCCTGAGAGTTGGGTGTATCCTATTCTATCAAATCTTTCTCTGATTTATCATTTTTTCCTTCTACAAACTAACTCTGTTTTCATTGTTTGGGATTGAAGGCATATGCCACCACACCTGGACCTAAGCTTTTCTTTACCTGAAAGTTGCTCTATACCAGGCTGACCTTGAACTCAGATCTGCTTGCCTTTGTCTCCTACATTAAAGGCATGTTTGTATTCCAGCCAGACTTCGAAGGCCATTGGATGTGATCTCTTGCCAGAGCAGCCATGTTCTGAATTAAAATGCCTCTCCAGTTTCCTGTTCAGTTGCAACTTGATACCTCTAAGCTCTGTTTCCAAAGTATGTGGTGTGTTTAGCAATAGGAGCTTACCCTCAAGTTCTGAGAGGTAACCAAGGGCAATGGCAGTAGATTATCTTGTTTTGTGGGTCTCTTGGACTGCCCTGACCAACAACTTTAAAAAATGGTAGAAGTCACTTGTTGTGTGTTATTGTTGGTCTATGGCTTTGGGAGTGGAACACCGTGATCCCAAGCAACATAAATTCATTTAAACACACACACACACACACACACACACACACACACACACACACACAGAGCCTCTCTCTCTCACACTGTGTGTGTATGTGTGTGTGTGTGTGTGTGTGTGTGTGTGTGTGTGTGTGTGTGTAATGAATCTGCATAGAAAAAACATGCACCTATACAGCATACACATATTATGTACTCTTAGGTTAACATAAAATAATATGATGCCCTATGGTTTTTCCAAATATCTTTAGTGTTCTCTAGTTCTCCTCTAGCCCTCTTCCTCTGTTCTTCTCTCTCCCCCTTCCCAGTTAAAGCTCCCCCTTTTCCTATTTTCACTTCCATTGCACTTGTGTCCTGCTATTGCCATCTCAGGATCCCCTTCTCTCCCCACGTTGATTCCTTTTACATGCCCATTTTTTTTTCTGGAGGATTGAGGAGGGCATATGGATGGAAGAATCAGAAGGACTCACACAGCCAGTCCATGGATAAGGATGTGTAGGACATGGCAGGGTGGAGAGGTTGTAGGTTATGTTATATACCCATTTTTAATGAACATATTTCACTTGTATAGGAAGTACTTGGAAGAGCCAGGTACTGGAATGCCTCCTTTTATTCAATGTGAGAGCTTTTGTCATGACACTGAAAGTCCATAAATGTGAAGAAATTGATAATATATTTGCCAGAATTCTCGTATTCATGGATTTTTCTGGCTTTGAAGAAAATTGTTCTGAGCCACAGAACAGAAAAGGAAGGCCTTGTACTGGCTTTAAGCAGTGACCCTGACATGTCTTTCTTGTACAAGTCATCTTCGTGTCAGTTTTCCAGAACAACCTGTAGCACTAG
The DNA here is from genome assembly GCF_964271855.1 of Acomys minous. Taxonomy (NCBI): domain Eukaryota; kingdom Metazoa; phylum Chordata; class Mammalia; order Rodentia; family Muridae; genus Acomys; species Acomys minous. The sequence continues at coordinate 45,954,928 of NC_140488.1, forward strand.
GTCCCACTTCCAGACAATTAGTGGGATTATTATAAGATCACCAGACCAGCAGAATTGGAGAGACACGGGCTAATGATCACCGAAGATGCATCTTGGAAGACCAACTGTGCCTGAGCATTTCATTCATGTGAAGTATTAATGGGTCCCAGAAAACATGCCCCACCCTCGTGGCCCTTATCTGGAAACATCTTTTATTCAGTTACTGTAGTGTTCTTTGATCCCCTTCTCATGCAAGCACCACTTCTAGGTGCGTCTGAATGACTCTGGAGCAAGCACATATTTGCTATCTCTGCTTGAGACTCTTCCCTTGCAATCGTGTTCAACAATGTGGCTAATCCACAGACTGGAGACCTTTGTGTCAGAAGGCTTTCTGTGAGTCATTGTGCAGCCATGGCTCCGTTTTCCAGGAGTCCGCTTCAGTCCTCAGCCTCAGTTGGGTTTTTGTTTGGAACCAGCTGGTTATGCTGATGTCTGATTACCTTTTGGCTCGGCTGTAGGGAATCAACTGCCGGAGAGGCTCTTTACCTAAAAGCTACATTCAAAACTGAGCCTCCGATCATACATTTGCGGTCCTTTAACACTGTCATCTTCTGGTCCTAGTGTTGACCCTCTGTAGTTCTCTAAGTTCCTTTTATGCATGGTTTTCCACCTAAATATTTGTATAGCTGAAAACCCAAGCTAACCTAGTGGATATGATCTTGGAACATTGATGATTACCCTCTTACATGCCCAAGGATCAGCTGATGCTTATTTTGTGGTTGTGAGTGCTCCCTGTGTAGCACTGCTTTCTGCACTGGTGAACCGTTTTTCTGGGGCACCAATGCAAACAGCTATATGCTACAATAGCCTAAGAGAACTCCTGTTATTACAGGGTATTAAGTCTGCTTCTGCACGTTCACTTAGAGCTCCTGGCTGCTGAGCTAGTGTAATGGGTTTTCTGTTGAGGGGATAGGGACTCTGCAACTTCTTGTTCCTGTCATAAGCTCCCCTACCAAGTCAATGTTGTTCCCTGATCCAGATTTGCCTGAATAGGGGGCAGTAAGCAGTTTTGCAGGTCACTTGTCAGCAATCAAAAACAAACAAACAAACAAAACAAAACCAGAAACATGACATCACATCTTTAGAAAAAATAAGTCTGTTTCCTAATGGATATGTTTAAAATACGTTTTAGAGTAGAGATGAGTATATATACTGACTTTTCATGCAACCACTCTGACTTTAAAAAGATGGGATATTGCTTCTCTTAAGTCATGTGAAACTTGACTTTCTAACAAGAGTAAAATTTGGAGTGTATATCAAGATAAAAGAAGAGGAAAGTATTAATGCTAAAGAGCATGTATGTACAGAGCCTTATGTAAGTATAGAAACAGTCTCCCACCAACAAATCCATAGCCTTGATCCTTCTCTGGTCTTCTACAAAAATTAAGGATTCATTTTCCTTAAATACCTTGTAGATATTTGCCCCATTTTCATTTTCTCCTCTATTTTTGCCTTTATTTTTCATTTAGAAATATCTAAGTTTTATACAATATTATAGACAATATGGTCATCCTTTGATATCTGTAAGTGATTGTTTTCACAATTTTCTGAAGATAGTAAACTCCACGATATTAAAATCATATGTAGTCAAACATGTAGCACTTGCGTATAATAACCTAAACTGTCAATCATCTCTGTTACATATAATATGTGATATTATATGAACTATTTAATGAACAAAAGAGAAATCTATATATAGCACAATTATTTTTCAAACATTTTTGATCCATAGTTTAATTCATAGATGTGGAAACCACAGATATGAGTTCAGCTGTATTTTTATTGTGTACCTACCACACTACTTAATATATAAGAAAAATGAAAGTGTTCTGTGTTCCTTGTAATGGACTAAATTTCATTCTCTATAATAAGGAATGTCAAATTCCACCATCTACTAACTATGAATGTAATTTTATTTGGATATGATATCTTTAAAGACATAATTTACTTAAGAAAAAAAGGATTGAAATTATCCTAGATTTCTGTTGTGTCTTCAATCCAATGATGAGAGTTCTTGGCTAAGAGAAAGAATAGGAAGAAAAAATAGTAGGCTATGTGTTGAAAGACTGCTGCTGTTCGAGGTTGCAGTCACTCTGAGCTCTGTATTAGGTGCAGGACTTCCTCTCCCCAGCAGGGCCTCTGACTGACTGCCTGACTCCATCTGGAGAGTGTCTTTAGTCACAGATGTCCCTAACTACATTTGATATATGGCCCTTGACACAGCTCCCTGCTAGCTGTTCCCTCCCAGAAGCTATAGGATAACTAGGTACTGTGTTCCCATTCATATGAGAGGAATGTGCTCCCAAATGCAAAACAAACATCCTAAAAGTGCCTGCTTCCAACCAATTATGAATACCTATCCTGGAAGCCACCCACCCACTCCCCAAGGGGTTTATAGCCATTGTTCTCCTTGATTAAAGTTGAACTATCTCCTGAACTGACCTTAGAGTGTTTGATCTCCATTGTGCTTATGGCCTTCCAAGCCCTGTGTCTCTTCTTCTGTTCCTTTTGCCTCGGTGGGATGGTGGCCAACAGCCCCCCAGGGAAGAGGAGAGCCACAGCCATGCATGAGTTTTTCTCAGAAGTTGTAAAGAAATATCTATTCACCTCAGATACAGCACTAACAGACCAAATAATGGATTTCATGCAAATATAGTGTGGTAAAGCAATGGGTTTATTGAGATTATATATAGGAACATAGGTGATTCATGGCAAGCTACCTGAAAACTTGCCTGTAGTTATCCTACAGAAGAATCCCATCCACTGCATGAATGACATAAAATGTTATACCTCTGAAAAACTCCATGGGCCACATACTTGGAACTTAGACCACCAGAGTCCCACACGTATCTAACATTCCACCTCTGACACAATGTTAGGGAAAGGAGGAGCCCTGGGAAGATCTGTGAGAGACTTTGAGCCCATAATCCCAGTCCCTCCACTAGAAAAAGGTAATAAGGCTGATCTCAGGAGGTGTAAATTACTACGAATGCTCTGATTTAAGATACTAATGGTCATATCCATTCTGGGGGAAACAGATAAACAATAGAAGATCACATGAAATATAACCAGACATTAGAGACGCAAGAATGTTGTTTTTCCCTAAACCTCCTGAGTGTTCCTGGGTTAGCAACTTGCTTGCACACTTGTAGCCATTAGAACTGTCTGAGACTAAATATCTCTTGTTTTAAACTATTTGACTTTGTCATGATACTTAACCATAGATTTATAGAACAAAGAGTACCCTCTCCAGTGAATTATCAGTCCTCTCTCTCTTCCAATAGCCATTATCCTAAATAAGGTGTTGATTATTGTCTTACACACCCTGTGCAGTCTAGACACACATGTGTCTTTCCTACGCATCCCTTCTCTTATCCTTGTTTGACTCTGCCGTTAGTAGATGGTTCTTTCATACATTATACACTTTGTGTATACAGCATCATAAAGTTGATATATTTCTAGGGCTAGCTTTCTTTCTTACCCATTTTTCCCACTTCTCCAAACCTAATCGTCAAGCTTCCACATCTTTCTCTGTGTCGCAACTCTGAGGAATTCAAGTCTCATCATCAGCCTTTATTTTCCAGTTCAAGTTGCCTACAAGTCTCGAGTGAATTAACTAACATGGGTAAAGCAAAAACTTGGCCTCCCACCGCTCTAATATAGTTTTTTCAAGTATTAATGTGCTTTAGAATAACCTAAAAGACTTATAAAAACTCAGGTTTTGGTTCAGCTTGAACATATCTGACTCCATTTGTCCATAGCAGACTTGTGCAATTGCATTACTAACAAGTACCTAGATACTATTACTATTTCTGCTGCTGCTGCTGCTGCTGCTGCTGCTGCTGCTGCTGCTGCTGCTGCCCAGTGACACAATCTGGCTTCTAGGCCAGTACATTTGTTAGTTTCCTTGAAAGAAGCTAGACCTCACCATTTCTCTTGGGATAAATTAACACTAGTGTTGTAGTAGTTGGGGACACACTGAAAGAATTTAAAACATAGTTGAAAATGATCCGCTTTAATATCTACTAAGCCAAGAGCAAAAAAACAAACAAAAACAAAAAAACCCAAATCCTAAACAAAACAAACAAACAAACAAAAAAACCCAAACCTATCAATAGATTGACTCAGTATTATTTATGCAAAGAATTTAAGAATCTTCTGGTTAAGTTTTTCAAAATATTTTATTGACAAAAATAGTGGGATATAGTAAAATAACATAGGGAAACAGTCATATAACGGTAAGTTGACTTTTAAGGATGATGAAAATTAAACCAAAACTACTGTTGATAACATCCTCATGTGGTTTTGTTTTCCCGTACTTCTTTCTGTCTTCAAGCTGTAGGAGGTAATAACGGACAATTAGCAATTGTAGAGCATTACCATGCACCTGCTACTTTGCAAATCTAAGAAAGCTGTCAGGCCAACATGTGTGTGCTGTTTTAACATGATTTTTCTACAGTGTCTCTCCATCATAGCCTAGATTTTTGTGTATGAAAGCATTTATACAGACTGAATTCAGCCCCCTCCAACCACAGAAACTTTAATTTTATCATTTTTCAGGGACTGAAAATTTTCGTGGTGGTGTTGTTTGGTTTAGAGAGACCATTATGGGGTTTTAGTATTGTGTTCTATTGGAACAACAATGGCAACAACAAAAACCCTGCAGCTGGGTTATAAGGATGCACATCTGTAGTTCCAGCACTAATGATGTGAGGACAGGAAGTTTCTGAGTTTGAGGCTAGCCTGGGGTATATAACAACTTCCAGGACAGTGTGGTCTACATTATGACCATAGGCTCTATTCACAAATCACATTTCCTTAACCCATAGGTTCTCTACTGGTAAAACAACAAATGAAATGATGTAATGATAAGTTCATTAGGAAAATAACATTCCTGTGATTACTTTTCTGTTGACTATTACACAAAATAGAAAGAAGTTCAACTAAATGAATACTAAGATATTAATCCCAGGGATTTTAGTTATTGTAATTCTGTGAGTCATCACAACCTCAAACACATTTTTCCTGTTAAAATAAGAGATTGTTTCTGTTCCTGCATGATCAATATTACTTTAGTCACTTGTTCTGGTTAATTGTGTTCTCAAAAAAGCATGGGCTCACCTACCCAATGTGGCAAATCTCCCACCTGTTAATCCTGATATCCATAGCCCAATGAATGGAAATGAAGCCCATTTGGGCTAGGCAGATGGCTTGGCATTTAAGAGTGTTTGCTGCATGAGCATGGGGATCTGGGTTTTTACCCTAGCACCCATGTAACAAGCTGGTAACAGCCTTGTGCATGCCTCAAACTCCAGTACTGAAGGAAGTAAATGCAGGATCACTAGGTATTTCTAGTTTGCCAACCTAGCCAGACAACCTTGAACTCTAGGGTCACGGATGAGGCCTCCTAGGGAAAAGATGGAGAGTGAGGAAGGGAACACACCCAATGCACTCTTCCGATTCTGGATTGCATACATATGTGCATCCCATGAATGTATATACCACACATAGTCACTCGCCACACTCACACTTATCTGAACACATGCACATACACAAAAACACACAAATAATTTTTAAAAGAGAAAATTAACATTTAAGAATAGTGCAGTCTATGCTTTCTAAAGATCATTATTAACCTTAAACTGGATCTAAGAACTAATTTTTATATAATTCCTGATTGTTTCATGGTTCTTCTTGCTGTAGGTAGTTTATTGTATATGTGTCTAATAATATAAATGTATATGTAAAAACATTTTAAACAAGAACTAATTTTTAACAGTTTTCACTATTTGGTTTACCAAGAAAAATTTTAAACACATACACACACATATATAAAATACACATGTAAACATCATCAGGAATGATTGAGTGTTATACGTTACATATAGATACCTGGATTTTAGGCTTTGTTTTCAAATGAGTTTGGATTAGTGTCATCCTCCACCTCCTGGTTTTCATTCTCATTCTCTCTTTCCTCCTTAACTGTAGCTTTCTTGGTACCATGACGGGAACATTCATAGTTATGTTCATTTACTTGAATAAGTAAAGAAATATACACACATTAAGACTAGAACTTCAAAAAAAACAAAAAACCCTTCCAGTTTACAATCAGCAAGTGGCTATTTAGCCCTGGACTCACAGTATAAAAGTATGTGGCAACAGCAACGAAGTACCAGATATGTTTGGGTACCTTCTTCCTAGGGGATGAAACCACATTTCCATAGCCTTCAGAGTTTAACTGAGGGCTGGACTATAGCCGGTGGATAGTTTTCTCTGACATTCCTCTTTATTTGCCATACACCTCCCACCCCGTGCAGCTAATTATTTCTGACCCTTGGGACAAGAAGGAACAAAGGCACTTGGGTGTGGTGATATTTGCTGCCCTTCCCATCAAAACCCAGAAGGAAACATTCTCATTTGAATTAAAACAAAACAAACAAACAAAACAAACAAACAAAAAAAGAGTGAAGTATGTTGCTTTCTCAGTCTCAGTGTTTTCCCAGTTCCACAGTGGATTCTACCCACCACAGCACCTGCCCAAGGCCCATAAGCGGGATGTGGTCTTTACAGTAGAAAGGTTTTATGAGAGGACATGCTATAGCTCAGTTAAAGTGCCAAAACCCCATTGTAGATAACTCACCAATGCCTGTGAACGTTTCAAAATCTTCAGTAGCTTCATCCTCCTCCTCCTCTTCCTCCTCCTCTTCCTCCCCCTCCTCCTCCTCGTCCTCCTCATGAATCCCATCACAGTACTTCTGCATGGGTTCATCCTGGGTCTCGCCATCATCTTCCTGCTCTACATGAAACCAGGAGGCCTCCTCCCCTTCCTCTGCCTCCAGAGGATATTGCACCTCTGCTTCCAAAGCCACGGGGATCATGGCTTCTGGCACTAAGGACACATATTCTTCGGGCACCAAACCCTCTTCATCGAAATCCAGATATGAGCTTATCTCGCTGCTAATTTCAGCCCAATATCTCGGGGGTGGGCCTTCACGTTCGTCTTTTTCATTAGACATGGTAGAGGGCACACCTGTTAAGACAGCTGGGTAAGTTAACAGCTATTTTCCGGAGAGGGACACAATCAGCTAAGAAGCCTTACCTTAGGTAGTGAGGACAACTGCTACTTCGCCTTGAGACCTCAGATAAGAAAGGAATCACACTGGCCTGGGCGTTGCCATAGACAGAATGTTGAGGCGTCAACACATAGGTTTAAGCTCATTTGCTGAGAGGTGATGATTGACATATTTTGTGTCCAATGAATGACATAGGTCTGCCCTCGCCATGGAGATTCTTTTCTCTACTCGTCTCTGAGTCCTTAGGTGTCTAGGCTAACTTTAGATTCATGATGCCCTGTCTATCTGATAAGCTCCGCCACTGCCAGAAAAAGTAAAGTGTTATAATATGCTGGTACTTCGAGGCATTGTGATTTGTAACCTCCAGATTTCAACCTAGGGAGGACTCATGCCAATAGGGACAGAGACATTAAAAATAGTATAAAAACTAGATCTTGGTGGTTTAAAAAAAACCTGTCAGAAAAAGAAATAAAGATTTTTGGGGCTATTTTATTGTTATTAAACATTTATTTTAAAAGCATGTAAAGTTGCAATACATGAATTTACACTAGGCTGAAGAAAATGGTATTTTTTTTCCTTCAAAGCTGAGCTGAAGTTCAGCAGCACATAAGCCAGTTATCCCAGCACTTGGGAAGCAGAGATTGATGGATCTCTGTTGAGCTTGAGGCCATCCTCATTAACATAGTGAGTTGTAGGCAATCATAGCCACCAACAGAAAAATCAACCAAATAAACAGAAGTACAAGGTATTGAATAAGTACTTTCTCAAATTACACAAAACCTCCCAAGAATGCATAGAAATAATACTTTGAAAAGCAACTGTGCTGCTGTCAATAACTCCAACTCAATTTATTGGTTTTCCGGACTTATTCTGAAAATGTGGCCTTTACTCTGCATTGCAGAAAGGCTTGACTTCAAGTTAACAATAAGCTATCATCAGGGCTCTATCACTACGTGGTCACTTTAGAACTCCAGACTGTCCAACTCAGAGCATCTGGGAAATGCTGAGGTTTACATGTGGCTCTTATGTGGATTTCATTTACAAAAATCTAGTCCTTTTCTAAGATCTTGGAAAAGGAGGAATTCTCCCCGTTTTGGGCCTCTACCATCTTCATTAAAGCTATTTTCTTTTTTCCCCACTTGTCCCTTTGTCAAGTGGGGAACCACCAGTGGTCCTGGTGATATGATTCTGAGCAGAAATGTGGTAACAGTTTCTCAGTAAACAAAATAAGACTCTGTCAATTAGGGCCTCAGAGGCCGTGATCATGATTTAAAATATTTCTTAAAATTATGGAGACATCAGAGGCCACATCAATATATTTTTAAAAGAACAATGTTTTCTATGCCAGATTATTTTTTAGAAACAAAAACTGCTATTACAAACAGCTTCAAAATGTCAGGTATTAGAAAATACCAATAAATCTTTTTCATTACTCGAAACAAATTGCAGCACTTTAAATTCTGCCTCTGGTCCCACCTTTTTTTTTTTCCTTTTTTTTTATTAATTTATTCTTGTTACATCTCAATGGTTATCCCATCCCTTGTATCCTCCCATTCTTCCCTCCCTCCCATTTTCCCCTTATTCCTCTCCCCTATGACTGTTCCTGAGGGGGATTACCTCCCCCTGTATATGTTCATAGAGTATCAAGTCTCTTCTTGGTAACCTGCTGTCCTTCCTCTGAGTGCCACCAGGTCTCCCCCTCCAGGGGACATGGTCAAAGGTGAGGCACCAGAGTATGTGAGAAAGTCATATCCCACTCTCCACTCTACTGTGGAGAATGTTCTGACCATTGGCTAGATCTGGGTAGGGGTTTAAAGTTTTACGGCCTGTATTGTCCTTAGCTGGTGCCTTAGTTTGAGCGGGACCCCTGGGCCCAAATCTGCTTATCATAATGTTCTACTTGTAGGTTTCTAGGACCCTCTGGATCCTTCTACTTTGCCATTCTCCCATGATTCTCTCATCTAGAGTCCCAATAGAATGTCCTCCCCTCTGTCTCAGTTTCCTGGTAAGTGAAGGCTTTTGTGGGACATGCCCCTTGGGCTAATATGCAGATATAAGTGAGTATATACCATTTGAGTCTTTCTGCTTCTGGGTTAACTCACTCATTATGAGTGAGCACAATCCATTTATCCACAAATTCCGGGAATTCCTTGTTTTTAATAGCTGAATAGTATTCCATAGTGTATATGTACCACAGTTTCTTTATCCATTCTTCTATTGAGGGACACTTAGGCTGTTTCCATGTTCTGGCTATTATGAATAAGGCTGCTATGAACATGGTTGAGCAAATTTTCTTGTTGTGTGCTGGAGCATCTTCTGGGTATATTCCAAGGAATGGAATAGCTGGGTCTTGAGGAAGCCCTATTCCCATTTTTCTGAGATAGCACCAGATAGATTTCCAAAGTGGCTGTACTAGTTTGCATTCCCACCAGAAATGAAGGAGTGTCCCTTTCTCCCCACATCCTCGCCAGCATGTGGTGTCGCTTGAATTTTTTATCCTAGCCACTCTGATGGGTGTAAGATGGAATCTCAGAGTTGTTTTGATTTGCATTTCCCTGATGATTAAGGAGGTTGAGCATTTCTTTAAGTGTTTCTCAGCCATTTGATATTCCTCTGTTGAGAATTCTATGTTTAGTCCCAAGCCCCATTTCTCAATTGGTTTATTTGGTTTGGTGGTGTTTAATTTCTTGAGTTCTTTATATATTTTGGATATTAGACCTTTGTCAGATGTAGGGTTGGTGAAGATCTTTTCCCAGTCTGTAGGTTGTTGCTTTGTTCTCTTGACAGTGTCTCCTGCCTTACAGAAGCTTCTCAGCCTCATGAGGTCCCATTTATTAATTGTTGACATTAATGCCTGGTCCTCATAACCTTTTAGTTTAAATATGGAAGGGAATGTAGAAAACTGCTAGCACAACAGCAAAACTGGATCATAGGCCCCTTACTCTGAGATGTAAAGTTAGTTTGATCCTGAGCACTCTGGTGTGACTTTTGGTGTGCTGTTTGTTGTTCCAAGAGATTAGTTTGATAATTTACCAAATTAATTAATTGATTCCCTATTTGCTCCAAAATATTGCTTTGTAGCAGGCACAGAAGCACACTTTGCATTTTTTGTGTCCTACCCATGTATAAATCAACAGGCTAAGCATTCCTTATCCTAGATGCTTCCTAAAAATATATATTTTGTTTTTTGTTCTCTTAGATTCTGATAAATCTGTTTTATTTAGGTATTTGTGTATATATGTAAAAATGTACATAATGGTACATTTTGCCAATAGGACTCAAGCTTAAAAATGAATTTTCCTTATTACTATCTGCCCTTTATATGCATTTCCTGTAAGTAATCTTACACAATATTTTATATCCCTGCATTTTGACACAGACCTTTCATATGAGCACAATTATGAAATTTCTGCTTATGGTATTCTGTTGGTTTGGTTTTTTTGTGTGTTTGTTTTGGATTTTGAAGAATGTTAGATTTTGGATTTCAGATATATTCAAACTGTAGTGCCTTCATTCATTCTCATATTTGTGTGAGGCTACTGATTATTAGTTTCTTAGGCCTCCAGAGTGAAACCTTGTTTTTTCAGGAATCCATTTCCCTACATACAGTATTCATTAGAGATATTTGTTTTTCTTCTCTATGCAGCTTCTGGAGAAACTAAGAAACGTCCTCTCTCCAAGAAGGGGTTTTCAATAGACATTTAACCACACTCTACCATTAGGGAACCAGTACAATAATTTTGGTGTTTTGGGCTTCTTGTTAGAGCACAGTGTGAACCTAAACTTGCAGGACAGGAGGTCAGGAAGAAATCCATGTAAGGTAAAACGGGACATGAAAAGCAGATGGAAAAATCTGTCTTACAGGGATTTTATACCTACCTAGGCATACAGATCCAACACCACAGTATATGGAGAAGAAGTGTCAGCCTTGTCATAACTTCTGAAACCAGGGACCGAAATGAAAGAATAAGAAGGTAGAGGACACTTGTAGCTAGAGGCATGATGGGGTTACTGCCATTGACAACAAGGTGAAACATCAGAGAGAGAGAAGGGGACTGAAGACCTATATCATCCTTCAAAGAGGGAAGTAGGGCTTCCATTTTATTTCTGCTTTCCAAAGCTTAGACAGCTTTGGCTGTGAATAACCCTTATGAGAAACATCCCCTCCAAAAGCTATCTGGGACATATATTGGGACTTAGCCAAACTAGCATTTGTCTCAATTAGGGTTTCTATTGATATGATGAAACACTATGACCAAAAGCAACTTTGGGAGGAAACAGCTTAGTTCATCTTATAGATTATACGGTCCATCACTGAAGGAAGTCAGGGTAGGAACCTGAAGGCAAGAACAGACATTGAGGCTATGGAGGAATGCTGCTCACTAGCTTCCTCCTCATAGTTTGCTCAGCCTGCTTTCTCCTGCAGTCCAGGAATACCAGGCCAGAGGTGGTACTGCCTAGAGTGATCTGGGCCCTCCCTCATCAATCATTAATCAAGAACACACCCAACAGAGGCCAATCTGATAGAGCCATATTGTCAGAGGCCCTCTTCCCAGATATGTCTAGATTTGCGTTACGCTGACAAAACCAACCAGCACAACAGTTTTACAGAGTGGTCTCCTTAGTAGTTAATGCATACAGATTTACCTTCTGAGTAAAGAACAAAGTCTCCTTTCACATTTCAGGATGCTGTTTTGTCATATATATAACTCAAAACATGTGAAGCCTTTTTACAAAAAGGGCTACCAAGTCCCTGCTTTGGTCTGATTGTTTGTGTTCCCCTCAAATATTAAGTTGAAACCCTACATCCTGGGGCTTCAGGTAAAGTGCCTAATGCATAAGCGTGAAGAACTGACTTTGATCTGTAGAAGCAATGTAGAAAAGCTGGGCATCTGTGACATATGCTTCCAATCCCAGTGCAGGGGGTGTGGGGTGGCACAGAGACACATGGCTTCCTCAGGGCTCACCAGCCAGCCATGATACTCCAGTCAATGAGATCCAGGCCAATGAGAGACCTTGTCTCTAAAAAGGAGGTGGATGACATGAGTCTGAGGAACTAGACTCAAGATTGTCTTCTTGTCTTCACACACACACACACACACACACACACACACACACACACACACACACATATATACCACACATGCATACACACCACAAACACACACACACACACACCACATTCATATACACGCTGCTACTCACATGAACACCAATATATACACACAAGCACACAAATAGTCTTTAGAGAGGAAATCCTACTACTTGAGGTGATGGTGTTAAGAGATGGTTCCCTAAGGATGGGATGAAGTTATGGTGGCATAGCCCTCATGAATCCCCTCCCAAAAGAGGCCTTGGGGTTTTCCTTTATCACTTCTCCCAGGAAGACATATGGAGAAGTTACCATCTATGAACCTGAAAGCATTCCGTCATTTGACACTGGGATGGTTATTGTGAGATGTCAGTTTGAACAAATACAGTGTCACCTGGGAAAGGCTGTGGGCATGCCTATGTGGGATTGTCTGGATTGAATTAAGCGAGATGAGAAGACCCAGTCTACCATGAGCAAAACCATTGCCTGAGTTTGGGTCACAGATTGTGTAAGAGTGGAGGAGGGGAACCGAGTCTTAAGCATCTGTGCGTTCATACTTGAGGTCCTTTACTGTGGGTATGACCAGCTGCTTCAGGCTCCTGCTCCTTGACTTCCCAGAACAGAAGAACTGCCACCTAGAACTGTAAACTGAGGAAACCCTTCCCCCCCCAAATTTCTTTCTCTCACAATAATTTTTAATCACGTTAGCAAGAAGCAAAATTAGGACAGATATTGAATCTTTCAGAACCAGAAACGTGGCTTTCCCAGCCTGTAGGATGTTAATGCATTTCTGTTGTGTGAAAACAACTCAGTTTGTGTAAGTTGCTGTGGCAACTACCATAAATCAAGGTAGCCCTTTCATCTGTCTCTGTATCCCGGCTCTGTATAATGTTTGTCATGCTGAGAAATTAAGTACAATTAACATATTTTATAGATATTTGAGTGGACATAGGAATAAAACATAGAATAAATGTTTAATATTGATATAGGTATACTGGCACTAGCACCCCAATTTTCTTCTATTTCTGCTCATTCTATATTCTCATTGGCACCTTATGTGTTTACATTAGTTTATCTGCCTTATCTGGTTGTATGGATCAACATTCATTTCTGAGGTATTTGTGTAATCAGCAGGCCTGCTTGGGTAACTACAATTTTCCATTACCTTTTTTAAAAAACAGAACATGGCTAAGAGCCATCTTTGGAAACACCTCTATTACAAAAGCTTTCCTTTTATAGCAACGGAATTTCTTCATACCCAATACCTACAATTCCAATAATTTAATAGCCTTGCTTTCTTGTTTATTTACACTTATGTTGAAACATGTTGCAACTTGTATTTGAAGCATTCACTTGTTTGAATTAAGATCTATGGAACTGAAGGTTGTTCATCACAGGGAGAAGATTCAAGATTGTCCCCAGATCAGCAGGGGAATGATGAGAGAATTCATTCATTATCATTCCTGGATTCCAAGGTAGTAGAAAATATGGCAACATATTTTAGGTACTGATTGACATCACATACCATAGCATAGAGCCTGTAGGCCAGACTTGCAATATATTTTCCCTTGGCTGATTCTATAATTCTGTTCTCAGAAAGGCCTTTTCTAATTAATTGGGTTAGTTGCTGCAGGGTAATGAGATGTATAGTAAGACCAGTGAATTTCATGTAAGGGGGTCTATGATGATATTAGGTGATGAGCCAGAAGAAATTGTATAGAATATGAAGATACTGTGGGTAATACAGTTTGGAAATCTTTGGAAGGTAGGTTTAGCACCAGCAATAAAGGTACATCAAGACAGTTTCTGACAAAATCAGCTTAATAGAGAAAGGGTTTGTTTCAGCTCATATTGAGCTGAGTACATGATGCCAGGGAAGAAAAGCAGAAAGAGCTTCAGGTTGAAGCATCTGGTTGTATTATGTCCAGTCAGAAGAAGAGAGCAATGAAGGCATGCGTGTTCATACTTGCCTTGCCGATACAGTCCAGGATACCTACTGCATACAGCTGATCTAACATTTTCCAAATTAACAATTAACCCTAGCTATCATGAACATGCCAAAAACTGAAGTTCTTGGCTCACACGTTCATAGCATATATAATAGGCAGTACGGAAGTAGAATTGCTTAGAATGTACCTGGAGTCAAATAGTATATTCTGTATTTGATCACATGGATCATCAAATTCTAAACTTGTTCATTTTCCCAGGATTGATAAGTCCTTTTTTAAAATCAAAGTTAGTCAGTTAAAAAAATGAAGAAGTCATGAATAAAAATATTGAAAGAAATGCATAACCTTAACTGCAAAAATGCTGAAGGTCCCTTCCCAGCAGACACAATCTTTCTTTTAGTCTCATGAAGCTGTTTATCCTTTACTGGAGGACCAGTTCTCAACTTGCCTTTAAGACTTAGATAACCAGAAGAAATCTACTTTGCTACTTTTACCATCTCATATCCATTTTCTTCTCTACATCTCTATACAGAATGAGATTCTATTCTTTCTCTTAGACTATTTGGGAGGTCAAATGTCAAGTAAAACCAAGAAGGAAACTTTATACATGAAAGTAATTGAAGAAAGAGTAAACATTTATAAAATAAAATTGGAATATATTATGGGGCAATAAATTATGGCATTTATTAACAACAATGTGCATAATTTTGCATCTGGGTGAATTAATTGATATGCTAACACTTGTAAGAGATTTTGTATTCACTGTGCCATTGAGACCAGCTTAACACAATGCTAAAATTCTAAATATGACTAGAGTAAAATTCATCCTAAAGAGAATGTGTTTGCTGGAAGCAGGACAGAATATGGGTTGGGTATTTAAGTGAGAGGACAAACTGATCTCTCCTGATGAAATAGAAAAGAATACAGAGTTTTTGGGTTTGCAGAATATGCCAGCTAGACTCTGTGAAATGAACTTCTGGACAATATTTTTGTACAGTTTGAGGATGGTTCAATGGGTCTCATAAGGGTTCATGTGTTGGAGATGTGGTCTTCATCATGTCAGTGCAGAGGTACTGGCAATTTTTTGAAGTGGGGTTTAGTGTTAGGCCATTGTCCACTGTCCTCAGGAGGGATTAAGTTACGGCTTGGGGTGTCCTTGAATTTGTTTTTTTTAATAGGTTATTTTTGTTTTTCTGTAGTTATTTGAGACAGAGTCTTGTTATATAACCCAGACTGGTTTATGGTTTATAATTCATAATTTGATCTTCCTGCATCTATTTCCTTTATATATTTATATGTTACATATGTAACATTTATGTTTCCTTTAGATATATGTATATATGTGTATATATGTGTGTATGTATGTGTGTGTATGTGTACATACATGTGCGTGTGAATGTGTGTGTGTGTATCCCACCTGGTTCCTTAAATTAATTTTCGTTGAAAGCCTGAACCTCTGCCACTGTACAAATATGCTACCAGAGGGCTCAGGATTAGACATTTTCTTTTTTTTTTTCACTTTCTTAATTTCTACTGCAAGAGTTTAATGGCGCTTACAGCATCTGAGAGAACAGATAATATGTTGTTTCATTGTCACAGTTGAGTTTGAACTGAACTGGAAGTCAAGAGACTTAAGCTTGATATGATCTTTCAGTGTGACACATGCACCAGTGACTTTCTTGCATGTGAGATGTAACCTCACCTATTGAGTTTGGGAAGCAGTGCCATGACATCACAAAGAGCACTTTGATGGAGGAGAATTATTTCTTCATTCACCTTTGATAGCCTAGTGCTGAATATGGTGTTTTATATACAATAGGACTTTACTGTATTTGATCAAAAAGAAACATAGCATAGTGCAGTCACTCTCTCTGTACTCAACTACCTTTTCAACCCCCAATGTCTTTTCAATGGACTTAAAATGTTAAAGTGTGTCCTATTTATCTTGGATTTCAAGTCCTTCCATGGATTACATGTAGGATTAACTTGAACTAACCCCAGTTACTTTCTTACTCCCTTGATTAACATGTTGATCCTTAATGTAGTCTTCAAGGTAGCTGCGTGGGTAGTCATGTACTTTATGTTGTGTACATGGTCAAATAGCAGGAGTTACTGTTACTAGTATCAGCATACCTAGAAAGTGGCAGGGTCAGGGGTAAGTGAGTTCCTTGATGAAATATATTTTTTTACTGCTTCTTTGTATATAGTACACAGTTAATCTCAGTTAAAAGATTTTTTAAATTCCACATTCTTGGCCCCATCTGTACCATATTTTGGAGTCCTTGGGTTAGGAGTGGGTGTGGTGGGCTTTAATAATCAGAAGACATGACTAGTTTCCCTTTGAGCATTAAAGCAGTCTAAGATTTGACATCATTTTCTCAACCTATGCACAAACCATTCTATAGTACCAATTCGAAAGAGCCACCAAGTCTCTATCTATATAACTTTTTCTCAAAAGTCATCCTGTTCTGGCATTGATGGAAGGAAATGAAGGATGTATGTAGAAGCCAAAATATTGTCTAACGTTTTACCCAGAGTACAAACCCTATTTTTTAAGCTTTTTTTTTCCACTTGGCCTTGGTTTTGTGCATCAGCTTTGTAAATGTCATCCCAGGGTTTCATGTCATGGTTAATTTGTAACTAACAATGCTCTAGTTTTGCAATAGAGGGCATGTTATAAAGATGGAAAAGTGTTGCTATCTGAGAGATGCAAGTGGCTTCTTGGGCGTGTGCCGTAAGTAGTTTTCTGCTGGGGAACATTAACACAGCTAACAAGTCAGAGGTCTGAATAACTGTTTGAAGTCCATATGCTCAGGAGGTAAGGTCTAAAAATGGCCATCCAATATCTGACCCTCTAACCAGCCTTAATGACCATGATAGGAGAGTACTTTGGTGATAATATGGAGATATGATCTAGAGGGGGATGAAGGAAGGGTAGAGGAGGTAAGAGGCCCTCTGTCCTGCTAGGAGTGTCCTTAAGGCCTTAAAGTTAGGCAATGGCAAATGACAGTAGAGATGGAGTGAAAAGAAGTTTGGATAAGTATTAAGGCAATATACATTATCACCTTTACCATTAGAAGAGGGGAATAAAAACAAGGCAAGGCCTTTTGATTTGGATCTGTCTATAAACAGTGGTGCAATATGGAAAGTGGAGACATGGAATGAAACTGAGGCGGCGGGTTTGAAGAGTTGAGAGAGAAGATGTTTCCACTTGGAAAGTGGGATTTCCCGATGGAGGCTGCAATATGAGCGGACAAACAAGGTCTATATGTCCAGTAATGGCTGAGTAAGGGTACAGACAGACAGGATGAATTAGGAGGAGTTCAAAAATATAGCAGTTTAGTACCTAGGGTGAGAGCACCCATGAAGAAAATGAAAGTCTTAGAAAGTGGTCCTGCCCAAGTTCCATGGATCTCTTCTCTCTAACCACTGGTGTTTGGATATTTGTGACTCTACAGCTGGCTCTCTGTTTTACAGGACGTTTTCATGCTTAGAAAACTTTAGGGCTTCCTCTCTAATAATTAAAAAAATAATTGTAAGAATAAGATTGTTCAGATCTTTTTGAAGTGAGAAAAGACTCTTTAGATGGCACTGAAAAATGTCGCTAAAACAAGAATGTTATAACTTCATTTTCCTCTTGTTTGAAAGTCCTCATGTGGCTTTCATATATTTCACAGGTGCATGAGTGCCAGCTTGTTATGTTGTGCATGACTTGATAAACTATTCTCCTTCAATCTTGACTGGTCGTTTCTTATACGAGTTGTTCTCGTTTCATATCACAAATGTTATCTTAAGAAAACACCAACTTAAAACACACACACACACACACACACACACACACACACACACACACACACACACCCAAAATTCTACTGTGTATGTAACATAAACAGAGAGAGTGCTTGTGCTGTCTAATGATTCTTCCCACTCATAAAACTACTTTTAGTTCAAATGACAAGTGATACAATTTCCAAGAATTTAAATTGGCATCAGTATTTTCACATGCTATTATTA
Source organism: Acomys minous (assembly GCF_964271855.1). Classification (NCBI taxonomy): domain Eukaryota; kingdom Metazoa; phylum Chordata; class Mammalia; order Rodentia; family Muridae; genus Acomys; species Acomys minous. The sequence goes on from NC_140488.1 coordinate 45,973,095, forward strand.
TATGTAAATGAACTAATGACGTGGTATTCCTATTGTCCAGGCAAGCTATTTCTCCTACTCTCTTTTCCTAGTAGACATATCACTAGCCCTTAGTGATGACAGAGATTACCATCCCTCATTCATTGCTGAACTCTCCAGCAAATGCTTTCTTTAGTTTTATAAATCAAGATTGGTGAATCAAATAGTGTTTCATATATCTGAGCCCCGTGGTTATCTCATTTCATGTTTTGTAGATCTTCATTCCAGAATGTCAGTGTTCCTCTATTTGCTTTTCTTGGTATTTGGACTTCAGGCTACAATCCATTGTGTGCAACATAAAAGCTCTGAAGGCAAAGCAACGACCTGCCATTTGCCCCAACAAAATGCCGCTCTCTATAAGATGCCATTTATCAATGCTGACTTTGCTTTCAGTCTATATCGGAGGCTATCTGTGGAGAACCCAGACCAGAACATCTTCTTCTCCCCTGTGAGCATATCTGCTGTGTTAGCCATGGTCTCTTTTGGATCTGGTTCTAGTACCCAAACTCAGATTCTGGAGGTTTTGGGATTTAACCTCACAGATACTCCAGTGACAGAATTACAGCAGGGTTTCCAGCATTTAATCTGCTCACTGAACTTCCCAAAGAATGAACTGGAATTACAGATGGGAAATGCAGTTTTCATTGGGCAGCAGCTGAAACCACTGGCAACCTTTCTGGGTGATGTGAAGAGCCTCTATGAAACGGAAGTCTTTTCTACTGACTTCTCCAATGTTTCTGCATCTCAGCAGGAGATCAATAGTTATGTGGAGAAGCAAAGCAAAGGGAAAATTGTTGGCTTAATTCAAGACCTCAAACCGAATGCTATCATGATTCTGGCGAACTATATTCATTTCAAAGGTAAGGCCTCAAGATTAATTTCTAGTCTAGTATTCAGATAGAGAACTCAGGAGAATTTATGGTCTCTCTATCACTGGCATCAGTAGTTGTCCCCCATACCACAGTGATATTTCACTATTGTCCCTGTCTGTGGATTGTATTAAATCATTCCAAAATGACACACAGCTGTGCGCATGAATCCAGGAAATCTCTAGGGAGATAACACTTTTAGAGATGTGGTTGACAATGTTATGAATGTTTTGATCATGCTAGGCTAAATAATTATAGTTTTTAATATATTTAATGAAATGGGGAAAGCCTGTGCTTGGCAAGTCAATCATATTGTATCTAAGAATAATATGTCACTTACTTGGTATACACATTTGGATATAGTGAAAAAATACTTTTTATTATATGTTAAGTACCTACTATGTGATAAAGATTATGCTACAAAATACATACCATTAACGATTTTCAGTGATATCCTTCTAAGCAAGTCCATCTAAGCCTAAATGTGGAGCTTATAGCAAGTGTCATGTGGCCTCCTTTCCAAAAGAGCTGCATCTAGATGATGCTTCTAGGCTCTATAGGTGCTGTCATTTATGTTTGGGTGAGTGAATTTTTTTTGGCATAAGCCACACACCTATGTATCCTGAAAATGGCAGAATATACTGTTGCCTCATTTCAACCATTTTTTCTGGAAGGAGAGACTGTTTCAGATAGGTGTAGATAGTGTGGTGTTTCTAAACATAGACTGCTGCTAGTCCGGCGGCATTGGAGAGGACTTCTGATTTTCCCATGTGGTAATTGGATGGCTATGGCAGCTGGCTTTGTTTCTCTGATCATCTGATACAAATCATGTATAGTCACTTGGAAGACTGGTTGACAGTAGGCGTTCTTAATTATTAGATGCATGACTAATGATTTCAAGGAAACATCTCTCTTCTTTCTGCTTTTAAGCCCAGTGGGCAAATCCTTTTCGCGTATCTAAAACAGAAGAGAGTTCCAGCTTCTCAGTGGACAAGAACAACACAGTACAAGTGCCCATGATGCACCAGCTAGAACAATACTATCACTTCGTGGATGTAGAGCTGAATTGTACAGTACTTCAAATGGACTATAGTGAGAATGCCCTTGCACTTTTTGTCCTTCCAAAGGAGGGACACATGGCATGGGTGGAAGCAGCCATGTCAACTGAAACACTGAAGAAGTGGAACCATTTACTTCAAAAAGGGTAAACCAACTTAGTGGGAATGGGGGTCTAGGGCTGGGCCTAACTGTGGAAGTGAGGCTGAATTAAGAAGGAACCTAGAAGTCGGAAATTACTCAGAAGCATCTGGCAGTGGTATGATGTCAATAATATACTGTGTGCCTGACACTTCTCTGGATACTTTCCACAGTGTTCCATCTAAGCATACTAGGAAACCTCCAAAGGAGGTAGTGTCATGGATATTTGTCAAACTGGAAATTCCCATAAAGAACCCCAATGTGAGTGTACGAGGAACCTGATACCTTTTTAGGGACCAAGTCAATCTTTGGGATGGATAAGATTTGATGTTTGCAGTACAGTGGGTAGTCATTCTGAGATAGACTAGCAATATGGAAAACCGTGAAGTTCCTAGACACTACCCTTTGATCTCCATGCCACCAGTCCCCTGTCCTTGCTCAACGCCACTCATTTTTCTGATGATGAGGGGTCAGGACACCACGTGTTGCAGCCCAACATTTTCTGAGTCAGAGGCCACTTCTTCTACAATACCTTCTGTGGCTCTGGTGCCATGTCAATGGTTGTCAATGCTCAGAGAAGGAGTAGAGTTGAATGAGAGAAAGAGCTACACTAATGCGGTCAGTGTGGTGACTGTCCTATCCCCCTTTCCTCATTTCACACAGATGGGTTGAATTGTTTGTTCCCAAGTTTTCCATTTCTGCCACATATGACCTTGGAAGCACACTTCAGAGGATGGGCATGAGGGATGCCTTTGCTGAAAGTGCTGATTTTTCTGGAATCACAGAAGACAATGGTCTAAAACTTTCCCATGTAAGTTGGTGGATTAGTCTTTTGCCATATGAGCTGGAAAGGACATTGAGAGTCAAATGATTCACTCATCTCGTTTGGTCAATGGGGCTCATGTCTACAGAGGCAGTGTCATTCTGGTAGGTCAGTATCATATGAGTCATTCTTGTTACTCTAAGTCACTTTAGAAGTAATTTTGTGGGCTGGAGTGGTGGGTCATCAGATAAGAACAACGCTTTTTCTTCCAGAAGACCCAGGTTAAATTTCCAGCACCAACATGGCAGCTCACAACTGTCTGTGACTTCAGTTCCATGAGATTTTACTCCCTCTTCTGGCCTCTGCATCTACCAGGCATGCCCAGGCTGTAAGGACATACACAGAGGCCAAACACCCAAATACATATATAAATAAAGAAATATAATTTCTACCCCTAACCTTCATGTACTAAGATGACTCTAATACAATGGAAAGTCTTAATGATCAGAAGTGACTGTTGTAAGGTACAGTTGCTAGAGGATGTAAGAGGGGCATAGAAGAGATAACTTCTAGAGATGGAAGGTGATGGGGAATGAGATGCTACCCAAAAAAGCAGCCCTAAAATCAGAGAAATTAATTAACTACCGTTATCAAAGTAATGTTCATATCCAAGCAGCATCAACACAATATGATCTATTTCTTTTTGTACTTCCAACTTACCCAGAGGCTATTGCCACAGTTTCAGGGAGCCTTCGGTGTCTCTTTTTCTCCCACAGGCTTTTCACAAGGCTGTGCTGCACATTGGAGAAGAGGGAACCAAAGAAGGAGCGACTCCTGACGCTGGGTCCCTGGATCAGACAGAAGTAGCTTCTCTTCACCCTGCTATTCGATTTGACAGAACATTCTTACTGATGATTTTAGAGAAAAGAACCAAAAGCATTCTCTTTTTAGGGAAAGTTGTTAATCCAACAAAAGAGTAATGGAGCAAGAGGCCATTGAGTATGTGCATATCATAATGAGAAATAAACATATGATGTAGCTTAATGTACTTGTTGTGGGCTTGAACTTTTGTCTTTTGTGCAAGTAATAAAAGTGGACCTTGTCATGACTACATTGGCTGGGGAAGAGGCAAATCCTGTGACCAAACATGCAGATCGTGGTGGTATCTAAAACTAAAGGAATGATCAATGTTAGTAAAGCACTGTAAAGCTGCTCCTCAATTAGTTAAGTCTAGAAAATTTGACTGGGTTTGTAAATGCTTTTTCATGTATCTTATGGACAATAGTTACAATATAGGTCAAGTCTGCATATTACAATATTCCAATAGTATGATAATGAACATGCAAGAAGAAGTGGCTTCTGTATGAGCTTCACAGTAACTACTGCTCTTTATACCTATTCGGGAGGAGTCTATAATTTTATCTACTTCTAGATTTTTAATAACACTTCTTTCACTATACTATCAAGTCATACACTCAGTGCTTTCATGTAGGGATGTGGCTTTTGTGACCTAACATGTATTCAACAACAGAACAGGGTGAAATGCATTTCCTCATACAAGCCCACATCCTCACTTGCAGATCTCATTGTGTTTACTCATAAGCTATTGATGGAGGGATAATTCATTTGCATCATATAGTATATGCACTATTTTTCATATTTCTTTCTAAATATTGCATAATCTTCTCCTTGGTCTTGTGAAATTTTCCTGGTTAACCTGTGTATTTGTCTGTATTCTTCAATAAAATATGATAGTTTATGTCACCAGAACACGCACTGCCTATGTATGCCATGTGATCTTCACCCACCAAAGTAGATTGATTCTTGATTTATTATGTATTCAAGCACCCAGTATTACAACATGGAACACAGATAACACAGGGAGTGTTAATTATGTAGTAGCCAAATTCTATACCCAATCTTTCCAACAGGAAATTAGGAACACATGTATAAATTCTATATAGATGTGCGTCCATATTATAATAAATAAAATGTCCTTAGAAGATATTTTTATCTATTTTTCTTCTCATTAGTCACATTCACAGGGAGGATTACATATCTTTTCTATAATAGTTACTTTGGCTTTGTGGATAAGTAATTGGAAACCCAGAGAAGGATAATGACTTAAGTACAGGAAAAAGGTCACACGATGTTTGATTTTACTGAACATTACAATACTGGTTCTGTTCCTTACACTATTCTGTGATCTTGGGCAAAGCATATAAACTCTGTAATGTCTTTTCCTTGTGTGCAAAATGTAAATGGTATTAATATCCATGTTGTTGCAACCTTTCCAAATCCTATGAGATGCAGTGAAAATGTAAGACACCCCCAAAACAATGTAGGCTATTGCCACTGCCCTTGGTTGCCCCTTAGAACTCCAATATAAGGCCCTATTGCTGAAGATACTGACCAGTTAGGAAATAGGACTGAGAGGAATTGAGTTCGAACTGACCTGAGGAACCTCCCTGAGGACTAGCTCTCATAGTGTCTGATGTGCTATGCAAGCTGCCAAGGGAGAAAAACAATCAATAGTTCTACTCAGTTGTAAAGCCTGTGAATGACCAGCCTGGTAATGATGCAATAGTGGCGCTTCTATCTTTGAAGTAATCAACAGCTGTTGAGTTATATTTAAGGCCCATTCAATAGGAGGGAATTCATGCCAGATATTGTAAACCTGGCTAATCTTTCCTGGCTGGAGAGGATGTAAACCCTAGAGAACACACTGCTACTATTCCCCCAAAGCAATATAATCTCCACCTGTTTTCTAATACTTATCCTTATACACAGACAAGTAAATGTAGCTTCTTTTTTTTTTTTAATACATTTTTATTAATTTATACATATTACATCTCAGTTGTTAGCCCATCCCATGTATCCTCCCATTCCTCCCTTCCTCCCACTTCCCCCCTACTACTCCCCTCCCCTCCCCTAAGTCTGTGTGTGAGGGGGACCTCCTCCCCCTGAATATGCTCATATGGTATCAAGTCTCTCCTTGGTGACCTATTATCTTTCCTCTGAGTGCCACCAGGCATCTCCGTCCAAGGGACATGTTCAAATATGGGGCACCAGAGTTTGTGTGAAAGTTAGATCTCCTTCTCCACTCAACAGTGGAGAATGTCCATGGATTGAACTAGAAATTGTCATAATGAGTGAGTTCACACAGAAGCAAAAAGAGCTAAATGGTATATACTCACTTATATCGAGACACTAGTCCAAGGTGTACGTCCCCATGAAAAACTGTACCTACCAGAATAGTGGGTAAGAGGGGAGGACATCCTATTGAAACTTTAGGTGGGAGAAGCCTGGGAGAAAGAGGAAATGGAAGGATCCAGTGGGTCCTGGAAAACTATAGGCGAGTCTGGGCCCTGGGGTCCTCTGCAAACTGTGGCGACAGCCAAGGAAAAAATAGGCAGCTTCTTTTTTTTAGTGAATTGTAGAGACTATTACAGAAACCCACAAGTGATCAATATGAAGAGAACAAGTAAATGTTGGGTACTCAACCTAAACAGATACATCTCCAACACAGCCATACACCTAGGGTCAGTGACAATTGTGGAAAAGCAGGGAGGACATTCTAAGAGTCAGAGGAGCAGTATGCCTACTGCTAGGTAGTGTCTTACAGACATAGGCGCTACACCCATGAAACCTCAACAATATGGCTGCTGAACAAGAACTGCTTAATGACGATAAAGACAGGGCAAACCAACATGGATGGGGCAATCTTTCACAAGGCATCACCCATAGATGAAGAATTACCATAAATGGCTATTGAGAAATATAGGATCAGTTTTCTCTACGGATGAAGTTCCTAATGTTATCTACTACCAAGCAGTTAGCTCTAAATAAATGTCTATATTGGCAGCAACATTATATGCGTTTAGTAGGTGTGTGTGTGTGTGTGTGTGTGTGTGTGTGTGTGTGTGTGTGTGCGCGCGCGCGCATGCACGCTAGTTACATTTCTGCTGATATAAAATACCACGGCCAGAAGCAACTTTTAAAAGTTTATTTTGATTTATGGCTTTAGAAGAGAAGTCCATAATGGTAAGGAAGACAACGTAGCAGATTATCACAGCAGGATAGTTCCTGATCACATTTCTTCAAATAGGAAGCCAAGAGAGCAAGCTGGAAGTTGGACTAGGTTATAAACTTTCAAAGCCTGCTCCTAATGATGCATTTCCTCTATCAAGACTCCACACCCTAAAAGTTCTATATCCCCAATCCCAAATAGCACCACCAAGCAGGAGCCAAGCATTCAAATGTGTGAGACTGTGGGAGCCATTTCACATTCAGACCACCACATTCCACTCTGTTGTCCTTATAGGCTCATGCCCAGAGCATAATGCAAACTGTCTCCGTAGTCTTTCAGTCTCAACACTGTTTAAAAGTTTACTCTCTTCTGAGACTCGATGTAATCTCTTAATTGTCATGCTCGAATTCACGAACTCCATGTTCGGGGTCATTAGTTTTCAAAGGTTTTAACGGCTCAGCATCTCCACCTTTGCCACTTGTAACATACATCTCTCTCGGCATGGTACTACTACTCTATTGAGCTCTTATTGGCTGATGTCTCACGACCCTGGCAGCCCCACCCCCACCCCCAGCTATTGGGAATCTCTAATACAATTCAGGCTCCACTTTCACTGCTTAATGCAAAGGCCTCTTGGGGCCTTTTAGTGGCTCTCAGAAACAGTGAAGAAAAAAAAAACTATAACTCTGCTCACTTTTGTATTATTCATGATCCCAAAACATGTACAACACGGATGACACTGCTAAGTTTGGCTGCCATCTTAGGATGGACCTTTGCCCATTTCTACCACATTAGCACCAGATTTTGTGTGTTGAAGCAATTGCTTCCTAGAACCCAGCTACTCCTCAGGCTCTCTGCTTTCACAGGAATCTTTTCCTTAACAATGACATTGTCTTTTGTAGCACGTTCCTTGGCATCCCAGTATTTTTTTTTGTTAATGATAACAATACCATAGACTCAGTTATATTGTCTTGAAAATTCCTCTCAGCACTAATGCTATCCAGGCTTCCTCTAGGATGGCTTAGTAAGCTCTGCTAAGAACAGATGGCCACATTTCTTGTCCAAAGTTTTAGAATCTCCCAAACTCCTTCATAAAATAAAACATTGTCAGTGTAATGGTGAATTTTGGTTGCCAACTTGACATGCCTGAACTTAGGCAAAGAACTACAGACAAGAAAGAAATACTAAAAGTGAAGGAATTCGTCCTCTTCAGAGACAAGTTACCCATTAATTATCCAATATAAAGTCGCCAGCCCTGAAATCATATATAGTAGTAACAGTAAATAGACATTTTGCATTTATATACCTCTCTGTCTCAGAGATCATGGGATAGACAACATGGGAAGGGTTGGAGGGAGGAAAAGGAAGTCTGGAAAAGATATAATTATATTTTAATTTTAAAATATCATTTAAAGAACTAAAGTCAGTTAAAGTTGATTTATCTGAATAAATGATAAAGGCACAAAGACAAAATAATATGCACATAAAATAGACTATTTTCTTTGAAGAGAAGGAAATCTTGTATATGTAAAGCTTGAGGACATTAATCCAAAAAGGGTAGTCATAACTATTCAAGTCCTCTATCATTCCTTCTATATGAAGCATCTAGATTAGTCATACTTGTAGAGACAGAAAGTAGGATGAGCATTGCTCTAGGGAGCAGAAAGTGATGAATTATTCGAGTTGCATTAGATCTAGATATCTGTAAAACACTGTTTGTACTTATTAGTACTGCAATATCATCTTAAGTATTTTTGATGGCAGAGATCATATTTAATGTTTTATTTTACCACCTCCTGTGAAGGTGAAGAGTTCAGTGGTGGAGCACTTGTCTGGCATAAGTGAAATACTAGGTTCACTCCCCAACAATAAAAAAGTCAAGACAACAAATAGTAAAATTAAAATTACCAATATTGGATAGTATTAGATATACTTCTATACAAATGAATAATAAGCTTTGTGCTACATGTCTGAATCAGTTAAGGTGGTTTTAACAAAGTATCATATCCAGGGTGGCTATAAACAAGAGAAATGTGTTTCTCACATTTCTATAGGCTTGGAGTCCAAGGTCAGAGTGTCAGTGTGTTTATGCTGGCCAGCGTTGTCTTCTGGCTTCCTGATGTCCAACTTCTTCTTCTTCTTCTTCTTCTTCTTCTTCTTCTTCTTCTTCTTCTTCTTCTTCTTCTTCTTCCTCTTCTTCTTCTTCTTCTTTGAGACAGGGTTCCTCTGTGTAGCCTTAGCTGTGCTGGACTCACTTTGTAGACCAGGTGGTCTCAAACTCACAGCGATATGCCTGCCTCTGCCTCCAGAGTTCTGGTATTAAAGGCGTGCGCCACCACACCTGGCACTGATGTCCAACTTCTTATATGAAGATATATATATTTTACATGCTGGAACAAACTAGTTAGTGCTCATGTACAGTTTTTAAATAGATGCTAATTGTCATGACTGCTTTGCCCTAATGACCTATTAACATCTAAATGACTCTTTCCTAACACTATCACTTTGGGGAATAGAACTTTAAGGCACAAATGTTAGTGCTCTTAATCATTCCAGCAATAACACAATGGGAAAAACAGATAAAAATGGGAAATGTGATATTTGGATCACTGTAGCAAGCATGATTGGCTATGAAAGTCTATAAATTTTAAAAGCGATAGAGCTGTTACTATTGAAGTGTGGGGCTAGCTCTTCCTGAAAGGACGCATTCTAGAACTTAGGAGTCCTGTTAGTAGGCAACCTGGAAGTTTAGTTCTTTCAAGGGCTAGCTTACTTTCAGAGATGTCTGTCTTTATATTTTAAATTTACATTTATGTACATACATATGTATGCATATATGTATATATGTATGTATGTACATATGTATGTATTTACCATGTGTCTGTGTGCATGAGCCTATAAGAGTACATGACAGAACCATATCCATAAGAAATGCATAGCTATATTTTGGGCAGATATGGTTTCTTATGTCCATTTCCCATCAAAATTTGGCAAGAGATTATCAATTACTTTGAGTGTCAAACAAATGCTGCTGGAATCTGTTGTGTAACAGTCTATTGCCCTTCCTGATTATTGAGGTCAATGACCCTTATGTACATGGAGTAATGGAGAGTCTGACTCCAGTTGTTAATAGCTGATTTCATGTAAGCCTCATCCCTACCTCATTTCTCGTGTTTCACATCTGAGATAGCTGATAAGAGAGGCAATATATTCTCTGTTTTGTCATTACGAGAGGTTCAAACCACATGGGCCCTTTTCTGCATAGATAATTACTCACAGACACTCCATCCATAAGAACCATAAGAGCACACACGTGGGTCATTTTCTCACTCTCTTGAGCAGCATTAGGTGCTGTGATAAAACACCATGACCAAAACACCTTCCAGAGGCAGATTTTGTTTGGACTTGGGGCTCAGGAGTGTTATAGTCTATCACTATCATGGCCTCACAGGCACAGCAGCTGGACCAGCAAGCTTAGAGTTTTTATCTTAAAATAAACAGGAAGCTAAAAGAGCACTAAAAATGATGTGAGACTTTTAAACCCTTAAAGCGAGCTGCCAGTGACACATTTCCCTCAACAAAGACCTATCTCTTAAAACCCCACCAGATAGGATGAGGGACATTGCATTCAAATGTTTGAGACTTTAGGTGACATCTCTTTCAAATAGCACACAAGCCATTAGCTTGGGTCTTCCTAAATCTCCGGAAAAACTCTCATTTTGTATGAAATGAAACTGTCACTCGTTTCGTATATGGTGATACTATCTGAACTCATCTCTCAACCAATATTTCCATGTCAGTACACCCTCTGGCTGGTGCGGCCAAATGAGCATCTACTTACTATCTATTCCCTAAACACAGGCATCCTGAAATGTTTAAGCTGCATCCATCCATATCTCATAGTTAAAATGCTTCTAGCCAAACTTCAGGAGAAAATATATTCACCCCCTAGTTTTTATGATTTACACCCCGCCTCCCCCCCCCCCCAGCTTAGCACTGTAGAAATTGGGAGCAGAGTCTCCCAGTAGATTATTGAAAGTTACTTTTCTGTCCATCCATTGGTTTTCTGAGCCCTGAATTCTTCCTGCTGGGGATACATAACCATAGAAGATCAAGATTAAAGCTAGTTTACTGTATCATTATGGAACAAGCCTGCATTTCAAAGTATCCTCTCTGGACTGGAAGCCTTAAGCAAGTATGTTAGAGTTTCTGGTACTGTGACAATGTACCTAAGAAAAAGTAACATGGAGAGAAATATTTGTTTCAGCTTATGGTTTCAGAGATGCAAGTATATGTTACTTGACCCAACTACTTTGAGCTTTTATTGACACACAGATTCATTGCAGAGGATATATAGTGGGCAAAATCTGTGTACCTCTGGGCAGTGAAGGTGAGGACTGGGAACAAGGTATACCTTTCAAGGGCACATCTAGAGCGACCTACTTCATTCAACTAGGTGTCACCAAGCTACTATAAATAATGCTTTAACAAGCATGCATACAGCTCTTTTGGTGATTAAATGTATGTGTACCTCATATGACCTTATAGAGACTATGGAAGCATACCTAAAGCCTGCACATGTTCAAGCTGAATAGTGTCTTAGTACCTAGAAGGGGAAGAGGAAGTGGACATGGGGGTCCCACCCCTAACCAAGAAGCTATTTGAAATGAATATGCACCCCTTCCTTTGTGTTCCCACAAAACTGATATGCACTAGCAAATGGAGAATTGATTTTCTTGTTGTTGTTGTTATTGTTGTTGTTGTTTTGAGACAGGGTTTCTCTTGTAGTCCTAGCTGTCCTAGACTCACTTTGTAGACCAGGCTGGCCTCGAACTCACAGCGATCCACCTGCCTCTGCCTCCCGAGTGCTGGAATCAAAGGCGTGTGCCACCACCGCCCAGCTAGAATTGATTTTCTACAATGGAATGTCGCTGGGTTTATCAACCACATTTGCCCAAGAATACTAGGGGGAAAAAAAACAAAGACAAACATGTTTTTGTGGATTATTTTTCTTGCTTCATTTTGTTATTTTGTTTATTTGTTTAGATAGATAGATAGATAGATAGATAGATAAGTGAGTCATAGAGAGAACATACATTTAGGTGGGTAGGAAGGTGGGAAGGATATGGGGAAGAGCTGGGGAAAGGGAATCATGATTGAGTTATATTATATGAGAATTTGAATTAACATTATATAGAAAACAGATACCAAGGGATAGGAACTGGCCAGTTAGATGACATACATATAACCAGCTTCCATAGACCCCCAATTTCTCTGGGGCAAGATCTGGATTCTAGTACATTTTCATTTGTAAATTTATTTAAATGAAAGCTGTTACAAAGTTTACTCTCCAGTGAATCCATATCACCCACTTGAGGTCTTTGCCACTTAGATTTTTGTTTTGACCCTTAAGACTTGAGGGGTGTGGAGAATTTCATTCTGATTTTAAGGGTTATTTCTACTTATGGCTTTTTAACTTCAACTTCTTTGCAATTATGGAAACCATCACTTGTCTTTAGACAGGCTGTCTCTGTGCCTAAGTTCTCCCATATCTTTAAATGTCTTTTCCCCCTCTGACCACCAAAAATTCACCTGTTTGTTGATTCTCCCAGCAGCTGCCCTCGAGGGACTGACATTATCCCCATAGAATAAAGTTAAGTCAGACATTGGGCACTGCTTGGAAAGGCTCTATTCTGTATGCAGTATTTTCCCTTTAGTCACTGTGACCTTTGCAGTTTTCAGAAGCCTTTAAATTTTGATTTTAGTAAGTGACCAGCCTTTACACAGTGATTCTTTATGGGAACATTGGCCTGCCATGAATTGCTCCAGCTATATTCAGGGAGGAAAAGTTATCTGTCTCTAAAGTTTCCTGAGTTATTAGAATTTGCAGACTAGACTGAGAAGCATTGTTGTAGAGGAATATTGAACATGTATACTAAGGACATGTGCCAGAAAGGTTACAATAGCAAAGTAATAAGGAATGTTTTCAAAGACCCCAAATACTCACTGTATGGAATGCAATACATTGTAGTATAATCAGAGCACGTCTTCCTCTTGCTCACTTAGAGTTACACCAATATAATTTATATTATTGGTGGCTATTGTGAAAGGTGTTTTCCCCTAATTTCTTTCTCAGCCTATTTAGTGCTTGTTAGAAGGGCCACCCATTTTTTAAAAATTACTTTTGTATTTAGCCACTTTTGCTGAAGATATAAGGTGTCTAAAGGGATAAGCTGGGTTTTGTTTTTGTTCACAGTGGTGAACTGAAGGATTCTTTAGTGAATACATAAAGAATGGAGGAAGTTCTGACTATTGTGTATTGTTTGAGCCTGACGACTGGTAAGTGCATCTGCTGGGCTGCTGCTGCTGCTGCTGTTGCCATCATTTGTTGGTACTGGAACTCATCTTCTTCAGACTTCCAATGTACACTGAAGACTTAAGGCTCTCCAGGAGCCTGTTAGGTGTGCTGCTGAGCTTGTGTACTGAGAAGCTATTGGGTTCGCAGCTTCTCCAGGGTGCAGATGGTCATTATAGGACTACCAAACCTCTATCATGTAAGCCAATCTAATAAATCCTCTTCAGATATGTACTAATTTTATCAGTTCTCTTCCACTATGAAACCATGGCTAATACATTTGTCAAATACAAAACATAAAAAAAAATTACAATGTGAGGTACTACCAAAACCAAGCTGCATATTTAATATTAGTCCCAGCAAAATCCCAACACATTAAGCTGGAAAACTTAAAAAAAAAATGTATGAATTTCTAGATTCAGCCAAACCACAAAAATTAAACTAGGAAGAAGTCAACAACCTAAACAAAACCATAACAAATGAGGAGATTGAAATGGTAACAACAAGCCTTCCAGCTAAAACATGGCCAGCACCAGATGGATTCCCCAAAGAATTCTACCAGGCATTCAAAATTCTACAGTGAACTTTTCTTAAACTATTCAGAAAAAGGAACAGGAAAAGAAAAAAAAAACAGAAGAAAGGAAAGGAAAAGAAAAGAATCAAAATGAATATCCCCAAATTCCTTTGCAGTCAGTATCACTGCAGTGTCAAAACCAAGTAAAGGCGTATATGGTGCTGGGTTTGCTTCTGGCCTCCGGGAGTCCAGACACCATTGCACACCAGTGCTGGAAAGAATGAAGCTTAACTGGACGGGTGGGTTAGTAAGATCTCAGTCCAAAGGTGGTGGAGGTAGAAAAGCCTCCTTCAAGATGGTTTTCAGTAAAATAGCTCTCCTTTACTGGGGGCGGGGGAGATAAGCGCTGTATAAATCTTGAAGGTATGGTCAGAGGTTTTCAGGATGAGTGTACATCATTGGCTGGGGCTGAGGTGCTGGGAATGCTTCATTTGCATGAAGAGGAATTCCAGGTGCTAGCTGGACAGGTCCTTATGAGGAAATAGGAAGTTTTAACCTGAGACCTGGCCTCCAGGCAATGTGACTAACTGAAGGAAGCGTGGCAGAGGTGGGGAGTCAAAAGGCTACGTGCTCCCAGGCATGCAGACCCAGAACAGGAAGGGAGTGGTCCTTACTCCTGCTGGTCTCAAGATGAGATTTTCAGGATTTGGACACTCAACCTCACTCTTCCTCCAATCTGGTTCTCTCGGTCTGACAACTCCTTTACCCCACAGACATAGCAACAACAGCAAAAGTTAAAGACCACCCAACAAAACGATACCAGGCTTGGATGATGGCTCAGCAGTTAAGAGCACTGTCAATCCCCAGCAACCACATGGTGGCTCATAACCATTTATACTGGGATTTGATGTCCTCTTCTGGCCTGCAGGTGCATATACAGATAGAGTACTCATATACATAAAATAAATAAATAAATCCTTTTAAAAAAAGAACTGTCAATACCAGACAAGAAAAGCTCTTTTTTGAGATACTGTTCAGAGCTGAACAAGGAAGATACCAATAGGCATGTGAAAGTAGATGGAGAAGAGTTCATGAAGCCTCAATCCTACACAAAGAACTGCAGGCAATGAGGGAATGCTCAGAGTGGGAGAGAGAGTCTTCTGCAGAGAAGGGCACATCATTTGGTTATACAGTACCGAATGTTTAACCCGGAATACATACAAATAAATAACATTATACAGACTGAATAGGTTTTATTTAGGTGTATATACATATGAAAATTAATGAAATAAAGAGGCCATACATATAAAAGAGAATAAGGAAGGGCACATGGGAGAGTTTGGAGGGATGGGAGAAATGATGTAATTATATTATAATCTCAAAAGTAAAATTAAAAACTTGTAGATTTTCATATGGCATTTTCACACATCATTTGCTTTAGTTTACCCTTCCTCCCTGCCTCTTCATCCAAAGAAAATGTAGTTCAAATATAACCACTTTGACGAAACAATCTGTCATTCCCATAAGCAGATTCAATGTCTCTATGGGACATATGCCTCTAGTTTCATTCCCTGACACCTTATCCTAGCACTAAACACAATCTACTTCAGTAATTTATTTGCAAGTAAATGAATGGAGCTGGGGACCATGTTAAGCAAATAGAACCAGACTCGGAAAATCAAATATTATGTATTTTCTCTCATGTAGAGTCTAGGTCTAAGAAGGAAATTAAATTAGAAAAGGAATTAACAAAAAATAAGGAAACCAGTGGCAAGAGAGGGACATACAAGTTGTGTAATGAAGGCATCAATTTATCTGCAGTATCTGACATACATGTATAAAAATATGATAACAAGCTCCATTGTATTATTCAGTTAATGTACATTAATAAAATTTGTTTGTGCATATGCAACTAGTTCCATTTGAAAAAAATATACAAAGAAGCCCCACTTCCCTGATGGCAAATCTGCTAGAGTCAGCTGAAGCAGAGTAATTGGAGATGAGGTCTAGGCATGAATAAACTTTTAAACCTCAGTGATTCTAAAACATTGCCGGAGTAAAACCTATTCCTTTTGGTCTGAACTCTGTGCAAACAAAGATTCCTCAAGGCTGAGTCAAAATTGCCACTGTTACCATTTGTTTCTAGCTTCCAGCAAAGAAATAGCACAAAGCTGGGACCTTCTTCTGTGTCAGCCTGGAAAAACACCCGTCCTGCTTCTGTTAATATTAAACTGACGCTATCCATTTCATAAGACTATTCAGGACCAAAAGGAAGCCACTGTCAAATACAGACGTGGTGACAGCTGCAGGCTCTTGAAACTACGTTACACGTTTTCTCCTTATTATAAGAAGTTCCTTGAAAGTCTGGTCTCTGTAGGGGAAGCCCCTGGGCTTGGGATTTTGACTCTTTTGCATATAATATCACCCTGGAGAAAGTGCTGGAGTAGATCTAGAAAATCACCCTTAGGTTACGTTATTTTCTATGGGCAGAAAGTTCATACAAATAGTGTGTGACATTTTCTTAGTTAAGTGAAACGGCTAATTTAACATGTCAGCTCAGCTTGGCTGTGGTGCCTTGATTTTGCTACCACCTTCAATGCTGCCGTGAAGTTGTTATTTAGATGTGATTTGCAGCTCACTGAGATAGTCAGTAACTCCATTTCTCCTGAACGTCTATAGAAAAATAAGGAATGCTGCCTCTGGACCGCATTGATCTTAACAGTAAATCCTCAGCTTATTCTTCGCATTCCTACCTGTTGGTATGCATGATATTTTACTTGCCAGCCCCTAACAATCAGGTAAGTAAAAAAAACATTTTTTTGAGACAAGGTTTCCCTGTGTAGCCTTGGCTGTCCTGGAATCTCTTTGTACACCAGGCTGGGCTTGAACTCAAACTCACATTGATCCACCTGCCTCTGCCTCCCTAGTGCCAGGATTATAGGTGTGGGCCATCATGCCCAGCTGGAAAGTAAATTCATTAAGTCTCCCTCTCCTCCTCTCCCCTCCCTTTCTCCTTCTCCCTCCCCTCTCCCTCCCCTCTCCCTCCCCTCTCCCTCCACTCACTCATCTCCTTCCTCTCCCTCTCTCCCTCCCTCTGTCCTCTCCCCTTCTCTTCCACCTCTCCCCTCTGTCCCGTTCTCTCCCTCCCCTTCTCCCCCTCTCCTTCCCCTCTTCCCCTCTCTCTCCCTCTCCTTCCCTCCTCCCTCTCTATCCCTCTCTCCCTCCCTCCTGCTATCTTTCCTCCCTCTCCCTCTCTCTCTGCCCTCTCCTTATATACATATATTATTTCCTCTTGATCTTCCTAGTACAAATTGAACATTTTTCAAGTAAAATGTGTTATTTTTCTGTAACAAACCACACTGATTGATCATAAAGAGTCAACCCATTTTTCTCCTGACACAGGGTTTCTCTGTGTAGCCTTGGCTGTCCTGAACTTGCTTTGTAGACCATGCTGTCCTTGAACTCCCAGAGATCTGCCTGCCTCTGACTCCCTGAGTGCGGGGATTACAGGCATGAGTCACTGTGCCAGGAAAACATACAACCCTTTTAATAGCTCATCCTTTTATCTCGTAACTCCCAGGCAGGTTTAGTCCCTTAGGAAGGTTCCCTCTTTCTTATGTATGAATGTATGGCCAAATACAAATTGTCATTTGCTTCTTCTTCTAGCTATTTAATGATTTAATGAATAAGAAAGACAAATAATTGCTCATGTATTGGTTTCATGCCCAAAGGTTGTTAACATCTGTATACAGTGGCTTCTAATAATATTTCAACACTGGATTTTATCCATTCCTACTGCCTTTGGCTCTGTCCTGTCCTACTCTCATAGGTGCCCCTGTACTACATTTTCCTACTGCCAACTCATTAAGTTTCAGTCATCTGCTTCTCTCTCAATGTTTTAGGCAAAGCTTAGCATCTATTCTCCCTACGTCATACAGCATTGTCATCACGCACATGTGTGTCACCGCTTCTTTTGGCTGTTGCTATTTTTCTAAATTTTTCTGATTCATGGCTTGTCTACAAAGGTTTTAGACTTTTAGGATGGCAACATAGTAAAGGGAGATGTTTGTTGCCTGATCTTTCCTACTGAGATGTAAACAAACGTCTATTCACCCCAGATAAAGCAACAATGTCAGTTCAAAGAAGCAGTCTCATCCAAATCTATCTTGGTGAACCAGGGAATTCAGTGGGATTACTTTAAGAAGCATAGATGAACAGTTGGTTACTTACAAGAATGTGTGTGATCTCAAAACAGCTGCGTCACTGAAATTTTTTCACATCAACGTGGCTAGTGACCTCCCCCAAATACTGTATTGATGGAGCCCACCTTTTCTAAATCTACCGCTAGTGCACTAGGGCACCTCTGGGGCCCAGGTGAATGCTGGGGTAGATGGAATATCAGTTGAGAATCTGATGACATCACTCCTTTTTATGATGAAACTTAAAAATACCAAATCCCATGAGGGTACTAGTGGTGGCTGTCATTTAAAGAAGGCAATGTCTATGACATGTGCAATGGACAACATTTACAGTGCTTCACTCTTCCTTGGATTTTACATTATTTTTGTTCCCTGCCCCATATTGTTCCTTGCACTTTGGAGGGCTTGATACAGATACATGATTATTTTCATCCATTTAGAGATGGATATTGGATTGCTGCATCACAGCAGTACTCATTTATGCCCAGAAACAGTTTGGCTAAGTATAAGCCTTTGTAGTAACTGGTACCCATTACAAAAAGAAGCTTCCCTGACCATGGCCCAGAGCAGCAATAATCTTTGTGTGTAGACACAAATGATTAGGAGGCAATTAAGTCAATTTGACTGCCATATCATTTCCATTAAGCAAAACAGGAGCAGTAGTTTCTCTACTAGGGCCTATGACCTCCCAGATACAGCTCTTTGTCTTACAATATCAAACATGGGGCTCCTCATGTGGACAAGGCCTTACATATAATTGGAAAGAAGTTGTTTGTACCCTCAAATAATCATGCCACTATTACATTAGAGGACACATCTTGGCTTGCTAATAGGATCAACATAGTATCTGTAATTAAGAAGGAATGTTGGTGAATATTCCCTAGCAGTCTGCATAGAGTCTTCTGACTTCCCAAACTTAGACATGCTAGAAAGCAAGAAAGACGCTTCCAGCTGCTCCCAGCTTGATTTCTCCATGTCCTGCAACTATAGTATATGGTGTGGTGCCTTCATCAATGAGGTCTTCCTGTTTAATTCCTGCATGGTGAAAATGTATAGCGTAGCAAGACTCAAAACCCTACCTCCCATATAATTCATGGAGATGCAGCCCACTTGTGTTAGTGCAAATGTTCATTTAGCCACCAACCCTTTTTCCGTCTATGCAGGGTACCACCTTCTGTGATCCCATGCCTTAGTTTATACATTTACATGCACAGGCTGTTATCATATTTTTTTCTCATTCACCCTTGTCATTCACCCCTTGTGAGGGGGATACCTGACTTTAGCGCTCTAGAATCCACTATATATGTTGAGGGCACTTCCCACAGCATAGGTGAGGGTTTAAGTATGGGAATGTAGATAAGCTTTAAACACCTGTATCGCCAAGAAGTCCCACTCTAGGATGGGTGAAAACCACGTGGAAGCTTCACAGATGAAGCCTCACTAGCCTATATATTCTGTTGAGTCCAAGTGTACCTAAGTTGGGTTATGTGCCACTGGGCAGAAGCCCAGGGTGAGTGGCTGTAATATCAAGTGAGTGTCTGATCATAAAAACCCTTTCTATAAGGGAATATTAATAGGAAACTCCTATCTCATGCAAGGATTTATGGCTATTTTGAATTCAAGATGGAAACAGTGATGGCATGGCTTAGAAGTCAATGTACCACAACAATCCCTAAATATATCTGGAGGCTCCTTTGGACTCTCCATTTAGAATTCAGCCAAGTTAGGCAGATGAGACAGTGTAGAAGCAGGTTACAAGTTCCATTTTTTCTTTCTTTTTCTTTTTCTTTTTTCCTTTTTCCTTTTTCTAGATTCTGGTGCATTAATTTGTGCTCCAAAGTAGGTAAAACCAAAACTCCATTTATATACATTTCTTGAAATAAGGGAAACATTCTTTTCTGGAGGACTGAGTTAAGGGTCTCTTGTACATACCTAAGTGGAATCCATATTTGATGCACAGAAGGAGGTAAGAACAAAGGTCTTTTTTGTAAGTCAGTAGGGCTTATCTGAGGAAGTATGCATTACAGGACCCAGTCAATCATAATAGAGTGTATACGTTATGTATACATTATAATGTGTATAGGGACACTGAAAAAACAGCATTAAGAGAAACCACTTATTTAACAAATCCATAGCCTTCTGTAATAATAGTGAAAGTGGCTTTGAACTTGATAATCAAGTCTTATGAAGATCAAGATATCCAAAGGAAGCACACCTGTGGTTTTGGTTTCTACGTTGCATGGGTCCTGGGTGCAGAAAGCCCACTCTAAGTTAATTAATAGAGCAAATGCTCGTAATTCTGGGTATTGCCTAGATTTTGTGTACTTTCTTCATAATTATTTTGAATATGGACCTTAAAAAACCGTTGCAAATTCCTTGACAGACTGGGTTAAGTAATGTGGGGAAGGAACAGACCACTCTGAAGGAAGATCACGGAATTTGTGAGAAGAGTATTTGGTCTGGAAAACACTTCTCTGTGTGATTCCTTTCTCAAAAAGGAAAAAGCAAGCCAGTAAAGGAAATAAGTAGAGAACACTTATTATTTGGGACAATTTTTTCTTTCATTGTACTTTGCTAGAGTATTTGTCTTTTATTTTCATATAAATCTTTACTTTTAAAATAAGTGATATCTGAAAAGATATTGTATTTTTTGGACCATAAGATGCACTCCTCGAAGCCTGAAAAGTGGGATGGGGAAATTAGGGTGTGTCTTATGGTCCGATTGTTATTTTTATTGTTTTTCTTGTTTACTGCTCTAAAAACTGGGTATGTCTTATGGTCTAAAAAATAAGGTGATCCATATTTATAGATTGAAACACCTACTATTTTAAAGATGACAATGCTACCCAAACTAACATACAGAGGCAATGTATCTTCCACCAAACTCTAAAGGACACCTTTTCACTTTTTAAATTAATGAATCACTTTTAACCTACTGGGTCCAATTATGCCCATATGCACATGGGTGTGAATACAACTACTAAGACATGGAAAACCTACCAGGGGCCACACCCCAAATAGCCAATATCTCCTCAGCTAGGGAGCGTCTTGGGAGCTCTTCTGTACTCTATGCTGCCAGTTTGAACTGGCTTGATCATGTGCAAGTAATAACCACAGGTGCTTTGATTTCACAAGTGCGCCAGGCGTGCCTTATCCAGATAACAGCATTTAACAGCGATTCTCCACATCCTGACTCTTACATTCTTTCTGCGTCCTCTTCCAAGATATCCTTGAGTCTTGGCAGGGTTAGGAAGTTCATTTACACGGCCCAAGTATTACTGAACACTCTCTGTCATTTTTCCCTCAACACTTTGAACACTTTGGAGTCTCTAAAGTAACTGCTACCCAATGCAAAAAACTTCTCTTCCAATATCATTTTTTTTTTTTGAGAAAAAAACCTTACTCTAAATTCCCATGGTGTTATCAAAGGGCCCAAACTAGCTTAAACTCCATAGGAAAGGACTTTATTTTTTTTAAATGATGTGAGCAAGTTTTACATTATATGCAAAATCATCTGGGAAGCAGAAAATTGATGCATTCCATAAAGAGGCTTAGAAGCCTTGAGAGTGAAGCTTTATACAAATGAAGCCAGTGCTCTACAAAATAATGTGCTATAGCTCAGAGGGGTACAAGAAGTTTCTCTGAGAAGCATAATGAAAAAGATAGAAGTGCATTTATCTCATCAATCTCTGAAAGCTTCCAGCCATTGGCTGACACAAGTGCCTTCACTTAGCCCTTAGACTCCAGAGATCTTGTAATGAGGGGACAATTTCAGAAAATCTTAAATTTATTAGAAATAATTATAGTTGATCTGTGCCAAGTTAGTCAAATATATGGATAGATCATCCAGTTTTTCTTTTTTAAAAATGAAATCAGTTAACTACAAAATGGACAATTGCCTTGATATTCCTACAAAAATCTTTGGACAGAGGATAATTCCAGTAATGCAAATGAAGCAAATGGAAAAAAAATGGCACAGATGACACATTGGCTATTCATAGCACAGCTCACCATCCTGCACATTACTGTGAAAACAAAATGCTGATTGAATCTAATTTATCAAGGAGCTGGCTAAAATCATTTAAGCCACTGAGATGATTAGAACATGAAGTTAATATTCACTCAGTGTAATGATCTATAGTTAATAAAAATTCAGCTTCCAAATCCAAAACCAAACAAAAGAGGTAGTGGATGAGGATGAGGACAAACAAGCAACACAAGTGGCTGGAATCATTATAGATGACCTGCTATTGCTGGGCTTTACTCTGGACCAGGTACCACACTATGCATTTTGCATACATTATCTTAATCTCCTCAAATCCCTATGGAGGAAAGCTATCTGTCCTGTGCTTGGCTCCATGGTGAAGGAGAATTCTGGAAAATGTGCAGCCAATGAGGAGTCGCTAAATATGTCCTCTATTCCCCTGTAGCAATGTGACTGATTCTTGTGTTAGGCTGAATAAGGTTTCCTACAATATTGAAGACCCTAAACTGTGTAACCTGTGAATTTTAATTTATATAAAAAGGGGACCTTGCAGATGAATAAAATTAAGGATCTTCAGATAGAGAGATTAGCCTCAGCTATCCAGGTGGTTAGCAAATGTTCCTTTAAGAGGGACATTTCATCACTGAAAAAGGTAATGTAATCAGAGAAGTAGAGCTGTGAAGATGCAGCATTGCTGCCTTTAGGGTTGGATTAACATCCTATAGGTCAAGGAATGAATTAATTTTCTCCTGGTGCCTCAAGATAGAATACAATGTTACTCATATTTTCATTTATTCACAGTAAATCTACTTTGGCTTTATGATCTCCAGGGATGTGAGGAAATATTTTTGTTGTTTTCATCAGAGTTTATAACAACTTGCTATACTGGCCACAGGAAACCAACAGAGACTCTATAAAAGTGCAGGGATGTCAGCAGGACTACAGAGCTATTTGCACAGATTTCTGGTATTTTGACTTTATTATGCAATTTTTTTCCTCTATAAAGTTGTGGTTTTTTGATTGCAGACACCAAGATGAGCATAATCTCTTTGGGGGAGGGAGTTAGTTTTTCGACACAAGAATTCTCTGTATAGCCTTGGTTGGCCTGGATTCTGTAGACCAGGCTGGCCTCAAACTCACCGAGATCCGCCTGCCCCTGCCTCCCAGAGTGCTGGGGTTACAGGTGTGCGCCTGAGCCCGGTTGATGAACACAATCTTGGCTTAAGTCGATATGTCCATAATTACCATTCCTTCTATTTTTATTTCAGATTCTGTGTTCGTACGTGTGCAGAGGCATGTTTGTGCATGTGAAACGTAGGCCAGCCCAGTTACATGCCATTCCTTAGGACACGTTCCTTGTTTATTGAAATAGAGTCTCTCACTGACTGGAGATTGCCAAGCAGGCCAGGCTGGCTGAGTAATGAGCCTCAGGGACCATTCTGTCTCCCTTTGTCTCCACCTCCCCTCTCTCAGCTTCCCTAGCACCAGGATTACAAGGGAACCACCATTTCTTTTTGCATGGATTGCAGGACAATCATTCTCCCTACTGAGGTGTCGCTTTGTCCTCCTTCTTTGTATGTCATTACATTTATGTATTTATTTAATGAGAGGGGCGGGTACGTGTGCCATATTGCACATGGGGAAGGTAGAAGACAACCTGTGAGAACGCTTTCCCTCTTTTCGCCATTGCAATCCTAGGAATTGAACTCAGGTCATCAGGCTTGGTGGCAAATTGAATCTGTTGAACCATATCACCCACTTCCTGTTTTCAAATAAATGGAACCCCCCTTCACATGGGCACTTTTTAAGCCTGCCTTCTATTGCTGTAATAAAACACCATGACTAAAGGCAACTTTGGGAGGAAATGGTTCATTTCATCTTGCAACTTTCACGTCATACTTCACCACTGAGGGAAGTCAGGGCAGGAATTCAAGGCAGGAACCTGGAGGCAGACATTGGAGAAGAACTGGGGAAACACTGGTCATTGGCTTGCTTAGCATGCTTTTTTTTTTATACCATCCAGGACCAACTACCCAAGGGTAGCACCATCCACAGTGCAATCTGATAGGTGCATTTTCTCAACTGAGCTTCCTTTTTATCAGATCATTCTAGCTTGTGTTATGTTGATAAAAAACAAAACAAAACAAAACCAACCTAACAAAACTAACCAATACAACTGGCCCATTGTCATTTGACACACAAATACATCACTATTAAACCTTCCTTTCTTATTTATCCTTAAGATGTCATGTTAATATTAATATCACAATATAAAATATAACTTTAAAAGTTCCACAGTCTTTAAATTTTTGAACACTTTAAAAGTCCACATTCTCCTTAAAATCTCTCCATAAAAGTTCAAGGTGTTTCAACCATGAGCTCCTATAAAGTAAAAAATAATTGAAATATTATCCTCCTCCATTTAGGAGAATAAACAACACAGTCACAACTAGGAAAAAAAGCAAACGTACCCCCAACAGTGTAAATAATTCAGTGTCCATTACCTGGGATTCATACACAATATTCTGGGCTCCAAAGGACTCAGGCAACTCCACTGCTCTGGCTCTGCCTTTCCTAGCACACACAGCATGCCTCATAGGCTCAGGCTTGCTCCAAGCCACAGCTGCTGCTGTTCTTGGTGGCCATTCCACAGTCTTGGCATCTCTCTCATGTGCGGATTTCCACAGGCTGCACCTTTGCCAACAGCCTCCTGCCCTCTCTTTAGTGACTCTGACCGTGCCACATGGTCCAAGCTTCAGCTGTTCTCCATGATGCCTTCAATTCCTGCAGCTCTCTTGAGACCAAAACCAGTCACATGTGGGAGTCTCTTTTGCAGCATCAAGTTCAGCTGCCAGTGTGAAATGCAGCTGTGGTCTTCTCTGAAGCACACCTTCTGTATGCTGACTCTAAGGTGTTTCAGAAGAGTCCACCCCAACAATGCTGGTCTCTTGTCAATCGTTGCTAATTTTATAGCTCCCAGTAAGTGATTTTTTTCCAGTGAAATAAATGTTTTGTTTCAGTGGTTCTGGTCTCTTAATCATAGCTTTAGCCCCCGTAATTAGAATCACATATTTTTAACTTATAAATTATAAGTTATAATTTATTTATTCATTTAATAATGTAGTCAAATTACATCCCAGTTGTTATCCCCTCACTTGTATCTTTGCATTCCCCCCTCCCTCTTTTACTCTATTCCTTTCCCCTAGATGTCTGACAGAAGGGGACCTCCTCCCTTATAATCTATAAATGATAATTAATTTATATGGGCAGCCCTGACAGAGTCTTTAGGAGTTTATTCTTAGATTCCACCCCTTAAACTCATAATTCAGGCCTCCATCATCAGTACTTCTCTCAGCAATATTTTCCAAGCTCTTTATGATAGCTCATTAAGCTCTGAAAAACTAAGACATTTTCCAGCCTGAAGTTCTAAATACTTTCATATCTTTCTCTGAAACAGCACAATCAGGTCTGTGATAGCAATACCTCACTCCGGATACCAATTTCTATATTAGTGTATGTTCTATTGCTGTGATAAAGCACCATGACCAATAGAAACTTGGGTAAGAAATGGTTTAATTCAGTAAACTTCATCATGAAAACAAAAAGTATGGCAGGAATTCAAGACAGAAATGTGCAAGTAGGAACTTAGGCAGAAACCATGAATGAACACTGTTGACTAGCTTTCTCCACTGCCTGACTTTTTATATCACCCAGGACCATTTGTCCAGGGGTGGCACCACCCACAGTGGGCTGGGCACTCCCACATCAGTCATTAATCAAAGAATGTCCCCACCGACTTTCCTAACAGCAATCTTATAGAGGCAATTCCTTAACTGATGCTTCCTATTCCTACATTACTGTAATTTGTGTCAAGTTGACAGACAAAACAAAACAAACAACAACAACAATAAAAACCGTCACCAGGACAGTTACTATTTATCTGGTAATACTTGCATTGTACTATTACTTAAATGGAAAAAAAACTTACATTGTCTTAAATTACAAAAGTGTAGCATATTTATAAAGCCGCCACAATTGCAGTGTAAACTGCTTTAGCGGTGGCATTTAGCAACACATATAAAGAAACAGATGCATTTGAGATTAAAGGTAAGAAGCAATAACTTAACAATTAGTGGTTGTACTAGTAATCTTCAGGTTGCTATAACTAATTACCATAGAATAAGTGACTTAGGCAATGGAAATTTATTTTCTCACAGTTTTGAAAGACTGGCAAAGCTTTTCTTTCTGGGCTGTAGGCATTTACCATCTAACTGAATTCTCCAGTGGTTTCCTATATATGAAGAGAGAAAATGATTGTCATTTTTACTACTATAAGGCCACCAACACTATCAGATCATGATGAGGCCCTAATCTGATAGTGTTGCTGGCCTCATAGTAGTAAAAAAAGAAATCATGATGGAGGCATGCCAGTTAGTCTTTTTGTGTAAAGATACCTTTATCTTGAATTCTGTTTTGGGTCCAGCGGTAGCTGGCATTTTAACTAGTGGAAGGCCATTAGTATGGGATGGGTTTGAGTCTCCACAGACTTTATGTGTTAAAGTCCTCAGTCAGAGAGTAGATAACAGAATAAAGAACTCTAAAGTCCTATAATAGCACAAAATCAACAAACTAGCAATGATTATTACAACTTTTTTTCTAAACTCCAGACACTAACCAGAAACCGAAGAAACTACAGAAAGTAGTAATTAAGAAAAAAATGGTAGCATTAGAATAGAAAGACTGGCTTTTGCAATTCTAAATTACACCGATTTCCCAGCTCAATTCTGGCCTTCCAGACAACAGCTTGTATTCTAACCAGAAGTATAACAGGGGGATAATAGGCATTTTTCTGTGATAGCTTCCTAGAAGGAAAACTGAGCCATTCTCTTATCTTACCTTGTTATCTATCTCATTGATGAGATGACTACCAAAAAAAAAATAGTCATAAAACTATTTAAAGATAAATTGCATATGTTGGGAACAAA
The DNA here is from genome assembly GCF_964271855.1 of Acomys minous. Taxonomy (NCBI): domain Eukaryota; kingdom Metazoa; phylum Chordata; class Mammalia; order Rodentia; family Muridae; genus Acomys; species Acomys minous. Next base: position 46,000,010 of record NC_140488.1, read on the forward strand.
GGCTAGAAATAAAATCTTTTCAGGCATGTAACTTTTCAAATGCTCTATCATATTCTTAGGAATCAAATAAATGCACACACACACACCCTGTGTATATATACATATATATTTATAACACATACATACGTATATCCATACATACATATGTATGTATGCATGTATTTATCTACCCATGGGGTTATTAGAACATAAACTTACTGTCTTCCTGACCATCCTGCTCCATGCAAACAGGAAGTGACAGCTAAAAAGAGTTAAGCCAGTTATATTAAGTACAGAAGGCACGTCCTAATAAATACACTGACCGTTAACCTAGTATAGGCATTTATTAAACACACACAAAAGATTATAGACTTTGTGAAACTAGTCAAGAAAATAATTCTTGAAGTCTGAAATGTAGCCCATAAACACATAGCTTGAACACTTGGTGCCCAGTTGTTGGTGCTATTTTTAGACACTATACAAACTTTGGGACATGGGACATTTCTCTGGAAATGGGTCCTGGGGGTATGTAATCCTTAGCAATTCCTGCCTCATTCTCCCTGGGTTTTTATTTATTTATTTTTGTGTGTGCTGTAATGTAAACAACTCTGAACCTCTGCCACATGCTATTACCATCATTGAGTGAGCTACTCCTCCATTCATTCATTCCCCGTTAAAATGGACTGAATTCTCTGTAGTCAGGGGAATAAATAAATAAATATTCCTTTAAAATTGTTTCTGTTAAGTGTTTGAGCACAAAAATAGAAAAGTAATAAGTAAATAAGTAAGTGACAATTATACAATATATGGATAACAACCAAATCAAAGGGATAGGATCAGAGCCCAGAATTTTCTTTTATAAAAATCAAAAGTCCCAGTATTTGGCAAGAATTTATATAACATGTAAAGAAATATGAAAAATATAACTAATATAATGTGGGCAAAAAGAAATTAATAGAAATTTCCTTGTGGAAAACACATATTTAAGTTATTAGATAAGGTCTTTAAGTAATTTATGCTCAAAAAGCAAAGGGAAATCGCATAGTAAGAAATTTAAAAAGCCAAGGAGTGATACATTACTAATTAAGGCATAAAAACAAACCAATTAGAAACTTTGCAGTTGAAAATATAACTTCCCCCCAAGACCCCTTACTGAATTCAGTAGCAGAGTTGAGTCAGCAGAGAGAGTTGACGAGATTAGTAAAGATAGGTCATTTGAGAATCAGAATGGGGAAATTAAACAATGAATGATATACAGTATTAGTTGGGTCAACATATAAATAATGGAAATTCCCCCAAAGGATGTAGGAAGAAAAGGTATTTGATCAAATAATGATGGAGAAATCTTGCTGAAATATGAAAGATATGACTGTACATCTACAAAGCTTAATGAATTTAATGACAGATCCTTGCTGTCAAACAGTCAGGGGACAAATGGAGTGCTGATCCCAAATACAGAAGCAACTTCTCAGTTCTAAGGTCCCCTGATTACAACTAACAGCTTATTTTTTTTTTTGCCGTCTTTATTTTCAAGTTAACTTTGCATAAATATTTATTTCTTATAATTTATTCAGATCACATCCTGATTGTTATACCATCACTTGTATCTTCCCATCCCGTCCTGTTCCCCAAGCCCCTGGTTTTCACCCTATTCCCCTCCCCTAAGCCTGTGACAGAAGGGGTCCCCTCCCACACCATATGGTCACAGCCTATCATGTCTCATCCTGGTAGCTTCCCCTTCCTCTGAGTGCTACCAGGCCTCCCCACCAAAGGGAGGTCAAATCAGGGACACCAGACTTCATGTCAGAGGCAGTCCCTGCTCTCCACACAACTGTGGAGAATGAGCTGTCTATTGGCTAGATCTGAACAAGGGGGTCTAGGTTTACTGCATGCACTGTCCTAGGTTGGTACAACAATTTGAGGAGACTCCCCTGGGTCTAGATCTGCTGGCCTTGATGATCATTTTTGGCGTTCCTGGACCCTCTGGTTCTTCTATCTCCCCATTATTCCATACTCCACTCACCTGGAACCCAATAGCTAGTCCCAGCATCTGTTCTGATGCCCCACTGAGTGAAGACTCTCAGAAGACATCCATGGTGGGCTACTACCCTCTTATAAGTGAGGATATACCATGTGTGTCTTTCTGGGTTTGGGTTACTTCACTCAGGATAATGATTTCTAGTTCCATCCATTTGCCTGCAAATTTCCAAATTTCCCTGTTTTTAATAGCTGTGTAGTATTCCATTGTGTAAATGTAGCACAATTTCTTTATCCATTCTTCGACTGAGGGACATCTATCTAGGTTGTTTCCAGAATCTGGCTATTACGAATAAAATTGCTATGAACACAGTTGAGCAAATGTCCTTGTTGTATGTTTAGCTCTGAACCCCATTTCTTAATTGGGATATTTGGTTTGGTGGCATTTAATTTCTTGAGTTCTTTTTATATTTTGGATATTAGTCCCTTGTCAGATGTAGGGTTGGTGAAGATCTTTTTCCAGTCGGTGTCATTTGCCCTATAGAAACTTTTTTCATGAGGTCCCATTTATTAATTGCTGACCTTAGAGCCAGTCTATGGACATACCACCTGAATGTGCCTGATCTTGTCTCATAGGTTATTTTTTGTTAAAAAAAATATTGAGGCTGAACTAATGTAAAAGTATATTTAAAATAATGAAAGACAAAAAATGTATCAATAATGTTTTCAGATCCAGCAATCTATCTATTGAAATATAGACAAATTAAGATATTTCTGGGCAGAAAAAACATTAAAAGGGTTATGTTATTAGTAGAGTTGCCTTAAATGAAATATTAACTTCAGGCTGAAGCAAAAGAATATCAATTCCACATGAGGAAATTAAAAATAACTTCAAAGATAAAAAGAGAAACATATGGTTTAGGGGGAAGGAAAGAATGTGATAAAATACATTGCATGAAAAAATTTAATTTAGAAGAAAAATATATGAATGATTAAATCTCATTTTTCAAGCTCCAACAAAATTACTGTAGAGAACAGTGTTCAATTGCCTGTGAGATGGGAGGGAGAGGAAGAGAAGGAGAAATGGAGTGAGGGAATGTACAAGAGAATTTGAAATACAAGACATGAAACTAAATGGAATCTGGAGAAGTGAAGAGGATTAATCTCCAGTCTTGATATAATTACCTTTTAAATGATAAAGAAAGAAGAAATTAAGAACAACAACAAAGGCTGGGCATAGTGGCGCACGCCTTTAATTCCAGCACTTGGGAGGCAGAGGCAGGTGTATCACTGTGAGTTCATGACCAGCCTGGTCTACAAAGTGAGTCTACGACAGCCAAGGCTACACAGAGAAACCCTGTCTCAAAACAAACAAACAAACAAACAAACAAAGAACAACAACAAAAAGAACTAAACTAACTTGTTGCTGATGCCATCCTCATATGTTTTATAACATACAGATCTGCTAAGAGAACCACTAAAGCTTGTTAATCTATTCAGTAGTATTAAAGAATGAAAAACCAACACATGAAAATAAGTCTTGTAGCTATCCACCAGGAATGAACAATAGCAAAGGAAATTTTAAAATGCAATTTACTCTCCTACAATAGAGATAAAAATTCCTAGGAATAGACTTAACCAAGGAATATAAGATTTGTACACTGAAAGTATAAAATATTTTTGGAATAAATCAAAACAGACCAAGAAATGGAATGCTATCCTGGGCTGTTGGATAAGAAAAATATATTGTTAAGATGATATTATTATCCCTATCAATTTGTATGCTAGTTGTAATTCTTATCAAAATTTTAACAACCCTCTTCCCCTATACAAACTAATCCTAAAAGGTATGTTGAATTGTAAGGGACAAAAAGGCTGTAAAGCTCACATATCTCCATTTCTAAGGTGATTTTTAAAAAACCTATCTTGACTACAGAAAACAGTGTGTCACTAACATCTATAAGCAGGCAGATCAATAGTGGTATAAAAATGAGAATCTAGAAATAGCTCAAACTTTTATGGTGAATTGATTTTTAGCATGTACTTCATGACAGTTAAAATGGAAACGATGGTCTGTTTAAAGGGCATAGGTGCTGGGGCAACTAGATATCTATATGCAAAAGCGTGAAGTAGGACTTTTGTACCATATACAGAAATCTATCCCAGGTTCAAAAGCTTCAGAATTAAAGAGTCCCAAACTCCAAAAAGGCCTATTAAGACCTGTCAGTTAAAATGATGGAATCAGTACTTCAAGGAAGATTTTTTAAAAAAGTTTTTTCTTTAATACTCAGCAAAACTGGTTCAGATAGTGCTGGAAGGCATTATGTAAGCTGCCAATGGAGCCAGTCCTACCTGGCTGTAAAAATATATGAACTACAGTAGTAACAGAATGGCAAGCTATTCGTAAAGGTGCACCAGTGGCACTCATAACTTGGTGGTAACCAATAACTGTCTAGTTGTACTTAAGCCCTACTCAATAGGAGGGAAATCATACCTGGTACTTGAAAATGAGCCAACTACATTGGACTAGTGAGATCACAGACCTTAGAGGAGAACCGACTACCATTGCTTTACTAAACTAGCATAATTCATATATGTATGTGTAAATTTATACATATGCTTTTTATAAAAATAAAAATCAATTTAAAAATTATATACCCAAGGACCGGAGAACATCATGGAAGAAGGTGCAGAAAAATATAAAAGCCAGAGGATGTGAAATGTGCTTTGAAACTGCTTCCTAGGAATGCCAGGGAAGCATTACCTGTGATACCTTGACAAAATGGCTGCCTAAACAAGATTTGAGGAAGGACAACATAAATAGACATACTAACATAAAAGTGGAAAGTCTCACAGCGCTTATACCTGGACAAATGATTAGAGGCAAGCAAGTTTTAAAGGATATGACTACACATTTATGAAGCAGAGAAGAGCTAAGCAGATGGCTCTCTGGGTAACGTATTTGCTTTACAAACATGAGGGCCTGAATTTGGACCCCTAGCAACCATATAAAAGCCTGGTCTGGAAGGATACACTCGCAATCCCAGCTTCTGAAAGTACAGACATAGTTGGATCCGTGAGTATTTCTGGATTGTCTGTCTATGCAATCAGTGAGCTACAGATTCAGTGCAGGACTCTGTCTCAACAAGTAGGGTCAATAGTGATACATAAATGAACTCCAAGTTTATCTCTGGCCTCCATGTGCATATAACCAGACAAACACATTTACACACACATGTGCACACACACACACACACACACACACACACACACACACACAAATACAGGCCCATGGAAAAGACAGAGTTATCAAGGAAAGATAACAGAGAATAACTATGCTTATAAAAGCATACTTAGGTGTGGTTGCTGGTGCACTGGACTGCTTGCATGTAGATAAACTGAAAATTACTACGTTTTGAGATATTTATATTGCCAAAGAAACTAGAAGTCAGTTCTAAGCAGTTCTATACAAGAGCCTTATGGTCTCCTAACTATACCAGAAGAAAGGGGATTGCAAGGGGTAGGGGGGGCATTCACCATGGAGGAGAAATTTCTCTACACTCCCATGAGATATGTTTATGGAGGGCAATGGCCAAGGGAGTTTTCCATGGAGGGAAGAATCTAGATTTATTTAAGGAACTTTCCCCAATGACAGAACAGAGTGAGCTCAAGGTGATCAGGAAGATTCCAGCATTTCTGTGGTCACTCTTCCATTTCTCAGTGGTCTTCACTGGGGTTGCTAGGTCCCTCTCCATCATCGCATATTGATGATGTTGGGGAAATAGGTAGATTTTAATAGGGGCCAGACAATGTTAAGCTGAATGGAGTAACTGGATAGAGTATCAAGATATATTCTTTAGGGATGGAGGGAGAGTATACCAAGTTTGGACAGGAATGTCCATTTAGATATTTAGTGGCCAGATGTGTAAATGGAGGTAACTGTCCTTCAAATTTCCATGTCCTGTCTTCTCCTGGACAAATGTGATGTTGACAAACAGTGGCTTCTCAGTTGTTTGTGTTTCTCAGGATGACCTAAGTCTGGACGGATGTTGTGACTTGCTGTGGGAGGGATCTGTATTACAACTGAGTCAAGGAGATTATAAAGAAGGTATGCAATTGCATTTTCTCATTTTGTCAGCGGGATGCAGGATTGTCCAGAGCAAGAGGATACAAAAGAGTCAGCCATGAGACAGGAGAAAGTCTGAATCACTATATGACACAGATTCAAAAGCCTCTTCACATCTTACATGACATCAAGAGGAAAATAAAAAAAATGGATTTTCTTTTCTTGCAGTTTACACAAACTAGGGAGAGAAAGACTTTGAATTGCTTTCCCCTTTTGCTATAGCAGTGTTATACATTTATAGAAACAAAGACAAAGCAAAATCCAGGAAATATGCAAATGTAAATTGAAGTTCTCAGTGCTGAGTGAAATCTTTCAAGGAGACAAGTTCTTCCTCTAGCTAGAATAACAGCTGTTCCTGTCCCTCTGGGATGGAATTCCTGGGGAAACTTTAATTCTTTGAGGTTCATAACTTCAATAATCTGATAGCCAAAGGGAGAGGCACAAGTGTCTCTCTTTATAATGTCTTCTTCTCTCGTGCCACAGAACTAATAAAACCATCCATCTGTCATGAACAACTGCATTCAATTCATGCACAAGAGTGAAACAAACCACTAATTTATTAAGCCACATTAACAGTGATTAATGTCAATAAAACATTTCTCAGAGGTAGACATGTACAAATATTATCTCCACTGTAGAGATGAGGAAATAGAGTCAGAGAAGGCTAAGGAACCCACTTAAAGGCGCATGGGTATTTGGGAGTGTAAGCAGTATTATCTTGTCTGGACTATGATCTCATCCAGCTCTTGGGAAATGGTTGTAATAAGAGCAACGGCAGCAATAGTGGCCTCTTTCCAAAGTAACTTAGTGGTGCAGCAAGAAGCCAGTCACAAGGTAAATACAAGGCAATAAACAAACGTAGTCAGAAAAGCTTTACTGGGCTTTGAGAAGGAATCACCAGTTTTCCAGAAGCCAGTTAGGAAGTTACAAAATGATACTAGAATCCCAACATCTCCCTCCAATGGAAGGGAATTACAAATCCTCTTAATGACACATTCATTAATTATTTCACTTGACACACATCAGTGTGTGTTTTTACAAGATAGAATAAAATAGACCTCCACATGGATTGGGCATTCTAAATGTGGCATGTAAAAGTTAATCAAATAAGTTAAGTACTGTGATGAGAAGCCACCGGAAACTGATAGCTATTTGGAGAGGAAGAGTCAGTTTTGTACAGTGATGTGGCTCCTGCAAGAATACCTATGCTCCAGTAGATGGTTCTACACCCATGGCTATACAGAGAGTTCTAAGTGGACTCAGTGAGCCTAAAAATAAGAGCAAATGAAATTTGGAAGGAATAGTGGGGTGGGGAGGTAAGGAAGAAGTTGAAGAGGAAGAAATGGGGTTTAAATAGATCAAAACACATTACATTAACATATAAAATTCTCAACACAAAAATTAAGCTCAAGTGACAGCACATGTTGGCAAGGATGTGGAACAAGAGAACACTCCTCAATTAATGATAGGTTATCAAACTTGTACAACCACCTTGGAAATCAATCTGGTTCTTCCTCAGAAAATTGGGAATAGTGCTACCTCAAGACCCAGATATTCCACTCCTGGACATATACCGGAAAGATGCCCCACCATACAACAAGGACACTTTTCCAACTATGTTCATAGCAGCTTTATTCATAATATCCAGAAGCTGGAAACAACCTAGATGTCCCTCAACTGAAGACTGGATAAAGAAGCTGTGGTACATTCACACAATCAAATACTGCTCAGCTATTAAAAACAAAGATGTCATGGGATTTGCAGGCAAGTGGATGGAAATAGAAAAGATCATCCTGAGTGAAGTAACCTAAACCCAGAAAGACACACATGGTATGTACTCACTTCTAAGTGGATATGAGCCATAAAGTGTAGAATAACTATACTACAATCCACAGACCCAAAAAAGCTAAGAAAGGAGGGCCCAAGGGAAGATGCTTGAATATCACTGAAATAGACAGAGGGAGGAAACTGGGTGGAAGAGGGAGTGGGGGAAGGACAGGGACATGGGAAGCATCTCTGGGACAAAAGAGGCTCCTGGGAGAATATGGGAGTGACCCTAGCTGAGGCTCCTACCAGCAGGGCATGGAGCCTGGACTTGCTGCCTCTTGTAGCCAGGTGGGGCTTCCAGTGGAGGGGGGAAGACCAACCCACTTAAAAAAACCTTTGACCTCAAATTTGATTTGCCTTCAAGAAGTATAGGGATAAAGATGGAGCAGAGATTGGGGGAATGGCAAACAGATGACTGGCCCAAATTGAGACCCACCCCAAGGGAGAGAGTCAACTCATGTCACTATTAATGGTACTTGGCTATGCTTGCAGACGAATGCCTAATATAAGTGTCTTCTGAGAGGCTTCATCCAGCAGCTGATGGAAACAGATGCAGTGACCCACAGCCAAAGAATAGGCTGAGCTCAGAGAATTCTGAGAAGAGTGAGAGGAAGGCTAGAGGGAACTAGAGGGGTCAAGAATACCACAAAAAGACCTACAAAGTAAACTAACCTGGGCCCATGGAGGCTCACAGAGACTGAACCATCAATTAAAGACCTTGCATGGGCTGGACCCAGATCCCCTACATATATGTAGCAGATGTGCAGCTTGGTCATCATGTGAGGCCACTAACAAAGGGAGTAGGGGCTGTCTCTGACTGTTGTCTGCCTTTGGATCCCTTTCTCCTAGCTGGGCTGCTGTGTCTGGACTCAGTGGGAGAGGATGTGCTTAGTCCTGCTGTGACTTGAGTTCTCAGGGTGAGTTGGTACTCCTTGGGGGCCCTCTCCTTCTCTGAGATGGGGGAATTAGGTGAGGGGCATGAGGGTGGGACTGGGAGGAGAGAAGGGAAGGGGCTGGTATCATATTGAAAACTGATTAAATAAGTGGAAAAAATAAATGAAGGAACTATGAGAACAATAAAGCTAGTAAATATTGCAATTCCCAGCCAGCTCTGCATGCTGGAGAAACAAAATCTCTGTCTCTCTGTCTCTGTGCCTCTGTCTGTCTGTCTGTCTCTGTCTCTGTGTCTCTGTGTCTCTGTGTCTCTGTGTCTCTGTGTCTCTGTGTCTCTGTGTCTGTGTCTGTGTCTGTGTCTGTGTCTGTGTCTGTCTGTCTGTCTGTCTGTCTGTCTGTCTGTCTGTCTGTCTCTCTCTCTCTCTCTCTCTCTCTCTCTCTCTCTCTCTCTCTCTCTCTCTCTCTCTGTATCTATCTTTCTGACGTTATTACTCTTTTTAGAATCTGGGATGAAATGCCCCCAAAGATCTAAATTGATTTTGCCTACTCCTGTCACTTATTTGTTTTGGGTCTCCGCAAATGATTAACTCTACAGAGTACGATTTTGCAAGGGCTTGCTTCAGTCTATATTTCCCTTCCCCGCTGTGTTGTGACAAATGTCATATGTGCTCTCCATTCTGCTACTGACAAACCCAAGGCCTCTTCTTTGTTGTTTGTGAGTCTACTATGTAATCTACTATGGGAAAAATACCCTATGAGGTCGCTTCTCTTACTTCCTGACTCTCACCCCAGGTCCAAAAGGAGCAGGGCCAGGAGCAGAATGCTGGGAATTTCTTGAAGTTAAACATACCTGATTACAAACCCTGATTCTACTATTTATCTCCTATGGGAATTTGGCAAATTATGTAGTGGTGGGTAACATGAAATAGATCTAATACTCAAAAAACATTTTGCATTGTTATCTAGATAGAGAGATGGCACTTTTCGGTTCAACTTTTGTCAAGGAGGAGTTTCAAAATCTAAGAGAACCCAACAATTAAAGTTTGAGTGTATTGATACAATTTTTTATGTTACAACATACATATTAAGCTGTTAGCAGTAGTTAGTTAGGCTTGAATAATAGAGAGTGAAAGTAGAGGTAAAGGAGATAGGGGTATAGGACATTTATAATTCAATTTTATATACTTCACTTTTTCCAAATAGAACATGTGATAGTTATACACTTTTAAAACTATAGTTTTTCCTTCCAAAAGAATTTTCTTTATTTTTTATTTTATTTTTATTTATTTTTAATTTATATATTAACTTTACATCCCTGTCACAGCACCGTCCCTCCTCTCCTCCTAGTCTCTCCCTCCCACCCTCTTCCCCCTATCCCTTCTCCCCTTTGTCCTCAGAAAAGGAGAGCCCCACCACCACCAACCCACCCCAGCACATCAGGACTAAATGCATCCTCTTTCACTGAGGCCAGGCAAGGCAGCCCCTTTAGGGCTAAGAGATTGAAAAGCAGGCAACAGAGTCCATGTCATAGTCAGTACCTGCTCAACTTACTAGGGGGCCCACATGAGGATCAAACTGCCCATCGGTTACATATGTTTAGGGGGCCTAGGTCCAGTCCATGCATGATCTTTGGTTGGTGCGTCCATGTCTGTAAGCTCCCATGGGTCTATGTCAGTTGACTCTTGGTCTTCTTGCAGTATTCTTATCCCTTCTGAGTCCTTCTATTCTTTTCTCCCACTCTTTCATAGAATTCCCCGAGCTCTGCCTAATGCTTGGCTGTGAGTCTCAGCATCTGATTCGATCAGCTGCTGGGTGGGGCCTCTCAGAGAACGGTTAAGTTAGGCTCCTGTCTATAAACATAGTAGAGTATCATTACTGAGGGAATGACCAACCAATGTGTGGCCCAACCTAAGACGCTCCCATGGGAGAGAGCCAATCCCAGACACCAAAAGCATTTGCTTAAATGACACTTAAATAATCTCTCTCTATAAGTGTTTCATCTATCTGAAATCTCCATGGTCAGTCATAACCATTTGGGGAGGTGTACCCTTTTGGTTGAAGCAGTTTATATTACATGGACCATAGCTACAATTCCATTACTACTTGAAACAGAGATATCCTCACAACGTGAGGATGAGCCAGATTGAACTAGAGTTTGAGTTTAGTGTGTGGATGTTTATATGTAGGGGCCGTATGTGGGTGCATTTGAATGTGCATAAGTGTACAGATATCATCAATTAACATCCTGTGTGTTCCTCAGTCACTTCTCCATCTAATTAATCTATTAACCGATTAATTTTTGAAACACACCCTTACTATGAAGCTCCTGGCTGCCATGACGCTTGCTAGATAAACCAAGCAGCTGGCCTGAACTGACAGAGATCTGCCACCTAACTGCTGGGATGAAAGGTATACATCAACAAAATCTTTCTTTTGAGACCAATCTCCTTCTGAATCTGGGGTTCACAGATACAGCTAGACTGATTGCTCAGCAATTCCCTGAGGCACTTCTTCAGAGCTTCTTTCTGCGTGGGTGCTGGTGGTCTGAACTGAGGTCCTCATGATAGTGTGGCAAGCATTTTTGCTGACTAAGCCATGTCCTCTGCCCTAAAGTTAGAATTTATTAAGAAGATGGTTTGAAATAGATTGAAGCAGAGGAATTAGTAAGGAAGAGAGGTGTGGAAAGTCACACCTCTTTCAACAAAGCCACATCCCCTATTCATTCCTAGATAGCTTACCAACTGGGAGACCAAGCATACAAATACAAGAGCCTATGGGAGTCAATCTTACTCAAATCACCATATTCAGGCTCTGGCCCCATAGGCTTGTAGCCATATCATGATATAAAATACACTCAGTCTAACTTCAAAAGTCCCCATAGTCTATCAGTCTCAACACTCTTTCAAAGTCCAACACTGATTCTGGGATTCATGGCAATCTCTTAAGTGTAATCCCCTGTAAAATCAAAATTAAAAAGCATATCACATACTTACTTCCATAATACAATATACACTATACAGCATATACATTACCATTCCCGAAAGGAGGAAAGGGAGCATAGTGAGGAAATACTGAACCAAAGCAAGTCTGAAAACCAGCAGGGCAAATTCCAAATTCTACATCCACATGTCTGATGTCAAAGTGCTCTTCAGATCTCCAACTCTTATCACCTTTGTTGATTGCAAAACATTGCTCTCTTTTGAACTGATTCCACACCAGGTGTGCCACTTTCCTTGGCAGGAATCCTAGGACACTGGCATGGCCAACACCATGGAATTTTTGAAGGCTTCAACTTTCCAACTTCAAGCATTGGCCTCTTTGAGCTTCCATGCCAAGGTTCCCCTGGCTTATAGCTGGCCTTGAGAGCTTTCCTTAGCTTTCTTCCTTTTATGCTTGACTCTGTAGTCACAACCTTGTAGCCCAGAAGCTTCCAACTTCTATTGCCAGCTAGGATTGAAACTTGGGCCCCTGAATGACTTGCATTTGCATAAGCTTTGACTTGTTGCTAATTTCCTTCGCAGCTGAAGCTTTCCTTCAACTCATTTTTATAAGAGGGAAGTTTAGCTGAGGTGTCCTTATTCCACTTAACAGTAGGCCTTTCTTTAAGCTTTTTATCTCTTTGAGCATAGAATTTGGCTTCAACATGGCCCTTTTTGATGTCCTTTTTCTTCTCATATTGTACATTTTGGTTTTTTCCCTTGTCATACTTGCACTGTAGATCTCTGCAGCAGAATGGTTACTTGCAACGATAGTTAATACTAGATTTTCCTGAAATCTCCTCGGCCAAATTTATCAATCCAAAATTCTACAATTTAGCCTTATCTCATCTCATCTCCTCTTATCATCTTATTGTGACCAGAGTTGTTGAATTCAGGCTTTGGTATTCACTTTTCATAGATAATGTAAAGATACAAAAATGGGATTTTAAATAAGTGTCCCCATAGGCTCAGATAATTGAAAGCTTGGTCCCCAAGTAAAGGTATTGTTTAGAGAGGTTATAAGGAAGTGCGGCCTTGCTGAAGAAAATTCATCATTAGAGTGGGCTTGAAGAGATCATAATGTCACCCCACTTCCAATTTGTCTTGTTTCCTGCCTGTCAATAGAGATGTGATCTCTCAGCTTCTTGCTCCTAACACCATGTCTGGCCCCCTGCTGCCATGCTTGCCTGCCATGATGGACTCATATCCATCTGGAACCCTAACCTAAAATAAACTCTTTCTTTCATAAGCTGCTTTTGGTCATGGTGTTTTCTCCCATCAACAGAAATGTATCTAACACAAGCAATGGTGAAAAGCAAAGAAAGATTTATTCAATGTGGTCACAGTTGTAAGAGGAATAAAAAATCAGTCTATTGATGCCCTACCTCTCCTAGATCCATTTCTGGGGTACTAACATGAGGTTCAAGGTTTATATAGGGTATGAGACTTAACATATAAGTACGCTTTCTGGTCATTAATGTGGTCCTACTCATCACTGAACCATAGTAAATGCACCATCATCTGTCTGTTCCTTACATCCAGTCTACATGAAGTTGTCATCCCTGTGTGGAATCATTTCTGGCAAGGTAAGAAGGCATCATGGTGGGCCTCAAGTGACCAGACTTTTTCTTCTCTATTGGAAGCTCCCAGGGAAACTCAGATTCCTTGAGGTCAATTGTCTCAATAGTCTGAAAGCTGAAGAGAGGGGCACAAGTGTCTCTTTTTAGTTATATTCACCCCTACAAAGATGTTTACAATCCCATCTAACCTCATCTCGTCTTACCTCATCTCTTCTCACCTCTATCTACAACACTACTGTATTTTCCCCTTACATGCATGTTCATGCTTTATTGCAATTTACATGAAGTAAAATAATTGTTTTCAAAGTATATAGTTATGATAGGCAGATTTGGGCCCAGGGGTCCCACTCAAACTATGGCACCAGCCAAGGATAATACAGGCCGTAAACTTCAAACCCCTACCCAGATCTAGCCAATGGACAGGACATTCTCCACAGTTGAGTGGAGAGTGGGGTCTGACTTTCACATGAACTCTGGTGCCCCATATTTGACCATGTCCTCTGGGTGGGGAGGCCTAGTGGCACTCAGAGGAAGGATAGCAGGCTACCAAGAAGAGACTTGATACCCTATGAGCATAAACAGGGGGAGGAAGTCCCCCTCAGTCACAGTCATAGGGGAGGGGAGTAGGGGGAAAATGGGAGGGAGGGAGGAATGGGAGGATACAAGGGATGGGATAACCATTGAGATGTAACAAGAATAAATTAATAAAAAAGAAAGTAAATAGTTATGAGTTTTCATACATGTATGCAGCCTCAAAATCCATCTGCAAATCAAGAAATAACACACATCACCCAGTTTCCCTTTCTACTCAAGCTCCATCAAATATTGTGACTCCATGTTCATAGTTATAAATTATTTTAATCTTAAACAAAATTTAACTGAATTCAATATCTCATGGATAAATCCTTTCATGTCTACATTCCTTATTGCAAATCCTGACATCCCTTATGCTAACAATGTTTTTCAGCCTCATCAGGCTCAAGTTTTACTGGTGAATATTCATACTCTTTCCAAAAACACTCTATTAATGCCAAGAAATCATCCTTCCAAGCTAGTCTCCCTATTGGCTGAACCAAATATTCAACATGGTCCTCACTCTAGAGGTTTCATGTTCTGGTTCTGTGAAGCTAATGAAGGAAGCCAGAAACTTTCTTCTGTGGAAGATAGGAATCACTCCATTCATCTTTCACTAGAGAAGTCCCCCATCAAAGCCTCTGCTAGTCCACTCTACTCCCAGGTTCAAACCTTGTGTGGTCTAGCATGGCATGTGACATCCTCTTTCACAAAGCTGTGAGTGTATATGGCAAATAAAGAGCTGTCAAAATCATCTGTTGAGAGTCAGATGTTTTGTATTCATCCATTCCTAGAATCCTTGGCATGACTCCCTCCCTAGTGGCCACACTGAGTAGGAGTTGATGAGACTCAAATTGATGTTACTATTCTAGTTTGATTTCTGTTGCTATCTTAAATACTCCAAGAAAAAGCAACTTTGATGGGAAAAGGGATTATTTAGCTTACAATTCCAGGTTATAGCCCATTATTGTGAGAAGTCAGGGCAGGGACTTTAAACATCACCTTCACAAGTAAGAGCAGAGAAAGAATAAACATGTGGATGCTTGTTTGCTTGCTGCTTAGTACCTAGCTAGCCCTGTCTTTTCTGACACAGTCTGTAGCCTGAGAGCAGGGCATGGTGCCACTCACCATAGGCTCGATCTTTCTACATCAATTTAAGACAATCTCTCTCGCACAGATGTGCCTGTAGGCCAATCTGATCCATATGCATTTCCTCAGTTTAAACTCTCTTCCCAGGCGTTCTAGGTTGTGCCAAGTAAACAGTTATACAAGTACAGTTAGTTACATTGTGGTATGTAGCATCCACCTATTTCCTGTATTGCTAATTAATATTCTCCTGTATGAATATACTATATATTGCTTATTCAATTCCTTTTTCACAAGCAGTGGATTAATTTTCATGTATGGGGCGAGTGTGCGTCAGAGCTGCTATTAACTTTATTACACAAATCTTTTGTGAGCACATGTTTTCCTTTCTATACAGCAAATACAGTAAGTCAATATGGCTCCTGTGTTAAGGATATGTTTAACTTTATGTGAAGCTGCTAAACTGTTTACTAAAGCAGTTGGACTATTGTGTATAACCTGTCATGTATGAGTGTTATGGTAGCTTCACACAGGTGACAACAGTAATACCAACAGATGCAAATCTTTTTCTTTTTTTTAAAATTTTAGCTATTCTACAAAGTGCAACTTTTTAAAATTTTGATTCTGCTTTTAATGCTTATTTACAATCTTTTGGCTCTATTTTAAGCTCCCCAATATACTGACTACATGCTAAACCTTTTTTCCTCTGCCACGGGTTTCTCTCTTTTTTTAAAAAATTAAATGTTTTATTTAATCATCACGGATATATAATGTCTGGATCCAATCCACTCCTATTCCCTCCCGCAACTCCTCCCCTATTTTCCACACTTTTCCCTCCCAACTGCATGTGTCCTTTTTTTTTCTTTTTAATTTAATTAATACCCGTGGAGTCCACTCAGTGCTGCCAGGATGTGCATGGGAGCAGAGCCATCTGCCAGAGCATGCGTGCCCTCTCAGATGCACCATCTTTGACAAAAACTCTCCCAGCAGCTGTGCGTTGCCAATAGCTTCTCAGCCTGAGGTGGGAATTCATGTGCTCCTCCTCCATCCATACTGGGATTCAGGTTGGCTCAGTTTTATGCAAGGTTTGCACAAGAATTCACAGCTGTTGTGCGTTTATGTGTGCAACTATGCTGTCATGTCCAGCAAATACATGGTTCACTAAGGACACGTACTTCCCCTCTCTCTTAATGGTATTTCTATTCCCTGAGCCCTGGAGGAATGAGGGATGTTACAGATGTCCCATTTAGAGCCAAGCAGTCCACAGTCTCTTGTTCTCTGTATTACCAGTTGAGAGTTTCTGTATTAATCACCGTTTATTGCAAAAGAAGCTTCTCTGATGAGAGTTGTTGGATACCTCAATCTATTAGTAAGAATGTAAGAATTTAGGGAGCAAGTTGCTGTTATTCATTTAGCAGAATAAAGCAACTAAGTTCTTCCCTAGGGCCTATGACATAACCAGCACAGGTTTTTGGCCCCGTTTTTGGCCCCAGTATTGAGCATGGGGTCAGGGCCTATGACATAACCAGCACAGGTTTTTGGCCCAGTTAATAGTATTGAGCATGGGGTCCCACTTATGGCAAGGACCTTAACTCCAATCAAAAAGTGACTAGTTAATGTCATGGCATTTATACTACTATTGCATCAGTGGGCATATCTTGCCAAGACAGTTATTATTATAACTCCCAGGGTTCACAGCGTGTCAAGATTGATGATTTGAACTTTTCTCACCAAGTATCGTAAACTAGAGCTTTTAATCTCCTGCTCAACTGTTGTCTGGGAGGCTCCCTGCCTCCTTCTGCTAACCTAGGCCTAGTCCTGGAAGCCTTCAGCCTCTGTACAATCTAACCTAGGCCTGGAATGTTTTCAGCCTCTGAGACTTACTGCTGAATGAGCTCACCCTTTCTAGTTCTTTCTGAGCTCTGGACTGCCTGGTTTGACTCAGCTGTTCTGGCTCAAACTCTTTTCCCAGCTGACTTATTTAATCTGGCTTCTCTTGGCCCAGAATTGCTCTGCTTGGCCTCAAACTAACTCATCAACATGCTCTAATCTTCTGGCTCCTTTTCATTTTCTGGCTCATTTTGTGTTCACCTGACTTCTCTCTCTCTCTCTCTGCAACCCATCTCTCTATTACTGTCCTGGTAAAACTGCCTCCTGTCTCTGTAAAAACCGCCTCTTAAATAGCTTTCCTTTCCTCTCTCGTGAGAATTGGGCATATCTTATTCTGTCAAATCTTCTCTGGTTCATCACCTTTTGTGCCACACCACTTTCAAACATGGGTGCTTCCTCCAACAAACTAACTTTACCTTTGTTTGGGATGAAAGGCCTGTACCACCACCACACCTGGACCTAAGCTTTTCTTTACTGGATACTTGGCCTTGAACTGAGATCTGTTTGCCTCTGTCTCCTGAATTAAAGGCATGTTTGTATTCTAACCAGATTGCACAGACCTAGGAGATCTTTGGAACTGATTTCTTACCAGCCAGATCACACAAACCTAGAAGTTCTTTGGATATGATACCTTGTCAGAGCAGCCATGTTCTGAATAACATTCTTCTACAGAGCACTATGAAAGTTAACCAATGGGAATGAACATTCCATGTTGACAATAGCTTGATTTCTCCATGTCCTATGACACAGGCATCAGGTATTTTCAACAACTTCAATCCACTGATGATTATTTGGATACACTGCACAACTTTAGCAGGCTTAATTTTCTATGATACTATTTGATTTACAAACGCAACTGAGTGAGGATGAAGGTGTAGATCAGTGTTACAATACTTTCTTGGGATGGAGAAGGTTGTGAATTCAATTCCTAGAGTTTCAAAAAGAAAGTGAGTAGAAGAGTGTTCCACCTATTCTCATTCTTTCATGTTCCACCAATAATTAGCAACTGACTTCACTATTCTGGATATACGCAATTACACATTTTGATATAGGTATGCCATGCACTTATCAAATTTTTAGAATTGTATAAGCCTGATAGTTAAAGTTAATGTAATCTACTATTTTAGCTATTAATAATACAAAACTTTCTCTTAATTGTATGGAATGACTAACAGTGAAGTCAAAAAGATAAAATGGGAGAAAATTAACTGGATAAAAGTCCCTGTGTGTCCCACGTAGCTTCTTTATCTTAGCAATATCCAGTGAATTTTCTCCCATTTTATCTTTTCGTAGTTTGACAGTTCATTGACTGTTATTGATAAATCAAAACCACAATTTGGTAACTTGTTCACTTCTTGAAGGATGATAACATGCTTGTTTCTAGCTTTGACAATTATGAATTAAACTGCTAGAAATAGTCATGCCCAGAATTTAGTATTGATATGTGTGGTTAAATTGTGAGGGGTAAATTCATCAATTTAAGGAAAAATTAATCTGGCTTCCACAGTGACATACTATTTTATATCCGTACCTGACCTCAAGAAAAGAGGTCAGAATTTGCTAGAATTGTTAGAATTTAGTATTAGAAACTTTAAAATATATTTTTGGCATACTCACAGGTTTGAGTTAATATGTTAATCCAGTTTTTGCTTTCATTTTTCATATGGTATATTACAAAAAGCATCATTTTATAAACATATATCCATCTGTTTAGGTTATTACCCATTTAAAATTATTCAATTATGTTAAAAGGTGTATAATATAAAATTTACCATGTTAACTAGTTTTAAAATTATCACTCAGTGGGTATTGTTTAGTTCATAGTTTTTGTATAATCAATCTCCAGAATGATTTCATTGACACAAAATGAAATATTATACACATTAAAGACTATCCTATTTTCCCACTTACCTTCATCATCTGCAGCTCTTATTAGACATCCATTAAGTTTTCTTTATTTATTTGATCACTATATATATCTATATATGCATATAAATATGTGTATATATCTTCCCACAATGTTTGTGTAATTTTGCACATTTAACATTTGATTGTTTTGTTTTCTGAGACTGATAAGATAGCTCAGCTCAATAGTTAAGACAGGCTTGCTGTGGAAGCCTGAAGATCCAGTCAGTCATGGTACTGGACACACCGTTAACCCTGCATTGAGTCGGGTGAAGACAGGAGGATCTCTGGGACTGATGCCTTCCAGCCTAGTGTGTGTGGGTGGGTGCGGGTAATGTGAGCTCCAGATATCTTGTCATAAAGAACTAAGGCAGAAAGGGATAGAGAAGCAGCTCAGTGGTTAAGAGAAGAGGATTTGAGTTTGGTTCCTAGCACCCATGTTGGGTGGCTCATAGTCAACTGTAGCTCAAACTCCTACTTGAGGAGGATCTGATGATTATGGCCTCCTTGGTCATGTACACACAAATATACATACACACAGACACACACACACACACACAGGAGTTAAAAATAATCAAATGAATTTAAATTATCTTATTTTTTTATCTGCTCTCAAGAAAAGATCTTGTTGCCTGGATATAATATTACATGATATCAGATTTGAGTTGATATTGTAATATAGTTTTAGCCACATGCAAATACATAGTTAAATGTAACAAAAATCCATTACAAAAATAAGGCATAGAGTAATAAAGAAGACTAAATGTCCTATTCTGGCCTACTCAAGTACATATAGACATGTAGATCCCCAAGACATATACAAATAAACTAGATACATATATCACACTCACATAAAAACACAGAAAAATAATTTATCCTAAAATTAAAAAATAGCTCTAGATAGCCTCCATAGATAAGGTACCATGCCAACATGAAGATCTGAGTTCAGATCCCTAGTACTCACATAAACCAAGGACGGACGTGAAAGAGGTTCTACCAATTCAACAGTGTGGAACTGTGCTGGCTAGCATCCCTCAACTTGACACAAGCTAGTTCCCTGGGAAGAGAGAACCTTGATTGAAGTTTGCCTCCAGCAGGCAAGCCTATAGGGGCGGTTTCTTGATTAATGATTGGTGTGGGAGGGTAGGTGGTCCTGGAATGTGTAAGCATGCAGACTGGGCAAGCCAGTAAGTAGCACTGCTCTGTGCTTTCTGCTTTCCTTTCTGCATTTTGTCCCTGCCATGCCTTCCTTTGATTGTGCACCGTCATGTGGAAGTTCAAGTAAGCAATATACATCCACTCTCCCAAGTTGCTTTTGATCTCGGTGTCACGGTAGAAACCTAACTAAAACAGAAGAGAAACACTTACTTAAAGGGACCTATTTGCAAGATGTTTGTCATATTTTGAGAATATATTTAATGGATCAGTAACATAGATAAGGGTACCTGTCGATAATCTTGACAATCTGAGTTAAGTCCCTGGGACTCCCGTGGTGGAAGAAGAAAATGAACTCCTACAAGCTCTCCACTGACATTTACATGCATTTCTGTGCCCATATTCACACTCTCTCCATAGAAAATAAATAAATAAATAAATAAATAAATAAATAAATAAATGTAAAAGAAAAGAACATAAGAACAAACACTTGGGAACTATAGCCTTGCCAGGTGCATATGTAACAGTGCCCATCACAGAAGGCTTCTTAGTTATTCTGTGTTAGCCAGAGTATTCTTAAGGATAGCTTTAGCATTCCTCAGGGCTTTGTGATGACATCTCTTTCATTTCTATTATCTGCAGTCCCTCTCCTTTTCCATTGTACTCCAGATTTATCAAAGAACTAGTCTTTGTTTTCATAGATTGTTTCCATTGTTTCTTTGTTTTCTTTTTCATTAATTTCTTCTCTGATCTTCATTAACTTAATTTGGGTTCTACTTTCTGGTAGGTAGAACTTGAGTTTACCTATATAAGACCATATTATTATTACAAAAGGAAGGGAGGACAAAGATTGTCAGTACTGTACGCCCCATACTCTTTGTTGCAACCTCTGACTTCTGCCATTAGAGTTCAAACACAATCACACAACACATAAATGAACCGAGTGGTTTGGGTTTGATAAAATATTATTTATTGAAGTAGGGGAAAATCCGCCTTAGGACTTATTTTAGTTTGCTGACTATAGGTTAGGTTAAAAGGATGAACATTTTCATTCCTCTTAAATTAGAGCTGGATGAGGACATAGCTATAGTTTTAATTAAATTTACTGCATAGCTGATGAGGCTAATTCCCAACTGCACCACTGCCACCACTTTTAATTTGACATTATTTGATTTGCAAGAGGCTTAGGCTGTAGTACCTAATATTTTAGGATTGTTTGGATTCTAGTTTGTACAACCTGAAGTATGAAGACTATAGAAACATAATTACTGCACTTTTTCTCTCTCTTCTATCCTATTTTCTACTGATATAATCTGGACAAATATTCAGGATGTATTTGTGCAATGAATCACTGGTTCCTGTGAATTCGATTTGCATCTGGGGCTCATCTAGTTCGTATATACAGCCTATTTTTAGCATAGCACACTATATTCATAGTGCACATTAGATTGTGTACCTCCCCTGTCTCAACCACTTTCGATGGAGTCAAATTTCATTCAGAGGCAAAGCCACAGTCTTTATAATTGCCTACTGGGCCTTTATATTAAAGGAGAAAGATATCATGTTTACAATTGCCTCCAGCTTCCTTGTGCTATACTTACTGTGTTCTGTCTAGTCTCTGCTCCTGGAATATTTCTTTTGTCTTTTCACTCCATCACCTTGGCCTTATTGCCTGCCTGCTGATACATCAAGCGCACTCTTACTTTAGGTTCTTTGCTCTGGCTCTGTCCCACTTGGATTCTTTCACCCAGATACCTGATTGACTACGTTTTCCACTTCCTTCAAGTCTCTTCCTAAAAATCAATTTCTCAGTGAGACTTAGCAGAACAAAAGCCTCTTAAAACTGCACACTGTTGGCATGTTTTGGCTTTGTAGTTTTTTTTTTCCCAAAACCAAGATTTATATATTATAACGTAGATGAACCTTAAAGACAATATACCAAGTTAAACAAACCAGTTGCAAAAGAACAATTACTACACGATTCCCTTTACATGCCATGCATAAAGCAGTCAAACATTAGAAGCAGAAAGGAGATTGATAGTTGCCAGGTGCTGGTGGAGCGAGGAAAGAAGAGCTGCCACAGCCAGTCTCAGTTGCTGTGGTTTCAGTTTTGCCAGATGGAAAAGCTCCAGAGATATGTTGGAAGCAATGCACACACACTCTACTTTATTGTACACTTTAAATTTTATCCTGTGTCTTGTACACACACACACACACACACACACACAGGAGAGAGAGAGAGAGAGAGAGAGAGAGAGAGAGAGAGAGAGAGAGAGAGAGAGAGAGAGAGAGAGAGAGAGAGAGAGAACAGCCTTAAATTAAATTTAACCAATGAAACGGGAAAAAAGAATCCATTTGACCTTCTGCTTTAATATTTAACACACAAAAACCTGAGTAGTCACTACTTCCATGCTCTCAAAAGCTGAAAGCTAAATGAATTCAGTATTTTTCCACTTCATTTGTATTTCTTTTTTCCGTTGAATATATGACAAAAAAGAGATGCTATCAACCTGAGGGGGAGGGGAAGGGTTTGAAGGTGGGTATCTCTAGGGGCCTGATCAGGCTGAGTGTTCAGGGCAAGTGCCACACTTCAGTATGGAGAGGCAGAGCACACGGAGGGTCACAGCCAAGCTTTTATCATGGACAGAATCCACTAAAACCATAAAGGGATGACAACACCTAAATGGTTGTAGTGGATGTAAACATTTTTTTTGATCCCAAGTGTGGAATAGGTATTGGATGTAAACATGTTTTTGTTCTGATCCCAAGTGTGAGATGGGGAACAGACTTGTGAAAGAGCAGATGCTGTTTATCCACTTAGAACTCAAACTCCTTCGTGTGGGGGCTTGGTTTTTGCCAGCTGAAAACCATCCTAGTACAGACTCCGAGTGGAGATGTATATATGAGCCCCCAAACAAGAGGGGAGGGCCTTTCTGGGTCTTGGTATAGTTTGCCTGTTCATCGCTGCACTTTGTGACGCTCCAAGAGAGGACTGCTCCAGTGAAGGCATCAAGGCTTCGAGGCTCTGGGCTCTTGCTGCTGTTCCAGGTTCCAGCAGCAACTTTGGTGGAATTGCTGGTCTGCTGAAATCCTGCCGACTACGCCAGGGGATTCGCTCCCAGGAATTAAATTCAAGAAGGTCTACTTTTTCTGTTCCCCTAAATCTTCTTTCTCTCCTATCTAGGGTTAGGTGGGTTGGAAGGGAGATATAAGCATTTAAAGAACCCCAAGTAAAGTAGGTTTGGAAAAGTTGGAGCCTACAAATGGTAATGTGGAATGTTGTGAAAAGAAGAAACCTCTGGAGCACAGCAATCAGAAGGTGAGGGAGGGGAGGCTACTACAGTTCTCTGAGTTTTATCTCCAGACACCCGTCAGCCTTTCATAATGGGAAGGCCAAAACACACAACTTTGGTTTGGTGGGAGAAGGAAAAAGCATACAATGCCAAGACCTGCTCTCCACAGGACAGATTTTACCAGAGCTACATGACACCTGAAAAAGAAGTATCCTATTGGCATCAGCCTCCTCCAGTCTCTCTTTCTCCCTCCCTCTCCCCCTCCTCCCTTCCTCCTTCCCTCTCCTTTCCCCCTCGGTCCCTCCTTCCCTCCCCCTTTCTGTCTCTGAGGGTGTCCTAGTTAACTTTTAAACATCTTTTTTATGTGGTATATTTTGATCACATTCTTTACCATCCCCTAACTTTTTCCATATCCTCTTTGCATTTTTATCCATTCAACTTTATTCCTTCTCTCTCTCTCTCTCTCTCTCTCTCTCTCTCTCTCTCTCTCTCTCTCTCTCTCTCTCTCTCTCCTCTCTCTCTTAGAAAACCCAAAGTAAGAATATCAACAAACTCAAAACGCCCACAAAAATCAAAACAGACTAACTAAAGAAAGAGAAGACAATAAGACAAAAGAGAAAGAAAGAAGAGTAAAATATATTAAAAATTTTTGAAGCCTGTTTTGTGTTGGCCAACGACTCCTGGCTCTGGGGCTTACCCTGGAGTGTGGTTTATATACCCAGTTTTACTGCATTGGAGAAAACTGATTTTTTTTCCCTCTTCCAGTAGGTACCAATTGTAAATACATTCTTGGTTAAGCATGGAACTTTGTGCTACCTCTCCTCAGTGCTGGAATTTTGTCTGGTTTAAGTCTGTGAAGGTCTGCCACAGTCTCATTGAGTTCACGTGTGCATCTTCCCTGTTGTGTCAGGAAGATGCTGTTTTCTTGTTATCACCCACCACCTCTGGCTCTTAAAAATCTTTCCAATCTCCGCTTCCATTGTTTTGTGTCAGGTGGTAGCCTGGGTTCCTTATCAGCAGGCTGGTTCAGGTGATGTTTACTTCAGGACTGGAACAGAGGGACCCCTGGGGTCAAAGTTCCATTTCTCTTCCAGGGGCAGTTTAGGGCACTCTGGGGCAAGGCCTAGGTGTTACTTTAGGCTTCCAGTCTCAGCAGGGGAGGTAGAAATGAGTTTTCTACTGGGTGTTACAGTTAGTCCTTTTAAAATGAGATTGCTGGCGATCAGATAGCAGTGGAAGCCCCAGAGTTCCAAAAGTCCATGATGATATCAAAGTGTTACAGCCCTTCATTAAGCTGCCATGCTAAACACAGCAGAAGAAGCACACAGACATGTGACACCAGCCAGAAGGCAGGACTGGTAAGCCTCAGGCTCAGAGGGTGCTTCATCAGAGGTCAGCACTGATCTCCTGTTGGTGGAGCTGGGGCTTCGGAGGCTGCCAAGGCAGCTCCACCATTACTGCCTAACGAGAAGTCAAGCCCTAGGCGTGTCCAGCAGCGATTCCTCCCCAGAATTAACGAGTCTTAGATCATTGCCTGGTCATGGTGGAGGAGTGGAGTGAGAGAGCAAGCCAGACTTTATTTGTGAATACGGGATTTATAAACCTTGGGCAGTGGGGAAGGGTTTGAGGGTGAATGTGTTTGATTCGCTGGGGCTAGAGATGCCAGGGATATTTAATCTACATGTAACAGAACAGCCCTATAATAAGAAGGAGAAGTAGTACCTAGATATCCCATGGATGGGGAGAGTCTCCAGGTACAGTTAAAAGGTCATTGGTTGAAAGCCAAGCCACTCAAAACATCTTATTAGCATAGGGTGGATATCTCCAGAAATCGCCAAGTGCTTGCTGAACAGGTCGCTTATCTGAAAAAGGTTGGGCCTGTTATCTTCCCTGGGGGCTATATGAGGATCCTTGGAGGATCTAGGCTTCCCCAGATCAGGTGAAGAGGAGATGCCACTGAGAAAGGGAGTCTGTTGTTTTTATACCAAGCTCAGGGTCTATCTGGAAACACCAGACTTCAACCTTACAACAGAGTCCTACACCCTTCTGTATTTCATTCTGTAGGCTACCACTTTGCTGGAATGATCATGTCCTTTGCTATTTAAAAATAATTGTCCGTGTATATAAGCATAAAGAAGTGTGAGATATTTAAGTCATTGGTGGAAATAAAAAGAGTAATAAGGAACTTAGGATTGCATTACTAGTAAGGTACAATTAAAGAAAATCTCTGCCTCGTGGTACAAGGCTATATTCCTAATTACCCTGAAGATTGAAGCAGGAAGTCTGTAAATTAGAAGTCTGTTGAGGCTACAGCGTGAATTTAAGGCTGCCTGGTAAACTTAATGAAATCCTGTCTTAAATAAACTAAAAAAAGCTGAGCATTTAGCTCAGTGATACTGTGCTTGCCTACCACAGGTGAAAGCTTCAAAATGTCACAGACTAAAGGAAAACATACAGGCAAACAGAAAAGAATTAATTTGGGGCCGTTTTTATAGTGGTTCTTAGCTTGTGGGTTGTGACTTATTTAGGGGTGTCAAATGCTCCTTTAACAGGAATCACCTAAGATCATCAGAAAACACGGATATTTGCATTATGATTCATAACAGTAGCAAAATCACAGCTGTGAGGGAGCAACAAAAATAATTTTATGGTTGGGGTCACCACAACACAGGGAATTGTACTAAAGGATTGCAGCATTAGGAAGGCTGAGAACATAGAGATGTTTCTTTAGTGACAAGGGGTTCTATAAATCAAAACTTGGTTTTATATAAATATGAGAAGACTTCCAGAAGAAAGGATAAATGACGACTGTTAGGATTCTGCTTCAGTCCACCTACTTGTGATGTCATTGCTTACCAGCCCCGGGGGCGTGGCCCTGCCCAGGGCCATATAAAAGGACAAACCATACATGTGGATCTCTCTCTCTCTCTCTCTCTCTCTCTCTCTCTCTCTCTCTCTCTCTCTCTGCGACACCATAATATCTGGTACCTTGTATCTATCCTTATATATAAAAAAGACAACAAAATCTTGTTTTTCTTATTCTTAGTTGATCTAAAAGGTAAAAGACTGATGAAAGTAATAAGGACAACAATGTCTTATAGACTTGTAGCATATGGAGATTGAAATGAATGGTGGAAGTGTCATGAATGACAGGACTGGAGAATTTGATATACTCTATTCAAAGGTATGTGTGATGCATATGAAGTAGTAAAGTGTTATTTAAAGGAAGATTTCATGCTACTTAAAATGTCTATTGAAACTTCAGATGGCCTAAGAAGGTTAATAATACATTACATGTAAGTGCAAGTAAAACCAGAAGGCTACAAAGAACAGATGCTATGAGTGGAAAAGACAAACATGGAAGTTACTATTACTATTCTAAATGTACTAATTGTCATAAAGGAGCGAGATATTCTGACTACATCAATTAAAACACAAAAAGTCAATGCAAAATAGGTCGGTCCTAAGCACATATTCTCTATAAAAACATTAGTTTAGTGAGCAGGTTTTCACTATGTTGCCTGGACTGGTCACAAACTTCTAGGCTCCAGCGACCATCCCATTTCAGCATCCTGGGGAACTGATACTACCGGAGTTCACTATCAAATCCAGCTAACAAGCCTACCTTAAAAAATGAGACAGCTAAATTGAAAATAAAGGATGAAAAAGATATATATGAATAAAAAGAAATTGGGACTTTCTATTAATTTCTGTAAAACAAATTTTAGAATCTGGATGATTATTATGTATAAACACAGACATTACTGATAATACATGTGTCAGGTACCCACACATAATAATCCTTAAATTATATTCGCTTAACAATAAAACATCAAATAAGAGACACAAAATTGCTAAAACTACAAATAGCAATAGATAATTCTGCCTCAACATTTGGAGATGTAATAAAACTGTCAGTAGTCAATAGATTAAGCATCCAGAGGGTTGATAATGATTCAGTAAATCATATAAACACTAGGAAAATTAACTTGATGGAATTGACATTGATGAAATATTCCCCATAGTATCCCACATTATAGGACTCAATGTACACCTTGAACTGGTACTCAGCAAACAAAAAACAGCTGGGACATTACCAAATCTAGGGAGATTAAACAATGTATTTCTAAATAAAACACGGTTCAAAAAACTCTTAAGAAAATCTAAAAATAGGTTGAATTACATCCAAATGAAAATAAAGCTATAAAATTTGGTTAAGCTTCAATACCAATGTTCTGATTTATTTATTGCTATATGTAGTTTTAGCAATTTTGTGTGTCTTACTTGATGTTTTATTGTTAAGTGAAATAATGGAAGGTATGGAGGGAAGACTTGGTAGGAGGAATTTTAATGCAGCTTGTACAGGAATTTTAATCCAGCAACATGGCTGCTCTGGTAAGGGATCACATCCAAATACCTTCCAGGTCTGTGTGATCCATCTGGAATGCAGACATGCCACACACTTTTAATCCCTCTGGCTGGAATATAAACACACCTTTAGTACACATCTTCAGTCTCAAATAATGATATCTAATTGAGGGACAGACAAATTGATGAATCAGAGAAAGAGTTGAGAGAATGGGTCAGAGATAGGATATGACCAACTCTCTTGAGCACAGACAGGTAGGAGAGGCTAAATGGATTGAACTAGAAATGATCATAATGAGTGAGTTCACCCAGAAACCGAAAGACTCAAATGGTATGTACTCACTTAAATCTGGACACTAGCCCAAGGGGCATGTCCCATGAATGTCTTCACTTACCAGGAAAGTGGGACAGACGAGAGGATATCCTATTGGGACTCTAGGTGAGAAAATCGTGGGAGAATGGGGAAATAGAAGGATCCAGAGGGTCCTAGAAACCTACAGGAAGAACATTATGACGGGTGGATCTGGTCTCAGGGGTTCTGCTCAAATCATGGCACCAGCCAAGGACAATACAGTCCGTAAACTTCGAACCCCTACCCAGATCTAGCCAATGGACAGGACATTCTCCACAGTTGAGTGGAGAGTGGGGACTCACTTTCACACGAACTCTGGTGCCCCATTTTTGACCATATCCCCTGGATGGGGAGGCCTGGTGGCACTCAGAGGAAGGATAGCAGGCTACCAAGAAGAGACTTGATACCCTATGAGCATATACAGGGGGAGGAAATCCCCCTCAGTCACAGTCATAGGGGAGAGGAGTAAGGGGAAAACGGGAGGGAGGGAGGAATGGGAGGATACAAGGGAGGGGATAACCATTGAAATGTAATATGAATAAATTAATAAAATATTTTTAAAAAGAATGGTGAAGGGAGAGGAGAATTGAGTTTAGTATAATTCAGTGGAATGCAGTTGATTTCACTTGTTCGTGCAGTTCTGTTCAGTTCTGTTCAGTCAGTGCAGTTCACTTCCTTTTAGTCAGTTCAGTTCAGTTGGTGGAGTTCAGAGGCAGTTTTTCCAAGCAGAGCAATTCAGTCAGAAGTTGAGAGAAGCCTATTTGAATTACTCAGCTTGGAGAGGCATTTGATCCAAAACAGCTGAGTTGAACCATGCAGACAGAGGTCAGAAAGAACTGGAAAGGGTGAGTTTATTCAGCAGTAAGGCTCTGAGGCTGAAAACATTCTAGGCCTAGGTTAGCAGATAGAGGCTGGAAGCCTTGTATTGCTTTCTATAAGAGAAAGTAAGCACATAAACTGCAGAGATTAAGTTGCTATAATTTTGTCACAACAATGCATACAAATGAATGCATTTAACTACAGTACAGTACATGTTTGGAGTGAAAACATTCAATGTGTCTGCGGCCTGGAGTATAATTTTTCAGCACATGTGGCTTTCTAGAGGGGCCTTAAACTTAGCAAAACCTATTTTAAATCCATTGGCTTTTGGCATCTCTATTAATAGTCTTTCTTTCTTCACACTGAACATATTTTTGAGCAAGATCTATGCTGTCCAGGATGGCTTTCAATTCCTACCCTGTCTATATACTGTAATTGAATAATGACAGTCATTATGAAATGGACATACCCTGGATTAATAACCTTCGGATGTATCTGGGAAGATACATGTATGTGACCCATGGGCTGAAAACACAGTGAAGCTTTTTTCATAATCACAGGACTCAGGAAGTGGAAGCAGGAAGATCAAAGCTGTGGCCGCCTCCAATAGCAGGACCCTGTGTCTAGAAGGACCCTCCTCACTACCCTCTCTGTCCTTCCCCCTGCCCCCCCATCAGGTGTATATTGTATAATGAATTTGTCTCCCCACCACACTTTCTTTATCCTCTCTCTTTTCTCAGCCCTTCTCATCCCATTTTTTTTACCCCTTTCCATTCTATTTGTGCTCATCCCCCCCAAATAATTTCATTTCTACTTTTGCTTAATATATTTATTCATGATTTTAGGTGACTATATGAATTGTAACAACGACAAAAATGAGGGCTGTCTTTCTGAGATGGGCTTAATTCACTTATTTTTTATTTTTTTTGCCTTTGCCTCCATCTCCAGTGTGTGTGTGTGTGTGTGTGTGTGTGTGTGTGTGTGTGTGTGTGTATGTG
This sequence comes from Acomys minous, assembly GCF_964271855.1. NCBI lineage: Eukaryota > Metazoa > Chordata > Mammalia > Rodentia > Muridae > Acomys > Acomys minous. The sequence goes on from NC_140488.1 coordinate 46,029,810, forward strand.
TGTGTGTGTGTGTCTATGTGTTTATGTCTGTAAGCCAATACTTCACATTGGAGAGTCCTGAGATTGATGTTTCTGTCTTTCTCAATAACTCTTCACTGTCATTTTTTGAGACAAAGCCTCTCATTGGACCTGGAACTCACTGGTCAAGCTAGAGTGGCTGGCCAGCAAGCTCTAGGGATTGTTCATTTTGCCTTCTTCAGTGCTGTGGTGAATTTAGGAACTCAGGCTTCTGCCTAAAGCAAACGATTTACCCACTGTGCCATCTCCTCAGTGTGTGCTCTATTCCTGTTCTCTTCCCTCCCTAGTATCCTTCTCTCCCTTGGTTCTATCCCTTGGATGTCAGCATCACCACCTTCATCCAGTTGTGGCAAATTAATTGCCTTTGTGTTCTGCCACGTGTCCCCTGAGAGCACAGTTCCTGTGAGAAAATACCTCTTTGTCATCACTATTCTAGAAAATAAGATACGGAAAAAATAAATTAAAAAGAAGATTTCAGTTATAAGTATGAAGTAGTTCACAAAGGTTTATTAATTATAATATAAATGTCAGGCATTTATCCTTTCAAGTTTTCTAGTGTGTCAAGCATTTACCTATGTCTTCAATACCCATAAAAGCATAAGCAAATAAAATGGATGGATAATGGAATTTTAAATAAAAGACATTCTTTAATGTTGAAATTATGCTATAATCTTGCAATTGTTATAAATAATGAAATTAAATGTTCCACGAGTGTCTTATCCCTAGGCCTTCTACATGGTCGTACCCACCACTCTGACACCTTAACAAGTTGGTGAAACGTTGGGAGGAAAAGAGCCTATATTTTTCTGCTATTCCTTAAGAACTCTTAAATTTTATTCTATGTAACCACATAACTGAATTCAGGATACATGTTTCTCAAACATGAGCTTATAGCACCACTTAGTGGTTTGCATGGTTCATAGAAGCAAGTGTAAGGATGACTCAGAGAGGTTCAAGTGGTCCTGATACTACAGGCTTCTTCTACCTTCTACGTTTGGTCAAATACTTACTTAAAACTAGCGCTCAGTGTCCTTAGTCATCAGGGAAACACAAGTCAAAGCAACTCAGAGATTCCATCTTAACACCTACCAGAATGGCTAAGATCAAAAACTCAAGTGACTGCACATGCTGGCAAGGATGTAGAGAAAGGGGAATACTACCGCATTGCTGGTGGGAGTGCAAACTTGTACAACCACTTTGGAAATCAGTCTGGCACTTTCTCAGAAAACTGGCAGTAGTGATACCTTGAGACCCAGCCATACCACTCCTGGGCATATATCTGAAAGATGCTCCACCGTACAATAAGGATATTTGTCAACTATGTTCATAGCAGCTTTATTTATAATAGCCAGAATCTGGAAACAACCTAGATGTCCCTCAACCAAAGAATGGATAAAGAAACTGTGTTACATTTACAAAAGAGAATACCATTCAGCTATTAAAAACAAATCTTAAAATTTGTAGGCAAATGGATGGAACTAGAAATTATCATTCTTAGTGAGGTAACCCAGACCCAGGAATGCATGCATGATATATATTCACTTTTAAGTGGATATTAGCCCAACATAGATGTCCTCTGAGAGACTCCACAGAATGGGAATCAGAATAGATGCTGGGACTTGCTGCTGGACCTCCTCGGATAAGAGTGGTATGGAAGAATGGGGGGATGGAAGGACCCAGAGGGTCCAGGAGACCCACAAGGAGACCACCAAGTCCTGTACAAACTATTTCAGCCAGTTGGGCCTGTACAAACTATTTCACTAATCAAGTTTGATGCATGCAGTGAACCTAGATCCACCACCCCCCGTTCAGATCTAGCCAATGGACAGCTCATTCTCTATGGTTGTGGGGAGAGGAGAGACTGCCTCTGACAAGAAGTCTGGTGCCCCCAATTTGACCACTTGCCCTTGGTGGGGAGGCCCAGAAGCACACAGAGGAAGAGGAATCAGGCTATCAAGACGAGACCTGATAGGGCTGTGGTCATATAGTGGGGAAGGAGGTCACCTTCTGTCAGAGGTCCAGGGGAGGGGAATAAGGTGGAAGAGGGAGGGAGGGAATGGGAAAAACCAGAGAAGGGATAACAATTGGGATGTAATCTTAATAAATTATAATAAATTAAAATGTAAAATAACTAGCTACAGCGAAACCACAAAATCTGAATATTAAATAGTTGTCCCATGAGAGCTCAAACAAGCATCATGTTTCCCTCTTATCTGCCATAGGTGGTAGTTTAGGTGACTTCTCTGTCCCATACTATACTATTCTACTCCAGTAACAGGAATTCGACCAGTGGGAGAGTTAGTTACAGAAAGGAGCAATGACTATTAGGATAAAGAAGCTTTGAGTTAAGGAGACAGTATTCAGTCTTGCCTTGTAGAATACAGAAATGGGACCTTCTCAGGAGAGTAGATTTTTTTAATCCCGTTTAAAAATTTTTCAATGTATTATTTAGAATTTATTCACTTTACATCTGATTATAGCTGCCTCCCTTGTCTTTCTGGGTCAGGGTTACCTCACTCAGGAGGATGATTTCTAGTTCCATCCATTTGCCTGCAAATTTCAAGATTTCCTTGTTTCTAATAGCTGAATAGTATTCTCTTGTGTAGATGTACCAGTTTATTTATCCATTCTTCAATTGGGGACAGCTGGGTTGTTTCCAGTTTCTAGCTATTATGAATAAAGCTGCTATGAACATAGTTGAGTAAATGTTCTTGTATGGTGGAGCATCTTTTGGGTATATGGCCAGGAGTGGTATAGCTTGGTCTTGAGGTATCACTATTTTCAGTTTTCTGAGAGAGCACCAGATGGATTTCCAAAGTGGTTGTACAAGTTTGCACTCCCACCAGCAATGGAGAAGTGTTCCCCTTTCTCCAAATCCTTCCCAGCATGTGCTGTCACTTGAGCTTTTGATCTTAGCCATTTTGATGTGTATAAGATGGAGTCTCAGAACTATTTTGATTTGCGTTTCCCTGATGACTACAGATGTTGAGCATTTCTTTACGTGCTTCTTGGCCATTCAATATTCCTCTGTTGAGAATTCTCTGTTTAGCTCTGTACTCCATTTTAAAATTGGGTTATTTGGTTTATTGTTGTTTAATTTCTTGAGTTCTTTCTATATATTGGATGGTAGACCTCTGTTGGATGTAGGGTTGGTGAAAGTCTTTTTCCAGTCTGTAGGCTGTTGTTTTGTTTTATTGACTGTCCTTTGCTTTACAGAAGCTTTTCAGTTTCCTGAAGTCTCATTTACTGATTGTTGATCTTAAATATAATTAAAATAATACCTATGTTTTGATAAATAATTTGGAAAATTTAAAAAATAGACAAAGTAGTTTTGTCCCATGTACCTAATTACTTTTATTGCTTGGGAGTATTTATTATTCTACACACAGAAATTGTGTGACAAATAATTTTTATCTGAAAGAAGTAAATAAAATTAAAGATTATTCAATGGAAAGAAAAAATAAGAGTAGTGACAGGATAAAACAGAAAGTAAATGATTTTTATTGATAATAATACATGTAGTGATCTGAATGAAGGTTGGACATACTCATATGTATGGATATGTACGTACAAGTAATTCCTTTTGCTCTATTCTTGGAGTTTGTGTATGTCATAGATGTCTCAATTAAAATGAAAATCTAGGAAAAGTAGATGGAATATTAATTTGATTCATAACTTATTTGTTAAACTATTACTAATTAAATCAAAGTTATTTAATAAAAATCCATCTGAGCTGGGCTTGATGGCATATGCCTATAATCCCGGAACTTGGGAAGTAAAAGAGGGAAGGTGAAGAGCATTCTTGGTTACATAGCAAGTTTGAGGCCAGCTCCTTCTTAAGTCAAACAAGTCAAAAAGGTAGTATCTGTGTATGATTTAAGTATTCCAGGAGGACAACTGTGCTAGGAAAAGAAAATTAGGTATTTTACTCACCTTCATAGCATTTCCCTCCTTAGAAGGCAGCATTTCCTAATGTTCAATATTTTTCTATTGTTTTACACCTTGCATTAACACTGCTTGAACTGAGTGGCATGCACAGTTGTACAGCCAGAGGGGGCATGGCTGTGACATCCTTTTAGCTCTTCTTAGTCCAAGAAGTAGAAACCAACCATACTGAGGCCCTGTGTGTGAGTAGGAGTGCGTGGTCCCTCCCCTGGCAGGGCCCTGCTGTTAGCATCTAGGGACCAGTGAGGAGCTTTGCTCAGGTTTGTTTTCTCTGCCAGTTAAAGACATAAAAGGCAGGAAAACATTCTCAAGCACAACAGGTAGCAGAGTGGAAATCCTAGAAACAACAGACAGAATCAACTGGTGAGGAAAGATAATTTATTAAATATGAGGAACACCACACGCCACACACACACACACACACACACACACACACACACACACACACGAGAGAGAGAGAGAGAGAGAGAGAGAGAGAGAGACAGACAGACAGACAGACAGACAGGCAGACAGACAGAGATACAGAGAGACACAGAGAGAGACAGAGAAAGACAGAGAGACAGAGGCACAGAAGACAGAGATACAGAGACAGAGATAGAATCACAGAGAGACAGAGACAAAGACAGAGCCACACAGAGACAGAGATACAGAGAGACAGAGATAGAGTCAAAGAGAGAGACAGAGATACAGAGAGAGACATAGAGTCACAGAGAGACAGATACAGAGAGAGACAGAGAGACAGAGACAGTGACAGAGATAGAGTTACAGAGAGAGAGAGAGACAGAGAGGGAGAAAGAGGGGGGAGAGAGGAGAGAAGGGGAGAGAGGGGGAGAGAGGGGGAGAGAGTGAGAGAGAGTGAGACAAGGAGACAGCACAAAAACCAAAAAGGGACAAAGAGAGTCACTCAGGGAGAAACATTCTCTGCAAAGTAGAGTGGGGACTGTAGAAGATGAAGTGAGGTTTTTTTTTCTCTAGGGCTGAGAGACTTGACCATCTCTGAGGCATCTTTTCTCCATAATTTAGGGTTGGTCGGTTTGGACAAAGACAGGGAGGCTGATAGGCCCACAGCTGTAATGTGAGCAGGTCCTGATCAGGTCCTTAGCAGACTGGCCGGCCAGCATCTGGGCCCTGTTGGCAGGAGGAAAAGGCTGCCAGTACTTTAGACATTTGTTTCAGGTCAAGAGTGTGAGGAAGCCAGAAGTTTGTCATCTTTGTTATCTGTTTATGGCCTCTCTCCATGTCTGTCCTGTCAGAAGTCTTTCTGTCCTCATGTCACCAAAACGAGGAAGAAGAATCAAACATCTGTATCATCCCTACCAAGGCTCAGGGATCATTGTGGAAGAGGGATGAGAAAAAGTGTAAGAGCTGAAGGCGGGGTGGAATGTGGACTACTTTCCAGATGCCACATGGCTGTGTTACCACCATGAAATGAGATCAGCTGTGAATACCCACAGGAAACCTTCACAAGATTGGACCCATTGGTGCTTCCATTAAAGCAGTGCTTCTCAACCTTTCTAATGCCATGACCCTTCAATACAGCTCCTCATGTAGTGCTGATCTCTGACCACCAAGTCATTTGTTGCTGATTCATAACTGTAATTTTGCCACTGCTATGAATTTTAATGTAAATATCTGATATGCGACCCCTGTGGGGATTGTGACTTTCAGGTTGAGAAATGCTATTTAAGAAAGGGGTAGGATGTGAATTAATATCTATCATGTCTCGTCATTATCAACTTAAAACATCGATTGAGGCCTAAAAACATGTTAACCCATAAACAGCTAAACTTAATTGTAAAGCTAAACTATGTGGTATTCAACCCTATCAGAGACTTGAAAAGGAATAAAATTAATTACCTGAATGTACATGGGGTACAAGTTAGCAGCTTCCCAAATAAGAAGATGACAGAGATGGTTTGCTCCTTGAGCAGTCATCGAGATATGATACATATTGTTTTAAATTCAGAATTTTAGATGCACCAAAATAGGAAAGATGTTTTCTTCAAGGCTGCCAAATACAAATAGCCAAAACACTAAGAATGTAACATTTATATAATTCCTGATTGTTTCATGATTCTTTTTGCTGTAGGCAGTTTATTGTGTATATGTGCAATAATATAAATGTATATGTAAAAATTATTAATTTTTTATAAAAGAAAAGGCTAGGAGTAATCTTGCACCCACCACCTAGATGCATGTAATTCTCTTTTACCTTCAAGATACCATGAGGTGCTAGAACACACAGGAAATGGAGATTGACTAATGGAGGAACTCCATCAATGCAGCTTTCAGGAAGTTATTAACCTTGTTTGTTTAGGCCTATTCAGTTTGTTTTCATTTTATCTTACATCATCATCATAACCATTATTGTTATTGTTGTTATTGTTTTAGATGACTGTATTCTAATGAGAGAAAGAAAGGGTGTGGATTTGGGTGGGTGAAGAAGTGGGGAAGATCTGGGAGGAGTTGCAAGAGGAAAACCATAATGAGAATTGTTAAAAAAAAAAAAAAAGAATCTATTAAAAATTAAAAAAAATAAAAATTAAAAATTCAAAGCTAAAAGAAAGAAAAACAAAATGCCAGAACAAGGCCAGGCATTGTGATGTGTGTGCCTTTAATTCTAATGCTCTGGAGGCAGAGGCAAGAGGATCTCTGAGAATTTGAGGCCAGCCAGGTCTACATAGGTAGTTTCAGATCAGGGCTAGATAATGAGCCTTTCTATCAAGAGGGAAAAAAAGCCAGAGCAAGGTCAACATGATGGCGCGGTACACCAAAGACATGGTGCAAGCCTGCCTCTGCCCCAGCTCAATCCTCAGATCCCATGTAAAGTGAAAGGAGAGACCTGATCCCACAATATTGTCCTTTGATTTCTACAAGCCTCCTACTGATCTCTTCAAACCTCATGTTGATCTCCACAAATCACACATCGCATGTGTGCATTGACACATCCATGCCTACAAATGCATAACACTATACACACACACACACACACACACACACACACACACACACACACTTTTTAAAAATTTTATTTTATTAATTTACTTATATTACATCTCTCAATGGTTATCCCATCCCTTGTACCCTCCCATTCCTCCCTCCCTCCCATTTTCCCCTTACTCCTCTCCCCTATGACTGTGATTGAGTGGGACCTCCTCCCCCTGTATATGCTCATAGGGTATCAAGCCTCTTCTTGGTAGCCTGCTATCCTTCCTCTGAGTGCCACCAGGTCTCCCCATCCAGGGGATGTGGTCAAATATGCGGCACCAGAGTACGTGTGAAAGTCAGTCCCCACTATCCACTCAACTGTGGAGAATGTCCTGTCCATTGGCTAGATCTGGGTAGGGGTTTGAAGTTTACTGCCTGTATTGTCCTTGGCTGGTGCCATAGTTTGAGCAGGACCCCTGGGCCCAGATCTGCCTGTCATAATGATGTACTTGTAGGTTTCTAGGATCCTCTGGATCCTTCAATTTCACCATTCTCCCATGCTTCTCTCATCTAGAGTCCCAATAGGATGTCCTCCCCTCTGACCCACTTTCCTGATGAGTGAAGACTTTCATGGGACATGCCCCTTGGGCTAGCACACACACACTTTTAAAAGGAGAAAACCTCATCAAAGAAGCCATTAACAAATCAAATCGCTATCCCCACTCTAGTTCTTGAAAACTGAATGAGATGAGCAGTGATATGGCTGAAGGAACTTGCCACTCAGGCCTACACGAAGCCATCCTTCATTCCACGTACTTGTAATAGGTGAGCCTAATGAGGGATGATACTCCAATATTTGAAACAAACTTCCATCGATTTATGGTGTTGCACAACGTTTTATTATAAGAGGTTTAGACAGACATTTACACATACAAGTAAGGACATTCTTTGAGCTGAAGTCCATTATATAAACTCACTTGTCCCTGTAAGTGATAAACAGCTACAAATGCAGACTTGGTTATATGGAGGGTTCTCAGTGTTTGCACATGTATACAGATCAATAAGGAAAGACACACTTGTTAGAGATAATGGCTTCCTTCAACTTCACTTACTTCTTATGAATTATTTCAGCTCCCAACTCTAAGAAATTTATATCATATTTCCTTTAATAAGTTTATTTTTAATTCATATATTCACTTTACATCATGATCATTGCCCCCTCCTTCCTCTCCTTTTGGTCTCTCCCGCCTGCCCTTTTACTCATATCCCACCTCCCCTTGTCCTCAGAAAAAAGGGGGCCCCCAACCCACCCCAGCACATCCAGTCACTTCAAGACTGAGCTTCTCTTCGTGCACTGAGGTGAGGCAAGGCAGCCCAGTTAAGGCAAAGTAATTGAAAGCAGGCAACGGAGTCCATGTAATAGACAGCACCTGCTCAACTTACTAAGGGACCCACATGAGGATCAAACTGCCCATTTGGTTACATATGTGTTGAGGGTCTAGGTCCACCTCATGCATGCTCTTTGGTTGATGCTCCTGTCGCTGTAAGCCCCAATGGGTCTACGTTAATTGACTCTGCTGGTCTTCTTGCAGCATGCTTGCCCTTTTTGGGTCCTTCTACTCTTCCTTCCCCCTCTTCCACAGGTCTCCCCAGCTCTGCCTGATGCTTGGCTGTGAGTCTTAGCATCTGATTGGATCAGCTGCTAGGTGGGACTGGAGAGATGGTTCAGCTATTAAAGGCTAGGCTCTCAACCAAGAACATATTTGCTACTTCACACTATCAGGTAAGTACCAGGAGTTCATATTCATGGCAAGTGGACAGCTATGTGCCATAGAGGCATGTGTGGCTCTGCTGCAGGAATAGAAGCATAGAGGATTCTATTTTCTTTCTTTTTGTTCCACACCCTACTCAAGGCATACAAGAAAAACACTTCAGCAATAAAGATAAACATTACCTCAGAGTAAAAAGTTGGAAAAAATAAACAAAAAACAAAACAAAACAAACAAACAAACAAAAACAAAACAAAACCAGATCCAAGAAGCAAGCTGGAGGACTCATTCTAATATTTAATAAAATAGAACTTGAACCAAAATTATTCAAAAGAGATGGGGAAGAGCACTTCCTACTTATCAAAGAAAAAAAATCCACCTAGAAGACATGTAAATTCTGTAGAGAAAAAATAGATGCATATGTCATCTGCTCCAAGGTTTAGAAGAGGATGGAAGAGGGTGCAGAAAGCTTCAAGATCTGGAGTTGGGTTGTCTGTTTGGTCTGACTTGAACCATTCTCCTGTGAAGAGCTGATAGGGGCTGGAAGACTCGGGAAAGGGCTCTTCACTAAAGTCACCAAGCAGGAAACACGTAGTGGCAGAGAGAAGTCCCTTAGGAACCCTGGTGTTGCAGATTGTATGCAATCAATGAAGGACTTTACTTAATGCATGGCCACCCATGCTCCTGTAAGGACCCTTCCCACGTTCCTATAAGCAGCCCCAATAAACTGGTTTGTCCAACTTGACTTGAATAGAAAAAAAGACATGTCAATTCTGAATATCCAATAGATGGATAATATCCAAAATATATAAAATACTCAAGAAGTTAGAGACCAACAAACCAAATAACCCAATTAAAAATGGTGTATAGAGCTAAACAGAGAATTCTCAATAGAGGAATCTCTAATGACTGAGAAGCAGTTAAAGAAATGATCAGTGTCCTTCATTATCAGGGAAATGTAAATCAAAATGACTCTGAGATTCCATCATACACCCATCAGGATTCCTTAGATCAGAAACTTAAGTGTCAGCACATGTTGGTGAGGTTGTGGAGAAAGGGACAAACTCATCCAGTACTGTTGGGAGTGCAAGCTTGTACAACCAATTTGGAAATCAATGTGGTGTTTCTCAGAAAAATAGGAATAATTCTACCTCATGATTCAGTTATACCACTCATAGGCACATACCCAAACTATGTTCCACCACACTACAAGGACACTTGCTCGCTTATATTCATAGCAGCTTTATTTGTAATAGCCAGAAACTGGAAACAATCTAGATGTCCCTCAACCAAAGAATGGATAAGGAAAGTGTGGTACATTTACACAATGAAATATTATTCAGCTATTAAAAGCAGGGACATCATGAAACTTGCAGGCAAATGGATGGGACCAGAAAAGATCATTCTGAGTAAGAGGAACTAGGATGAGGATCCAGTGTGGGAAAAGAGAGTAGGACTGGGAGTGAGAACTGAAATCTGTGAGGGGGGCATCTGTGGGACAGGGGAGGCTCCAGGCAGTCTATGGGTGGTGACCCTAGCTGAGACTCCTAGCAGAGGGGAATAATGGAGGCGAAAGTGGCCATTTCCCTTACACAGGGGTGTACTTCCAGTGGAGCACCAACCCTCACTCAAAACCTTTGACCCAGCCAACCAATGACTGTCCGCACATGAGTAAAATGGCATTAGATTGAGCCTACTATTGACACTAATAATATTCTGCTATTCTTGCAGACAGGAGGCTAGCATAAGAGTTATCAGAGTGGCTCATACAGCAGCTGAGGAAACAGATGCAGAGACCCACAGCCAAACAGTAGGTGGAGCTGGAGGAATCTTATGGGAAAGTGGGAAGAAGGAGTGAAATAGCCAGAGGGGTCAAGACACCACAAGAGGGGTCAAGACACCACAAGAAAACCTACACAATCAATTAACCTAGACCCAAAGGGCCCACAAAGACTGAACCACCAACTAGAGAGCATCTGGGACGGTTCTAGCACCCCCCCATACATATATCAGATGTACAGCTTGGTCCTCATTTGGAACCTCTAGCAGCAGAAGCAGGGGCTATCTCTGGCTCTGTTCCTCCCCTTAGGATCCCTTTCCCCTAACTGGACCCCTTTGTGTAGCTTCTATAGAAGATGTACTCACCCTTACTTGATATGCAAAGCAGGTTTATAGCCATGGAAAGGGAGAGGAGGGGAGAGGGAAGGACTGAGAAGAGAGGAGGGGGTGTGAGTGGGGGGGACTTGGAGGAGAGGAGGGAAGGGAACTTCCTCCCAGAATATAAAGTAAAATGATTAATTAATGTAAAAATATATTTAAAACTTCTGAAGACTCTTACACATACTCCAGGATGCTACAATATAATTTGTGCAGAAGAATCACATGCAAAACAAATACTTATATAAAACCAGCAAGTAAATGTCTTATTTTTTGTGATACTCGGTGTGACTAAGAAACTTTGCCATTACCCATGAGCTTTAGTGGCCTCCTTTGTGTGTCTTTCCAAAGTAAAGAATAAATTGAGGAGATTATTATATTGGTCTATTTTTTAAATCTTATTTTTTATTTTTGGCATCATTTTTTTACTAATTTATTCATATTACATCTCAATGGTTATCCCATCCCCTGTACCCTCCCATTCCTCCCTCCCTCCCATTTTCCCCCTACTCCCCTCCCCTATGACTGTGACTGAGGGGGACCTCCTCCCCCTGTATATGCTCATAGGGTATCACGTCTTTTCTTGGTATCCTGCTATCCTTCCTCTGGGTGCCACCAGGCCTCCCCATCCAGGGGACATGGTCAAATATGGGGCACCAGAGTTCCTGTGAAAGTCAGTCCCCACTATCCACTCAACTGTGGAGAATGTCCTGTCCATTGGCTGGATCTGGGTAGGGGTTCGAAGTTTATGGCCTGTATTGTGTTTGGCTGGTGCCACAGTTTGAGCAGGACCCCTGGGCCCAGATCTGCCTGTCATAATGTTCTTCTTGTAGGTTTCTAGGACCCTGTGGATCTTTCTATTTCCCCATTCTCCCTTACTTCTCTCACCTAGAGTCCCAATAGGATATCCTCTCCTCTGTCCCACTTTCCTGGTAAGTGAAGACTTTCATGGGACATGCCCCTTGGGCTATTGTCCAGATATAAGTGAGTATATACCATTTGAGTCTTTCTGCTTCATTTCCAGTTCAATCCATTTGACCAGGAATTCCTTGTTTTTAATAGCTGAATAGTATTCCATAGGGTATATGTACCACAGTTTCTTTATTCATTCTACTGAGGGACACTTAGGCTGTTTCCATGTTCTGGCTATTATGAATAAGGCTGCTATGAACATAGTTGTGCAAATGTTTTTGTTGTGTGTTGGAGCATCTTCTGGGTATATTCCAAGATCTGAAGATGAAAATGGATTCAATAATAAACACACAGAAAGAAGAAAAATGGGAACGTGAGAGCTAAGAGAGGAAGGCTATTGGTCTATTTTTAAATTGCAGGTTTGTGAAGATCTTTTAAAATTAACCAAAATGTGCCATGGCCGTGGAACCACTAGGACAGAAATACTTTGACGAAATAACAAATGTATTTCTGAATTTCAAATGGCTGGAAATAGTGTAGCATGTAGGAGAATCTCAGCCTCCCAGTGCTTTCCTTTCTCTTGTGCACTTATTGACCTTTTCCCTGTAATAATTACCAATGAGACACTTTAGCATAGGAGGTGGTATTTTCTATTTGCCTATGTTTTTTTATTTACCTACAGTATTGACCAGGTTCTCAAAACACAAATCCATATAAATTCATTTTATTTCCCCAGAACTACTTTTTGAATCTGGGTGATGTTTACAAATGAATATGACATGTGACAATGCTTTATTTACACTCTCTTCTGTCTTCTACTATCAGCTTTCACTAAACCCTTTCTTGATTGTTAATAAGCTATAAATATGTACTCTCTTTGTTGGATAATGTTCCTACTTTCTATTATCCACCAGACATGAAGATACTGGGGTAGAGTGATAGCAAAGGTAGTATTGAAACTTGCTTAGGTTTACCCATATCATATGACTATATGCCTGAGTCCACCATAGTATCCCCAAAATGTCTCACTTTATGTGGTAATATGCCTATATATCCTAAATTTGTATTAGAAATGTAGCCACAAAGAGCTATCTGGGTGGGATATTGTATGTTGCATGTGTGTGTTTTCTGTACGTGTTCATGTGCATTTGGAGGGCATAGGTTGACAGTGGGTATCTTGCTCAGCTGTTTGCCACCTTTTCTTTTGTCTTGCTGATTTGGCATCCCCAATTTGGCTACACTGGCTGGCCAGAAAATGCCAGGCATCTACTTGTCCCTCCCCAGTGTTGAGTTTATTAGCAGATTTTACCAGTACTGTGGGGATCCATGACATGCTCATGTTTGAATGACAAGCAGTTTACTAACTCATACATGACAGAAAGAGCTCTTATTAGATATATATACCTTTCCTTGGCCAGAACTCTAAACATAACAGAGAGACCCTTTACCATTCCCTAATCAGTAATTCTTATCTAATTTAAAGAACCAGTCGCTTCTCAAATAAGCCCAAATTCCAAGACACTGTGCTTGTATATTTCAATAATGACACCAATCAGTAACTGCAATTTTTATTTAGGAAGCCAAATAATGATTCATTACAGAGTTTTCGATCAAACAATTAGTCTCAAAGATTAACTCAATACAAGTTGAATATATGTGCTCAAACGGAACGTATCTTGAAACAAATCAAAAGTACTTAAAAGATTCCACTGAGAGTGTGTGGCATTACTCCATATACTGTGGAGACTGTCTCAGATGAATGAATTGTGTTGTGTATCTGTTTGTATGTATGTACTTGTGTCTGTGTCCTGTGTGTGAGGGGGTTGGGGAGGGGGAAGTAGAAGGAGAGGAAGGGAAGAAGGGAGGGCAAAAGAGAGGGAGAACAGGGGAGGGGGAAGAGGATAACATCCAGTGTCATCCTCAGGAATGCTATCCATCCATTTGTTTGGAGACAGTGTCTCTCACTGGCCAGCAAACTCCAGAGATCTAGTTGTCTACCCTCTTCAGCACAGGAAATGAAAGTCTCCCTCACCATGACTGGAATTTTTATGAGATTTCTGGGGATGGAATTTACAGCTGTAAGGCATGGGCTTTACTAACCTGGCTATCTCTTCAGTCCTCAGATAAGTGAATCTTGGAAGAAAACATCCCTTAGCTATCAATTTATCTCAGAATTGGTCATAGAGAAAGCACTTCTTCTTGTCCATGCTAATGGCTATGTGAAGGGATGTCAGTGTACGGATGACACTGCTTTTTCCTGCCTGATGGCTTTGGTGATTTTTCCCTTCTTGCTCTTTGCTCTTAGGATCTTGCTATCAGCCCTATTCTTTTAGACCTTTCTAGTTTTCAAACATTTCCCATCATACCTTTGATTACCAGTGTGTTGGTAATAAAACCTAAGCTGCTATGAAAGCAAACCATACGCTCACCAGTGCTGCTCGCAACCTGCCAAAATGCTCCTGCTTCAAACCGTACTTCTAGCTAAACTGGCTTTCAAGGGCTCCTCTCCACAGTTCTGTGATGTGCTGGGCCTTGTGTACTGTGACAGGGTGTAGGGCATATGTCATTTCTTCTATTACAAAGTATGAGGATGAAATGACACTGTTCCACTTTGTTGTTCCACATGCCAAAGATTGTAAGAAAAAAAAAAAAAAGAAACCCACACAATTTTACACCAAAGTTGAAAATAATCCTTAGTGACATTTAGTACTAATGAACTACTTCAACTATTTCAGTCTTTTGTACTTAAATCTCCTTTCTTCCTGCTAGGTGCCAAGCTTCTTTTCTTTGATAACACTTTAGCTTTAAAAGCCCAGCAATACACTGATAGTCTTTCCTATGCAGTTGCTTTGGGACAACACTATAGATTCACGTTGCTGTTTCCTGTGCTTGCTGGAATACGTGTTGCAGAGAGCAATGGAGTGGAGTTGCTGAAAGAGTTTTTTTGTATGTGTGTCTTACGGCCTTAAACACATAATTTTAAGATAAAATGTATTATATGCTTAATTTTGAGTAAATATTATGAAAAAAAATTCTTAAAGGCTTGTTCCTAACATACTACTTAAATGAGAAATTGTTCTGAAAGTCCAACATAGCAAGCTCCATTTGCCCAGTGATGAGGTACTTGCATGAAGTTCCCCATGGCCTTTTGGTGTACAAAAATTTTTTTAAAAGACAACTACTTCTAAGGTATTAATTTGACATTAAAGTTTGCTTATTAAAAAAAACTACTGAACTTAAAAAGGTAATTTGAATTGTAAACACTCAAGGATAAGCCAGTTTCACGATCACATTAGTGTGTCACAGTAACAGAAATGTGAGTCACATTTAACTTGTGGATTCAGGGTCTCCTGTAATCCGAACACTGAGTTACTACACTCTTGATAGGAGTTATTAGGAAAATCCAAATCTTCCTTTCCAGCACAAAGGTGCCCGGAAACGATCTATCAGGAAATCACACATAGTCAGCTGCTTTTTGTTTTGGTTAACCAGGTAGTTTAAAAATTAGTATCCTACTAGCAAAGTCTTCAGATTTTAGAAGCAGAACTAGAGGATTTCTTGAGGTATACTTTGTGGTAAGTTCTGGAGCATTTTCTATTGCTCCAGAACTAACCGTGGCATTGAGGATGGATAGGTATGAATCACGCTTTTTAAATCAGGTAGCAGTTACCATAGGTGAGCAAATGTCACCTATTTTTGGCGTCTATAGAAGGTTTGGACATGGAGTGGCATGCATTTCACTACTTGCAGACTTTGATATAAAATGGATGTTATTTTTCTAAAATTTATGATTTACGTACCTAGGAAAAATGACTCTAAATTTGAGATTATCACCTTGATTATCTTAATTTCTGATTTTATAGTGGTAAAATGTGAAAGTATAATTATTAACGATCAATATTCTTTTCCTTCTGTTGTATTGCTTTGTTTAATAACTGGAAGGACATTTTATATAGTTTAATGTAGACCTGGGATATATGTAATGCTGTCTGATGGTCAAAATATTGTCTCAATAATAAAATTTAGACCTCAGCCAATCTTGGGGACAGAATTTGACGCCTACTTTGAAGTATTAAAAAAAAAACCTTTCTACAGTACGTGTGTATTGGAGTTCAGTCCTGTATTCAAGCTAGTAAGTATATTGTTTGGCAGTTTGTAAAAACAGCCATTGCACATATTTGGGGCTTCTAGGGGGGTGAAACCAAGCAGCTAAGGTTTTCTTCTTATATAGAGAAAAACAGTTTAACAAGGGGCAGAAAAATTCACAATTGGTCTCCAATTGTGAATTTATTGTAAAAAAGATTTGGGTGGCATATTCCCCTAGATCACTGTAATTCTCCTTGCGAATGCAGGTTGTTCAACCTTAGTCTGGGCTATAAAGTCATTATGTTTTGTCTCTCAATCTAACCTTTTTTTCCTTTGGGAAAACTTAAATTTAGGGCCAATTCTTTTGAATGTCACTGAGAATGTAATTTATAACAGGATTCTTTCCTACATGCTGTAAATCTGAATACAGATACTGTCCAAAGTATCCTAAGAGAAATGTTTAATTCACAGTAACAGAAGTTACGAAGCTTGTGCAAAATGTATTGTACACCACTGGAGTACACAGAGCTTGCTATAGTTAATTGTATGTAGAAAGCTGCGTTTCTCAGCTATTCTGTGCTACATTAAAAGCCTCTGGTTAAAGTTCTCTAACGATAAAACTCAAATGTTAAGATGCAGTGTCATATATGTAATGGATGTAAATGTTGCAGTAAATCATTGGAATCTTTTACAGAGCATAATTTCTTTGCAGCTCTTCAAGTTTTCCAAGGGTCATAAAGTAAACCCTGCTGCGGCGATTGCTCAGTGTGGAACTGAAGAAAAGCTTTAAAAAAAAGAGAGAGAGAGAGAAGCATCATCAGTTGGTTTCTGATCCATTTAAACTAGATAACCAGTACACCAAAGTGTTAAGTACAAGTATATAACTATAATATTATCTAAATAAAATATTAAGGCTCCTTGTTTGGAACCACTTGTCCTTATTTCAAGAAACATCAATTTGATCAGTTTGGAATTGAAATTACATATTACAAAGTAATCTTTTTTTAAAAAAACATAGTTGATATAAATACAATTTATATAGTTAGTTATTTTGGCTTTGTTTTCACCTTTAAAATATTCTATGGGGACTTCATACATCTGCACAGTGAATTATGATCACATGATCTAACTACTTCCTCAATTATATCTCGATCCTCTCAACATGTTTCTTCCCATCTTCTTGTCTTTTTAAAATGTGTAATCCACTGGATCTAATGAGTGCTGAGCATACGTGGACAGGTGTGAGGCCATTCACTAGAACTACCAGAGGCCACTGCCTGCAGCCCACCAAAGACTATAAGGATTCTTCTTCCCTTAGCAGCTACCAAACTGCCATATAATTCTTATGGTGTTTAGCTGCTGAAGTTTCTTAGTAGTTTTGTATAACAACACCTTCCTTTAGCTGAGCAAGGATGACACCAATGGATACACCAAAGTGGATGGTGGAAAGCCTACACAAAGAACTACAGGCAACTGAAGAAAGCTGGGAGCTAGAATTGGGACAGGCGGTCTTCCCTAGCAAAGAACACACCAATTGGCTGTCCAGTGCCAAAAAGTGCAGCTCTGAATACATACATACAACATTATATGGAATGTACAGGATATGTTTAGGAATATATGTGCATATGCATATGAATATATGCATGCAATGATAATGAGGGGAAAGGGACTATAAATTTGAATGAGTAGAGGGGGTAAATGGGAAGGGCTTGGAGGGAGGAAAGGGAAGGGGATATTTTTCCTATTTTTTATGTCCATTCATTTGACTGAAATAGAAAATTATAAAAAAGTAGATATTTTCAGTTCTTAAACATAAACAAAAGTGGCAAGTGACAGAAAAAATAATTTGCTTCCTTGTATTAATAGAAAAGCCAATTTGAATTAAAATAATTTTGTTTTTGGTTTTTAAGTTTATAGTTGAATTACATTTCTTCCTTCACTTGTTACAATTTGCTTAACCCAATGTGTTGGGGGAGGAACATATATA
This sequence comes from Acomys minous, assembly GCF_964271855.1. Classification (NCBI taxonomy): domain Eukaryota; kingdom Metazoa; phylum Chordata; class Mammalia; order Rodentia; family Muridae; genus Acomys; species Acomys minous. Next base: position 46,047,612 of record NC_140488.1, read on the forward strand.
AAAGTGGGTTCTTCTGTAATAAAGAAAACCAGAATAGAAAAAAGGCATACCTATCAAAAAGAAGACAAAGTTCCTTAAGTCATCAATTGTGTAAAGCTACCCTTAATGCGTTTTATGTGCCAAATGCTCTGTAAGATGCTAACTATGCACAGATTACATTAGAATTTTATGGTTGTTCCCAACAGTTTTTAGTAGTTACACTTCAGAGATAAAGTAAATGAAGTTTAAAAAGATCAAACAAGGGCTAGTGGTGTGGCCCAGTGTTTGCTTAGCATGTGTGAGGCTCAGAGGTTAAAAGCACTATCTGTTGTTTCAAAGGTCCTGAGTTCAATTCCCACTCACAACCATCTATAATGTGCTCTGATGCCCTCTTCTGGTATGCAGCCAGAATACTATACAAGTAATAAATACATCTTAAAAAAAAAAACCCAACCTAATAAACTTTCCATGTGTTCAGGTTCTCACATTTCTTAGTATCTGTCCACCAGAATTAGATACCAGAGTACCAGAGATATTTATATGCCCACTGTTATTGGAATATTATTCACAATAACTTTTGAGTCAAGCTAGGCACCCGTCTACAAATGAATGGGTAAGAATAATTAAATCATTCCTATGAACGTTCCAATGGAAATATATATATGTAAATATTTATGAGTAAAAGGAAAAGGGCATAAGATCCTTAATTTCTATGCTTTATTTATTTTTGCTTTACTGAAGGGTGCAGAGACTATACCTTGTCACCACGGGCACACAGGAATCTCAGTTTCTTGATTGATTTGCGCTTCATCTCATTTTCCAGAATGCTTGCCTGCAGAGAGCGCACTTCAATAGCCTTTTGGTCCCATCCGGTGATTCTCTGTGTGCACTCAAAAGCTATAGTACAAATGGAAAGATCAAAATCACATTGATTTTTGAGGCACTGATATAAAAAACATAACCAAAGTTAAGCATTGAGACACTCATAGTTATAGGATAAGTTAAAGGCATCTATTTTTCACCTTACTCTGAAGTCTACCATTTTGGAAATTTTGCTACGTAGGCTTGGTATTATATAGGTACCGTAGTGATCAACACTGACTTGCTACATCTTTTTTAATGTTTGTATTTGTGTACTGTAAGACCACAGACAAACCCAAGTGTTAGTGACTCTGTGTATAGATGTTCAGATCAATCCATGGCTTTTAAAAAGTCATAGTGTAGATGAGACACAGTATCACACCAGATACAAACTGATACTTCATGATGAAGAGCTGTATTATAACATACATGGAAAACTGACTTCAACAATTAAAACGGGGTATGAATTTAGCTCAGCAGTAGTTTGCAAGTATCTAAGTTCAGCTCATAGTGATGAAAAAAATGAAAAATTTAAACTGTTGAATAATGTCTTATTCAAATAATGACTTTAGTAACCCTAACTTAATTGATTAAATTTTTCTTCTATAAGAAGAACTGAGGATAATTTTATACATTTTTGGCTTTTTCCTGCTGGGGAAAATTGTATTTCATTTTAAATCTTTGAGACTTGTTTTATATTCCATTGTGACAGCAGCATTTATGAAAATACTGCTTGAAAGCAGAACCCTAATTATGAAAAGTCCATATACTCCGTTGATTCTGTGGAGTATTTTATAGCCTAAGAAGCAATGTTATTAAGTGTTTAACTTTCAAGTTTTTATCCTTTATGAAATTTACAAGGAGGAAAATGACACAAATTTTAACTGAAGACACAAAACATGGTACTTTGATTTCTCTATTAATATGACTGAAACTAGAATTCTTTAAATCTCCCATTTTATCAAATGCTCCCAGGTACTCTCATTTAAACCAAAAATTACCTGCTGTACATAATGTTAAATTTACATAAAATAACTTATAGAACACTCCATACAATCTTATAATGTAACCTTAAAGTGCAAAGTATGTATTATCTTGTTTTTTAAAATTATATTTCAAACTAGTTATTTGTAGGAATTTGATTCCAAGACTGTAATTAAATTTCTAACATATTTTGACTAACAAAAATAGCTGTTCTTAAATTATATTATTGTAATTTCAAGCCAGAATTAAATTTACCACAGGAAGTGTGAAGAACCAGTGACCTGACATACAGAAACTAGTAACAGATTTAGCAGATCTGAATTTGAACTTTTTTGCTCATGTGACTACTATAGTAAAGTAGTATTCTTCTCAGCAACCACATAGTATAGTGTACACTTTTCTCATTTACCACAGCCTGACTCAGAGCTGCCACTTAACCTAGATACCTAGGGAACTAGTTTGCTTTCTAAAACGGAACCGTGGAATCTGGAAGTAGAGATTTTTGGTAAAACTTTCTCCAATTATTGTCACCTTGTTATTGAAAACATCATGGATAAAAGAAATGTAGATTTTACTTTAGGATTAAGCTATTTGTAATAGCAGGTTGTTTCGAAATAGATTAAATTTTTTTGCCTTGATATCAGTGTTATATTGTAATATAGTCTCAGTATAAAATATGTGTTTGTAGTGCTATGATTTATTTTATAAGTGTGTCTTCTAAATTCTACAAACTGAAAATAGCTCTTTGGTCTAGGTTAGAAATGTTCTTGCCTGAGAACAAGAGATGCTGCTGACAACTTTGAATATGCCTTTCTACACCCATGGTCAGCTACCGAGCAGCTTGACTATTAGGTTTATGCTCAGTTTCCCATTGGAACTCAGCTCCCTCATTTTCATTCCTGGTTCATGTACTTCGTGAGGTTCTGGGGATGGAATCCAGTGCTGTGCACATTCCAGGAAGGCAATCTTTTACTAGGCTGCAACACTGCTTCCTACTTTTGTTCCCAAAACTATCACTACAAAAGATAGAACATGACTCATCGCTAATTTTACTTGCTTTTGTCCTAGATTCATCAATCTGTACTATAAGTATTTAGTGTCTGTCGCTTTTAATGGTTTAAAACCCTCTGTGAATTCTTACCTGTTTGAAGAAATTAGATCAGGTTTTTAGAATAATTCTTAACACCAACCATGTATAATTTTTTATGTACATACATTTTAAAGATCCTGTAGATGTTAGGAAAAAAAACAAACAAAAACAAAAAACCAACCAATCCAAAACCCTATCATCCCAAAGGAAAGTTGTCAAAAAAGGAGTTCTTTCAGATTGGTCATTAAGATAATGTGGGTATCACTTGTACTCCCTTTACCAACATTTTAGAGATTCTGGCCTCTGGACAGTTTTTCCCCCTTTCCTTTCTCTTCTATTCTATAATGCACTCTGTCACTGAAAACCCTCTCATATGCACTTGCGCGCAGGCGCACACACACTGAGAAGGGGGAGGGGGGAGAGAGACAGACAGATAGACAGAGACAGAGTAGGAGACAGAGACAGAGAGACAGAGACAGAAGGACAGAGACAGAGATAGAAACAGATAGAGACACACACGGAGGGAGAGAGGGAGGGGGAAAGAGCGGGAAGGGAGAGGCAGGGAGCTGTCATTCTTCTTATCTACTCTACCCTCTCTAATACTTTAACTATTTGCATGTGCTCTGTTCTTTAGTAACCAAATGGTCAAACAGCTGTTCCCTCTCATGTTTTTATAACCCATTCTGTTTCTGCAAACACACACACACACACACACACACGTCATTCATCTTGTCTCGTTCTACCATCTACAGTCTCTAATATCTTAACTATTTGTATGTATTCTGTCGTCTAGTCACCACACCTTGGAAACATACAAAAGAATCTCAATTTAGTTATTTGAATTTCCCATACCAGAAGCCCTGCAACTGTTTAGGGGGAAAGGTGCTCTAGTCTGAAAAAGTGGGATTCTCCATGTTGCCATCTGGGTAGCAACTACCAGGAATTTCAGTCAGTTCTGTGTTTTATATAAATGACTTCACACAAATACTGCTCTATAAACAGAACATTGATGACTGGTCAAAACAGAAGTGTTTTCTGTAAATGGCTAAGACTTTAAATTACACCTTGGTGCTTTAAGAAAAAGGAACAACTCAGGAAACCTCACTTAGGATGTATTTTCATCCCGTTAAAGCTTCTTTGGATCATCTGAGAGAAAAGGACATTTCACACATACCTGTAGAAGTCGGTATGTCTTTCCACACGTCAAGGATCTTCTTCATGACTTGTTCATTTGCTTCCTCAGAGGCAGTTTCGGCATTGAAGGTGAGCATCACACCAATTCCCAGGCAATCAGGTAACATGATGATATTCTGTGAATTATGGTTTCCAGGTACTGTGATTATGTTTCATAAAGATTTGTGTGCCCAGCATTGTATCACTAGTAGGTTAACTAAAACAGCTATTGCTTTAACTGAAGACCAAAAGATGCTCAAAGTGCATGGAGGAAGGTACCATTTGTTTCGAAATTCATTAGAAAGAGATAAACTAAACTTTTAAGAATAGTTTAGTTCCTTTATGTCATAAAGCCATCAGTTTTAATAGTCTCTATTTTTTTAAATTTAGGATAATCATTTGGGAAACAAAGAAGAGATGTATTTCTAATACAGAGAGATTTCTTGAAATGCTACAAATATACTATGTATTGTGATAGGAAAAATAATACAGTTCTGAATTTAAGATTTATTTCAGATAGTAAGCAATATTTTCATAATGTACATGTGTCCCAAGCAATAAATCATATACATAATTCTTGGCCATCAGCAAATTCATGAGAGAAGGGAAAATAAACCTCAAATAGCTTGAGTTTAAAATGTTTTAAGGGGCAACTTTTATTATTGTTCATGGCTTTTTAAAAATTTGCCCCCTTTTCAGAAAATGCAGATTTTCTCATTCAACTCACATGTAAAAATAGGCTTTATATACAAACTCAGATGTATTTGTTGACAGAATAAGGAAATATTAAGAGATAATTAAGCATTTGCAAATTGCCAGATTCAAAAATGGGACAAAATCTGCTTACAGCACAGGTATTACGACATTGACAGTATTTCTCTGAGAAATAATAAAAAAAAGGCATCTTCTGCTGTTTCTCACAATTAGCAAGTTACAGGGATGGGGGGAAAGGTCGGGAACTATACTTGCCAAAGCCAGCGTACTCAGGCCAAGTGCTTGAGGCCATGTCTCAGCAACAACAATCCTCAGCACTAAAATGGGAATCCAGAGGCGAAACGCAATCTTAATGCGTTCCCTGGATACTTGCATGAGCAGTTGAATCAGAAAGCAGATAAGAAAGAATAAGGTTTTCTCAGGAAAATCTGGTTGTAATAAAGCAGGACGGCCACAAATCCAGACAGCCTCTGAGGTAATTCCCTTGCTTTCTCAGATGGTTTCTCGAGCAACTGGATACTTTTCAGCATGTGTAACTCTGCTGTCCCATTGTAATCTAGCACTTTTGAGAAAATATTATTTTTAGGACATTCTCTTTCAGACAACACCCTCCTCTCCCTTATATTAGAGTCCTTTCTATTTTAGTGGGTCAAGACACGAGGGAATTTGTCTAAAAATATGTTTGCATATATATGAGGAATCCTAATTAGGTTAAAAAAAAAACGAACTGCCCCAACTTTTCTCATTGCAGGTTTTACAGCTAATTTTCTGAGTGTTTCTAAAACAAATCATGGATTATTTAGATTTAAACTTCTTCATTGATTTTTTTTTCTAGCCAGTGACTCACATATCCCAGGCTGGCTATAATTCTCCCAAACTTGCTGCCTACACTTGCAAAGTTATGGGATTGTATGTGTACACTAATAGGCCTAGTTTGTTTATTTCAATAAATGTAAATTTAAGCCAACATTCACATATCATTCCTTCTATCACTGGCTTCTGAATAAAGGCTATCAGCTACCATAATAAATATAAGATGGAGGAAGCTCTGGAGACAACTTAGCTGAGGAATAATGCAGTCATATCAAAATGATTCTGTTGTTTTGGCTGAAGTTGTGTTTAATATTTTCACAATACAAGCAGGGTAAATCATCTATATAGGCAACGCCTTGGTCATTCGCTAATGATTGCTAGTTTGACCAGAACAACTTTAGAGATGTCGCCACCATGTTTTGTTGATGGTTTTGTGTAATTTTAAAAATTGTGTTATTAGAGACACAGATTATACTACTAAAGGTATTCAAAATATCACATGAATGGGATGATTTAAAGTACATAAATGTTTTGTTCAGAGATTTTACATAATGATAAGCTGCTAAAAGTTTTAATATTCAACAAAATGAGTATCAAGAAAGGACAAAACAAAACATTGCCAGTAAAGGCATTACTCTTAAGTATAACTTTCAACAGGACAACCATTAATTCCACCATCAGTATCTTGTTTGATCCATTTGGTGGGTTATGATGTTATGGTCAAACTCTTTATATTAATAAGGTACAAATATTCACAAATTAGATCTTGGGCTTTATTTATAGGTTAAAAACTGTGGTACAATTACTTTAAAAATACTGAATGTTTCACCAGAAATTCTAAAATATAATGAATATAATAAATGAATTTTAAAATATTTGCTATACTCTATAGCTAATGTAATGAAGAGAGGAGTACACATAATTACGTAATGATGTTATTGATTTCTTAACAAAACACACCGGCCTACTACAGGGCATAGAAATACTAAAGCCAACTGAAAAGCATCTTAGAGCCAATTAGTATAAATGCACAAAGATGAATGGATAGCGAACGTAGAACACAAAGCCATTAAAAGGCGGCAGACCTCAATTAGTTCCAGTTGATGATGGCCAGATGGTGGTGTGGGCCTGATATGGTGGTTAATCAATAGCACTCTGGGTTTTAAATGTTACATATATTCATTAATAACAAAATCATCGTGGCCAAATAAAAACCTCATTTATATATCTGGTATGAAATAATTAGTGACTTTTACTTATGTATCCACACTTTTGGGCATACTAATCTTGCTTATTAGATCTCTATTGCAATATAAATTATACTGTAATTTTTTGAGAATTTTGATAATTGGAAAAATTCAAAGTGCTTTGCAATGACTTCTAGAGATCTGAAGGTAATTATCTTACATTATTTGGCAAGGTCACATCAGACATAACTCCAGATTCTGCATCGATGATGTGATATCCATTAGCTGAGCTGAAGAAAATCTTGAGTGTTTTCTCAGTTCCAATGGACAGGTCAACTGTCACTGGCTTAAAATCGGGAGTTCGAAACACCTGAAAATAAAAAAGCAAATACGGCCCAAAGGCCAAAATGACATTCTGACTACGGCGAACATTTCCCTATTCTTTTGCCATACTTACAAGTTTATAAAACTCAGATGGCTTGCTTATGATTTATAGAGTCATTTATGATCCTGAGGATTGAACCTAGGGCTTCATACAGCCTACAATGATCAAATTGTTGTGACCCTCAGAACCATATATGGTCTTTTCTCTCATTAGCTGCCCTTAAATTCTTGCCTTGAGCTTCAGTAAATGAAGGAGCTCATCTGGTCTCTTAAATCGGTTCGCTGGATCAGCTGCCTGTATTTTTGCCAATATTCGTATATAGGCTTCATAGGACATGTAGTCTCCTTCGGAGTCTGCTGATTGATCAATGCATACTTGGTAAGGAATGAAAAATGCCATACACATTAACCTAGGCTAGACAGACTATACTCTACGACTCTTATGGTTTATAGTCCAAGGAAACAAAAGGCCAACCCGGATTCACTGTCGAGATTGGATTCTGTCAAGGAGTGAGCATCATAGGATTCACAATAATGTGGCCATGAGGTGGGCATCATGAATGGAATGAGGACTGAAGCAGGAACAGGCTACATGTGTTGTTGCTACTTATCTTGTTGTTTTCCAGTTCCATATCAGGTAGCGCTGACAAGTCAGCAGACACCCAAGAAGTAACTCATATCCAAATGTTGACAGCTGAGCCAAGACCCAATTTAGGTAGATCAGATCAAGGATGCCACATCTGTCATGGTAGCCTGGTTGTCTATGTAGATCTATTCTATCTATAAAGAGGTATTCTGTGCAAATGGTTCTTGAGGAGTAGTCATATGCATTATGCATTATCTATCTATCTATCTATCTATCTATCTATCTATCTATCTATCAATCATCTGTCAATGTGTGATGTTTGGGCCTCAAAATTAGAACATATAAACAGATCCTGATGTAAGATATAAATGTATTTTCTGACTACCTTGATGAAGTCTATCAGCGCTTTATGAAATCTGTATATGAACCAAGTAGTTCAGTATCATCAAGAACATTTGTTAAAATCATACTCTCAGGCCCCACTGCAGACACAATAATCCAGCCTGGGGTTGGGTCTGAGATCTAAATATTTAACAAAATGCTCTCACAGATTCTGATGCTTACCACAGGCAAGATAAAAAGGCAACTTGGCTTTTCTGAAAATCTATCTTATTTAAATAGAATTCTCGAGCATTGTATGTAGTTCAACTACAGTCCTCAGGTTATGGGAAAAGAAAAAAAAATCAGCAATTTGTTTGGGCCACTAGATGGTTAGTTTCTGTAGCTGATCAATACAAGTTCATTTACATCATAAACGGGCCTACCCACTATGTCCCAGAACAGTTCTACAGAGACATGTGTTTCACACTGGTAGAAATAGAGACCCCCCTTTCCTTCCCCCACCCACCTACTGTTGCAATGAAAGTTGGAGCAACACTTTTCTCTTCCCTGTTCCAATGCTGCTTCCTTAGCATCTCCACATCTCTTCTTACCTTCCCTCTGCTCTCCACCCCCCACTAAGAGAGAACCGGGACTTTCCCAGCTTCAAGTCATTGTGGTGGCACCTGAAGCCTGTGTGTTTGGGCCTCTAGAAGAGAAGATCTTCATGTTGACTACAGGAAATGGGAGTGAGGAGCTGATGGGGATGTCCTGTAAGGGGAGGGGTTGGGGATTTCCCTCAAACTCTCCCTTCCTGTGGCACCTGTGGATTGTCTAAAAAAGGGTTAAATGATCATTATTGACATGATATATTCAAATTACAATAACGGTAGCCAAATGGTACATATTTCCACATCTAAATTCCAAACTACTATTTTACTTATAATGTCTTCTTAAGAGAAAATAGTAGATGCAAATGAAATGATCACTCACTTTAATAGCAGTGTTTTCGTCAAAGGATTTTGGTGCCCATGCAAAAAGGTGAATTGATGATTTCAAAGCAACTGCAATATAGGTTGTTTCTTCATGTTGAACTACAATGGCAACGTAAAACACGTTATATACCTCAGAATTCACAAATATAATCACAAATATAATATTTATTACCACAAACGAAATAAACACAATATTAAGAGCAAAAACTACATATTCTCAGAATAGCTACTTGGCTAGAATGTTATTCTTTTCATTCAATACTAACGTCATTGCATAATTCCATGGTTTGTATTATTTAGCATTCAAGTGCACTGCCTTCTAACTATACACTATAGCAAAATAAAGGATGAAAAGATAAAGATCTACCAAGGACAAGTGTCACATATCTGTTATCTTAGTACTTGGGACATACAGGAAGGAAGATTCTGAGTTTGAGGGCATCTTAGGGCTCCGTACCACGATCCAGCTCACAAACCCAAGGCTTGTGAGCCTAGATTAGTGGCCAAGTGTTGTGGTAGTGTGTGCAAGATGCCGAGTTCCATTCTTTCCAGAGCATAAAATACTACAGAAAGTCAAAATAAATGGGAAAACTTGCCATGTTCATGGATAGATAGATTTTCCTTATTGTTAAAATGTAATTATCTAAAATAATCTCCATAGAATAAACACAATCTATGTTGAATCTATGTTGAAATATCATGACTTGTTTTGTAGAACTGAAAAGGATATTCCTAAACATGACACAGAATCTTAAAAGGTTCTTAATCTTCACAAAAATATACCCAAAAGTCTAAAGTTGAAGTATTCCCACTTTCTGACTTCAAAGTTTACTACTGTAAGTAGTAATATTTAATTGACTTTAAATGTAGGTAAGTTATATATCATTTTCAGAATTAGATATATCTGGGGATTGTTATATTAAGCTAAACAAACCAGAATCAAAATGACAAATATCACAAATCTTTTCTGTACACTTTTGTGTTTAACAAAAATTAAAGGGGCTGGTGAGATGGCCCAGTTATCGAGACAGCACACTGCTTTTGCAGAGGACCCAAGTTCAGTGACTGCAAGCCTATCTGGACATTTCAAAACTGCCTGTTACTCTAGAATCTATAGTCTAGATCAATGGAATATTTTCTGACCTTGTCGGTCACCACATACACATGGTGCACAGACATACATGCAGGCGAAAAACAAATCAAATATTTTTTAAAGTATTAGGAATATGGATAAACTAGATACAATTGAGATTCAGCAAATAAACCGCTCATATCTAACCTCAACAGCTCCAAGACTATTCAATAAAAAAATGTAGTGCCTTAAACACATGTTGCTGAAACAAACTGTAAACTATATGCAAAAGAACAGAGCAGGAAACTATCATGCAACACACATACAATTTAAGTCAAAATGAATCAGAGATTTAAATGCCAGAACTTAAGTTGCAAAAGTATAAGCAATAAAAAAACAGGAATAAGTATTAGCTTTCTATATGGCAATCTACTCTTAACATTTGACAGAAATTAAATATAAGTGATACAAGAAAAAATAAATTAAGCTTCACCAAAATTAAAAACGTTTGTGCATTCCAGGGCATGAGAAAGTAAAATTGGCCCTGGGAGTGCCAGCCTGTACACTCACCTATTTGGAAGTCTTAAGAAAGACTTAGCGTCTCAAAAACAAGGCAAGTCTGTCCACTTTGTGAGACCCTATCTCAAAATATAACAGTGGCTGGAAATACAAATCCATGATAAACTGGCAGCCAGGTATGTACAAGGACCCCTAAGTTCAGTTCTTGGTATCACAAAAAAAGGGGGAAAAGAAAAGTGAAAGAATCAGGTTTGGAGACTCCTCCGGAGCACCTTTTATTGTACAAGATTGTTTTAGCTATTCTAAACCTTAAACCCCTACCCAGATCTAGCCAATGGACAGAACACTCTCCACAGTAGAGTGGAGAGTGGGATATGACTTTCTCATGTACTCTGGTGCCTCACCTTTGACCATGTCCCCTGGACGAGGAGGCCTGGTGGCACTCAGAGGAAGGATAGCAGGCTACCAAGAAGAGACTTGATGCCCTATGAGCATATACAGGGGGAGGAAGTCCCCCTCAGTCACAGTCATAGGGGAGGGGAATAAGGGGAAAATGGGAGGGAGGGAAGAATGGGAGGATACAAGGGATGGGATAACCATTGAGATGTAACAAGAATAAATTAATAAAGGAGAAAAAAAGAAAAGTGAAAGAAGAAAGACACAAAGTACTAAAGAAAATATTTGCCAATTAAACATCTGCTAAGAGACTAGTATATGGGATGTATAAAGAATTACTATAATTCTATTCAACATCAGGGCAACAAGACTAGGTAAAGTCATTTCTCTATGAAAATATACAAATGGTCAATAAACACATGGAAAAATATAGAGGGGTATTGCTAATCAAGAAAATGCATATTAAATTATGAAAAAGTGTGTTAATTCTTTTAGGATGACTATATTATAAGGAGACACAGGCACATAAGTTTTCAAATGGATGCAGAGAAAATGTGTGTCTTGTATATTACTAGTGGCAATGTGAAATTCTACATCTAGTTTGAAAACAGTTTAGACGTACTATTCCAGAGAAAAGAAAACATAGATGCACATAAAAACACACAGAAGAATTATTCTTATAAGTCCAGAAATAGAAAGCATGCCAATGTCTATTAACTGATATGTAGATAAATAAAGGTAATGTCAATACAATACATTAGTATTTAGGAGTAAGAAAAACTGAAACATTGGCACACTCTGTATTATGATATAATACGAATGAACATAAGAGCATTATGCTAAGTAAAAGAAATCTGTCACAGAAGACCACGTAATCTATAGATATCTTTCTGTTAACTTCTGAGATAAGGCAAATACATAGAGAAAGAAAGTAGGTCAGTGCTTATCTAATGCTTGACAAAATGTGAGAAACTGAAGAAGGGAGGGAATACTGAATGCCTGCAATGGAACACTGCTTTCTTTGGGGAGCAAGGTCGTAGTAAAAACAACTTAACTCAACAAGGAGATGAAAACCGTTGAGTTGCCCACTTTAAATAAATAAATACATTTCCTAGTATGTAAATAATTTCAAAGGGACTACTGATAGAGAAAGTAAAATTTATACAAAGCACATGCTTGTTTTATGCAACACCCCTCCTTTTTGGCTAGAATATTTATTCTGTTCTGGAACTCTCCAATATTCTCTCTCTTGATCATATTCTTTTCCTCCCCTTTTCGTTTCTCTCTCCTACCCTTCTACTTGTCAATGGAATAAGTGACTCTTGGTTGTTCTGGATAGCAGTATCATTGACTGGAACGGTCTCAGCTAGGAAAACGGACTTCACTTGATTGTCCATTGACCAAAAGTGCAGATTTCCCCTTAGTAAAGATCTATCACTGAGGTAAAAATTGCCAACTTAATAAAAAGTAGTTTTAAAATATAAACTCCTGGATTTAGCATCATTCACTTTTGGGGCCATCATATTTATATAATATAATCTCCTGGCAGTGCTGGTAGCTGGGGCTAGGAGGAAGCATTTATCTTGTACTTTATTTTTCTAGACACAAATTTCTCCATTTAATGGTATATACATATATATATATATATATATATATATATATATATATATATGCATACATGTGAAAGCAAAAATTTTCAGTTATGATAGAAACACTCTTCTGCAATTTGTATAAAGTGATTTCAGCAGCCTTTCACATATATTAGGAATTCTTCCTGAAGAGTCAATTGCTTCAAAGTAAAAGGAAGCTGAGAGTAGAAGTGATTTGCTTCAGAAATGGAATAGAATGGAATAACATTACTTCACAGTCGTCGACAGCTGAGAACAGAGTTCAGAGGCCAAGGAGGGTTATTACTGTATTTACAGAGATATTTATGGAGAGATACAGGATATAAAACATTCTATAATGAAACATTAGGAACAATAGTCAACAGATCACAGAAAAACTCTCTTTCAGATCCATCACAATGTTTCCTGGTCAGTACTGAATGGGATCATATTTTATTGCTATTCAAAGGAAAGAAAACATCCTACAGACCTCTGCAAGTTGCTGAAGATGCGTCAAGAGCATTTATAGTGGGGGAAATATGACTTTCAAATATTAAGAGTAACCAGGAAAGAAGGAAAGAAGGAAGAAGAAATAAAGCAAATTTAACTCCAAGAGCTGTTTCAGCCAGTAGTAGTAGGTATGTTGGCCTGGGAGACGCCTCAATGACAGTCACTCCTATTTTCACTCAAAATTGCAAATACTTTCCTTTCCTCATCTTGTCTTTTGCAATTCTGAATCTCTCCACATGAAGAAGGGAAGCAGAAACTATAGAGCAGTATGAAATGTGAAATGGACGTACGGACACTGAAGTGTTCACAGCCAGTCAACTTATCAATAGCTTTGCAAGCTTCCTGGGTCTTCAGCATTGCCTTCTGCCTTTTCTTGCTCCCTGGATCGTTATTCAGAATCTTGTTCCTCAGCCAAGTCAAATGATACACGCGGAGTCTGTTCTTGCGGCCTGATAGGAAAACACAATGACGTTTTAATTCTTTCTCTTTATATTCTAGAGATTCAAGGAAGTAGGGGTTCACTACTCTTTAAACCAAATGTTCATTAAATAAAAGTTATTTTCAAAAAGTGACATAAGACTCCTCTGTCTCAAATGCACAAGACTGTTGTGTTCTACTTGCTGCCTCTGTGCATGTCTGAAGTGGATCTAAAATACTCCACTAGGATACATTAAGACTGTCTCTAGGAAGCCAACCCAATTACTATGACCATTTTAAAGGATATATATATATTCATGTAGACACTGGGAAATAAGCATATTAATTATCATAATTGTAAAAATGTACTTATTGTGAGTAGATTAAAATTCCTCTTTTCTAACTATTTTGACACACATAATGCACTTTTCTTGGTTGGTTGGCTTTTTGTCTTTGTTTTGTTTGTGTGTTTTTTTGTTTTTGTTTTGTTTTGTTGAGACAAGGTTACTCCCTGTAGCTTAGGCTATCCTGTAACTCACTCTGTAGACCGGGCTGGCCTTGAACTCACAGAGATCCACCTGCCTTTGCCTTCCCAGTGCTGGGATTACAGGCATGCACTACCATGCCTGGACATAACAATTGGTTTTTATTTCATTCATTTATTGTGCCATAGTACAGAAAAATACAGTAATCCTATTTAAATTTTGCCTAACATGTACCTGAGCTCTCCATCCCCTGTCTGTTCCCTTTCCATTAATCGAGCCTCTGGCAACCACCAGTCTATTCTCAGGTTTTTTGGTACAATGTTTTAGTGATTTCTTTTACTGGGCGAGATTATGATATAATTACATCACTTTCCTCTCCCCTCACCCCTCCAAGCCCTCCTATATAACACTCCTTCCTCTCTTTCAAAGCCATGGGCTCTACTTGTCATTAACGGTTATTACATGCATATGTGTATATACATGGATATTCCTAAATATATAAATATAACATGTTGAGACAACTTTTATATTCTACTTATGAGTGAGATCCTCTTTAATTTTAATTCCTAATAACTAATCCTATGAAGTTCTTGTAATTTATTTAAGAACTAAAGGCCCTACATATTGACTTTATATATTTTTCCTAGTCACTTTTAAGATTGTTATAAAAATTCCAAAAGTAGGAATTTTTTTGAGAACAGGCTGGCCTCAAACTTGGAGATTCACATTTGCCTCCTAAATGCTGAGATTAAAAGCATGAGCCACCACATTCAGCCTACCAGTCAAATTCTTACTGTGGTTAATTTTACTGTGTTTTCGTAGGGAAACTTTAAAGAAGTGTTAGGGTTCTAAAATTATACTTATGGTTATTTTATACTAAACTGGTAAAATAAACTGCTGAAAAAAAATTCACATTTCATCTTTCAAAGTTTTTTTTTCAGAGTAGCCTTAGAAGATCCTCATCTGATGATGATGTTTTTATAGTATTTGACACAATACTATGCTTACCTACCATGTATGGGACCGTTGATTCTAAACCCCACTTTAAACAAAAAACAAATCACATTTGGGTTAAGTTTAAAGATTGTAAAAATGTATTTCTGGGTTTGCGACAATTAGATGAAAATAAATCTCTCATCCAGATGTGTATAGTCTCTCAGTTACCCAGATGTTTTCTAAACTAAGTACTGCTTCTGTGTGTCTAAAGTCATTACAAATAATTAGTCATGAAATAGCATTAGAATATTATGAAGTCTGAGCTTACCTCTAAGGGGTTTTTGCCTCTAATCAAACCTTGAAGCAGAGTTAATCTCATCCAATCTGTGTATAATATGGCATTTTTGCACTAATAAATATTCCATATATCTTACATGTTATGAAGTACAAAAGCTCATAAAAATACTAGTTGTTGGCATGGTTTTATTTGATGGCAAAATATTATGTTAACCATCCCCTATTAATTCATTAGCTGTCTTTTGATTTTCTAATTCCAAGTTCTGTTTAGTATTAAGTCTCAAGCCCAGAAAAAGGACTAACTACAGTACTTATAAACATATCAAAGCAGACACTGGCAGCCAGGCTGTCTCAGCAGTCCTACGTGCCTACCTGTTACAGGGTCCTCCTGCCCCTTTCCTTGAACCCTCCAACTCTTCCATTTTGGCTAAGTTGATCTGTTTACCCTTTTGCCTTTTGGCCTCTTGACCTCTTGGTTGGCACTCCAGGTTCCCTTCTCTCTCTCCCTTTTTCTTCATATGACCCCACTCAGTCTGCTGGTCATGTTCACTCTAGACTCGCCCAGATGCCTCTGTCCCTGCCTCTGGCTATGCTCCGGCTCATATCTACAATAAATCTGCTCCTTCACCATACCTAGGAGCAGTCATGTCATCCCTTTATTTATTTCTTTTTCATTCATTTGGTAGTTACAATTTAACATCAACTTATTGCCATTTTTATAGTCAAAGTTTCAAGCTCTGACAGATCAAGACTATGGAAACCAACTAGTGTTTGGGAAAGGGGTTGATGCCCTTAGGGCACCCATTCTCGTACCTAATCTTGTCAGTATGCCCCTGTAAGAAGGCAGAGATGAAGACAATTGTATCTTTTCCCCAAATACTCATCCATTTGGTTCTTTGTTGTTTCAGACACATTAAAAGCTAGATAGCGGATATTGGTGGTGTCCCCTGTGCATGTGATAACAGTTCTGAGGGTTTAGGGATGACTCTGAAAAGACTTTTCAAGGAAGCCACTGCACTTTTCCTGATCTCCAACCTAGGTTAAGGGCATCGAGATCAAAGGGATTTTTGTTTAAAGTGCAACTGAATAAGAACTTATGACACAAGTAGGAGAGTCTGCTGTCCCAATTAAAGGTTATATTTAAAGTGTTGTCCTGTGAACACTGTCACCTAAGGAAGCCTTTAACCTAGTTTGCAGTTCAATTGCTCCACATAATTACTCAGTTAATTTTAGGACTTAAAACAAACCTGAGATGGTAATCAGCAAATTGAGCGGCTCCACGACTTGAATCTGGCGGAATGGTCTGCGCTTTATAAGCTTAATGACGTCGGCCTTTCCACTTCTGTCCATCAGATACAGATTAGATCGGGTGCCCAGCAACAAATTGACTCCTGTTCAGAAACAGACAAAGAAAGTGCTGTATTAGCTGATTATATTTATTAGTATGAATTGATTCTACAGAAAGAGGTTTCAGTATGATACTGTTATACTTATCTGTCACACAATTCAATCAAAATCATTCTCATTTACTATTCCCCTTTTTTTTTCTGACTCCCTCTCTAGTCCATTTCCATTTCCCTAATAGTCCCTATTATACTTTAGGACTTTAAATTAAAAAAGCCTAGATTTTGTATATGAGGTGAAATGTAGCTTTTGTCTTTATGCATTTGGCTTATTTCAATACCCAGTTATAACTATTTTCCTACAAACATGTTGCTACTCTTCTTCACAGATGAATAACACTCTACTCTGCATATGCATATTCCACAACATTTTTTACCCTTTACTGATTTTTTATGTTGTAGAGGAGTTTATTAAATGAACACTGTGGGAGAAAGAAAACGGGGAAGGGGTACCCCAGGGAGAGGGGGAGAAGAGGGGGGAGGGGAGAGAGAGAGAGAGGGGGGGGGGGAGAAAGAAGAGAGTAAGAGAGTAAGAGAGAGAGATGTTGGAGAACCCATTTACTGATTTTTAAACTAAACATATATATATATGTAATTTCAGTTTACTAATCTATATAAAGATTACTATTTCAGGCTATCTTCATACTATTTAACTATGTACACTCCTGTCAGCATATGTCTCAAAAAATGTGTAAACACATGTCCACACACACTAGCAATATTTTATTGCCTGCTGCCTAGTGTGCCATCTGACATACAGAATATTGTGTATATTGTTACAAGTATTTCCAGAACCAATCGCCACTTCTGAAAGTTACCTTTAAGCAAACTTAGTCTATAAATATACAGTTAATTTCTGTTCATTTTCTAGATGTGAGCTACATTTCTGGGTCCTTGCCAGACTGAAGTCCTCATGCATTATTGTCTGAGCCACTAAATTAGAAAAATATTGAGGGTGACCATTTTCTTCTACCGACTCCATCCATATAGTTAAATGTGTCACTTGTTTCTATTTTTCATTGGAAATACCTGTCTTCTGTTCAGTCCTACATTAGGTGAACTTCTATAAAGGGTTAAGTTAGAAGTTGTTGTTTACTTTGGATTTCTCCCCTGGTTGTAGTTAAGTTACTTTATAGCAATGTTCTGTGTGGACTAGCTTGGGACAACCTATAATCTCAGTCCTATTATATAGTCATAAATTTTCTGAAAGAAAGAACTGAAAAATTATGTTAAATTTAAGACTTTACAGGGAGAAACTACACATCTTCTAGACTTAAACCTTTCAAGATCCTGCAGAAATCTTTCTTGTAATAAGCATACACTATCTTAGAAAGCATTATACTCGAACAATTAGAATGAAATCTAAATTTGAATTTCACTCCAGTTAACTCAAGTTGAGAAGCATAAGAAAGTGGAAGACATTAAGTCAACAAGCCAATTCAACACTGAATCAATTACTGCAAATTCATTTTTAATGTATTGGCAATGGTAAAAATATTTTACTTCTATAAGCTTTGCAAGTTTTCTACACAAATATGAATTAAAAAACACCTCAGTTTCAAGAAAGCAAACTTACCCCACAACGAACCACAGCAGATCTCAGAGCTGAATTCCTTTTCATACACGTGGATTAGTGGTTTGTTGTACACTGGAGAGACATAGAGTGGGTTAACATTGACTTCAGATGCTAGCTGAGGTGGGTTTTCAGGCACCTCAATAAATCCATTATATACTGTAAAGGGAAAGGTATTGAGACAAATCACTGGTTTATATACTAAATGTGCCAAGTATTTCCAAAATGGAGAAGTCCCTCAAAGTTTTCCTCATTGCATTTTATCTTTTATGCCAAGTCGTTTGTAAAATTTTAACTCATTGGAAAGCACAAATTATAGTGGTTAAAATACATTGCTGAGTATGAATGGGATTTATAGCTTTGATTATACTGCAAAACCAAGAATTGAATGAAGGACTCAATGTCTCAATTACAGGTCAAATCTAGTCACCATAAAGACTGACAGCTGGGTGTGATAGCAAGGGGCTTGTGCTCCCAGGAAGATGAGGAAGTCAGTGCCAGTAACAGCTACAGAATGAGCTCAATGCCATCCTGGTTACATGAGACTCCCAAAAATCTAAGAAAAAAGAAAAGATTTCACTGAGGAGTAAATATATATATATATCGATAGATAGAGAGAGATAAGATTTACGTATTTAGGCACATATGTTGGTGTGAGTTCTTTCCTTCCACCATGTGCATCTAGGGGATCAGGCTTAACCTTGTTAGGCTTGGTGGCAAATACCTTTGCCTTCTCAGTTATCTTGCCAGCCTGAGGGATAAATTTTTAAAAGCATACATGAATCTCAATTTATACCAAATGAAGATCCAAACTCTCTGATTTATCACACACTGTGAATTACTGTCTGAGCAAGTAGAAGCATTCAGGGTGGAGCAATCACAGCAGAAATACTCACAGATGGCACTGGCACTGTCAGTATCAGAAGCAGAGTCTCTGCGAGATGCGCGGGTGATAGGAAACCCAGCTGCTGGTGATGATTCTGGTCTGTCGTTGTTAGGATCATCATCAGGGCCGAAGGATGCGATTTCCAAGGCAATTGAATCTGAGGTCTCAGTTCCACCATCTGACTCCTAAAAGGAGACCAAAGATCAATGTTAAAGCTATTTGGTTAATAACAGGAAAAAATGCTGTGGTGACTTGAAAATGCAAAATCTGCAGTATATACATCCTCAAACTCCAAATTTACTAATAATATTAAACAGTATCATCAGAGAAGCAAGTTATTATTGAAGTAATTTGAGGGGAGAAATAGGAGCATTGGGTTGCCAAATATACTATCTCAGATCTAATATTCGTGGAAATATATCAGGTACTATGCTAGTAAACTTGATTATTCATCTCCACAAATACGTATAATATAATGGACTAAATACCATTGCCTCTGATTTGGTTATAAGAAAACCAAAACTTAGAGAAATTACACGTTTTCTGAAGTGTATGTACCTATATTTTAATTTACAGATATAAATGTGTGTGTGTGTGTGTGTGTAGTATAGAATTAGAAGGGATCATGAATGAGAGGGAGAAAGATTTTAAGAAAGATTAATGAGGGGAAAACTGGTCAACAAAATATATGTAACTTGAGAGCTGAATGTAGGGAAATAGGGTTCAATTGAGAGGGCAGGTGAATGGAAAGGACAAGAGGACCAACAAAACAAAGTATGTGTGGAAATTCCATAATGAAACCCAACACTCTATGTGCTATAAAACATGTGATAAATATATAATGGTAATGGTTGCACAATATCGTACATGTCCAAAATGCTAGCAATTTGCATACTTAACATGGAAAATTCCAGTATTTGTATTCTACAGTTATAAAGAATATTACCAGTTCCTTAAAATACTATCTCAAGCATATGATCTGACTTAAAATAACAAAATCAATCAGGTTTTTGCCCTGTTGGAAGTATATAGGAACCATCAAATTATATGTAGTAAAGGCCCTATGCACTTATATTTTAAATTATTTCAGGATTTGAGGTACAAGGTTATAATCAGTGTTGAATAGCTGTAATATTACATATCATGTGCTAGCATACATTTACAAAAGAAGTATAATCTTGTTTCCAAATGCTTCGTTACCTCCTGTTCATGTTCAAAATCCTGAAATTCATATTGATCCAATCCTAGACCATCTCTCTGTGAGTGAGCTTCTTCTCCGTAGAATCCAAATGCTCCATTCTCTTCGCTGCCTCCATTGGCTCCCCTGTATCTGTTACCTCTTCGATCATCTATATTGGCTTCATATCCTTCTGGGTTTCCAAAGGCTGCACACGCTCCACTGGCAGCGTTTCCATAGTAACTCCTGGCTCCATTGTTCCCATAGGCTCTGAAATCTCCCCTCTTTCGCTCACGTCCATCATTACCAACACGCTTCAGGATTCCTCGTCTATAATACCTTGACCTGATAACAAGGACAATAATGAAAGAAAGCCATTCGATACAAACACAAATTAAAGCCAGAAAATGTTACATATTGAAATAAGCCAAAAGGGGAGAATGGGGAAATAGAAGGATCCAGAAGGCCCTAGAAACCTACAAGAAGAACATCATGATGGGCAGATCTGGGCCCAGAGCTTCTGCTCAAACTATGGCACCAACCAAGGACGATAGGTGCAGTAAACATCGAAGCCCTACCCAGATTTAGACAATGGACAGGACATTCTCCACAGTTGAGTGGAGAGCGGGAACTAACTCTGGTGCCTCATATTTGACCATGTCCCCTGGATGGGGACACCTGGTGGCACTCAGAGGAAGGATAGCAGGCTACCAA
Organism: Acomys minous; assembly: GCF_964271855.1. NCBI lineage: Eukaryota > Metazoa > Chordata > Mammalia > Rodentia > Muridae > Acomys > Acomys minous. The sequence continues at coordinate 46,068,688 of NC_140488.1, forward strand.
GAAGAGAATTGATACCCTATGAGCATATACAGGGGGAGGAGGTCCCCCTCAGGAACAGTCATAGGGGAGAGGGGAGTGAGGGGAAAATGGGAGGGAGGGAGAAATGGGAGGATACAAGGGATGGGATAACCATTGAGATGTAATATGAATGAATGAATTAAGTAAAATAAAAATTAAAAAAGAAATAAACCAAATATGCCCGTAGCTCTGGATTTATAAGCATCTATGGTATAATAACAGAGACAAACCAACCTTGGCCGATTGTAAGCAGCACCAAGACTCTCATCATAGTCATCGTCATCATAGTCTCTACAGGCATATGCCTGATCAGCCTGGTTATTCAAGTCACGGCCACGGCCATAGGCATCTTCATAAGCCCCATTAGAAGCTTCTCCATCAGTATTAGCACCAGTATCATAGAGTTCAACATAATCACCATCTTCTACAGGTGGCTGACGGGCAGGTGGAGGAATTAACCAATCATCCCAGAACATTTCAGAGGGTGCACTAGGGCCTACCCAATCATTTGTCAAGTATACAGGGGGTGATATCTTTCCCACTTTAAATCCATCTGGAACCTGTGTGCACAAGAAAGGTTAAGGTAGCCTCCTTTAGCTATTGGAAGTTCCCAAAATGACAATACTTTAAAACATGTTAAAATTATCTTCTTTATTGAAACAAACAATATTTTATTAAAGACAAGTTGCCCAAACCCAAACATTAGTGCTTATTAGTGTCCTTTGTAGCTCACACGGCACATTACTAACTGCTTTATTAACCCTACTTGCCTGCTGAGGAGTAGACATCTGCTTTTGATGCCAGGACTTACATTCTAGACAAAGTCTGTTATATCCCAACACTGAGATTAAGGTACAGCTCATGAAATAGATATGTCATTTTCCCAGTTTTGTCTGCATAGGCCATAGTCTATCTTAAATTACTTCAAATGCCTTCAAAAAGCAAATGAATACAAATACATTTTTTGTTGTTTTTTAGGTTTTTCAACACAGGGTTTCTCTGTGTGTACTCCTGGCTGTCCTGAGTCACTTTGTAGACCAGGCTGGCCTTGAGCTCACAAAGATCCATCTGCCTCTGTCTCCCTGAGTGCTGAGATTAAAGATGTGCACCATCACGCCTAGCTACAAATACAATTCTTATGATAGGCAAGATGTGTGCATGACAGAGTAGGGGTGTTATGAAAATTAAATAATACAATCTGAAAGCACATTGCAAAAATTTAGTGAGGCCTTTGGTTATACAATCAGAAGGCATTATTTTCATTAATATTTTATTTGTCTCATTATATAAGGATATTATTAAGCAAAGTTGAAAAGGTAACATACCAGTGTTGGTCATAGCTTAGTTTCTAGAAGTAGCTGTTTGCGATTTAACTTTTCTATACCTTCTGTTTCCATTTTGTGTGGTGAAAGGATTGACCCTAGAGACTTGAGTATTCTAGGCAAGCATTCTATCACCAAGCTCTATCTTTAGCACCTCTCATCAATACATTCTGACCAAAATGTTAAAATATAATACTGTTTGATCAGAAATGCTTTTGCCGCATTTCAACTTCAACCTCAAAGCTTTGTATTCTCAATACTTGCCTAACAATAAGACCTTTTAATAAAGAATAATACATTTAAACACTTTGATCTCCCTATATGTATGAGTGTTTGCCTGAATGCATACATGTGCGTCTTGTACATGCCTGGTATATACACAGGCCAGAATAGGGCAATAAATCTCCTGGAAGTGGAGTTCCAGATGACTATTAGTCACCATATGAATCCCAGAAAACACACCCTTGTCTTCTGAAAATGAAACAAGGGTTGAGTCATCGGTCCACCCCTTAGCCTCGGTGTTTTAACGTCAGAAAGAATAGGTCAAACGAAATTGATATTAAAAGCAGGTATAAGTGCATCATGATATAAACCTACATGGATATCAATCAGTAAATTCTGGTCAATAGTAGAGTAAGGTGGTGATGACTGGGACTTCCTCCTAGTCACAGGACTCGCCTCCTCGGAAGATGATTCTATGGAATGCCAAAAATCCATTAGTACAAACAGAGATTTCACAATTGTGTCCATTTGTATAGTCAACCAATTCAATACCTTACTATTTCTTTCATCATTTGTAATTAATTCTCTTACAGAAATATCACCTTATATTAAAACCTCATGTGACCATGATCCTGAGTTCTGCTTTCCAGGTAACTAGCTGGCTCAAGGTTTGTTTATGCTGTAAGGCATTTTTGTCTCCAATGTTTCATGTGTACTTGATCAATCTATCTATGTAAGAAAGTACTCAGTAAGACTGGCAAGCATGTAGATCCATAAGACGTCAAAGAATGATGAAGAGCAGGAAGGACTGACAATGCCATTGTTTATACAACTAACCAGTAGGAAAGAGGTCAAAGGTGTCATTTGAAGTGAAAAACTCTTAAAAATGCACTGCAATTTTAAATCTCCCCAGTTTTAACCAAACTGTGTATTCCCAAATCATCCAATAAATATGGAGCATTAACTAATAAAAATTACAAAGTTTATGTTTCATACAGCTGAAAACGTTATAGTAATTATTCATGAAAACAACTTTCTGCTTGGGTCTGTTCTCTCTCACATGGGCATTTTAAAGTACTGAATACTACTGAGCATTTAAAATGTGGCCAGTGCACCTAAGGAATAGGCTATAAAATGTCTAATCCATTTTTGCTTTTAGTTTTCTTTTTAATAATTGCATGTGGTATTGCCATTTACTATCACGTTGCATACCACAATTCCACTGTGATAATATTTCTATTGAAAATTCAAATTCTCTTGGTTTGTCAGGGTAGGTTTTGAAAACTGTGATGTAATAAATAATAAATTGTATTAAAAATTCAGTGAGAATATTTAATCGGCTCAGAAATCAGTGGAGTCTAGGTGAACATTATTTATTATAAAAGGGTTTCCCAAAGGAATACTGGATCCATGTTTATGTCTAGATTATTTCTACTGCCCTTCTTTTATCTGCAAACTAAATACAGTCAAAGTCTAGACACTACAAATAACCCCCCTGCATGTTTAAGTGCTGTTATCTTTTGAGAATGTTATTCTACATATCATAGAATGTACATTCCTGCCTTCGAGTAGGGCTATGACTTAGCTATTTATTACTTATTCAGGAAGTAATTCTTTCGAGTCTTTTAGAGTGGAAGTAGTCGAACTATAAAGGTTGAGTGTCTAGTGATTTCTCTACAGTGAGATGATCTCCTCTATGAGGAAGTTAAACTTGCTGGGAATCTCAGCTGGTCTGTGTCATACACATAGCAGTCTCAGAACTGAAAGGTTCAGCTGTTACTCGCAGAGACAGTACGGCTTCCTTCTACCAATGTTGATAAATATTCTTATTTCAAAAAGGTAAGTGAGTGCACCATAAAATTTATGCATTTGCCTTGTATTAGCAAATTTATACCTGGCCAAAACAGAAGAAAAATAGTCCCCAAATTTTGCCTTGTCTCTTCAGAGAAGTATTTCTATGTGAAAATACACTATGGAAATAATTCTTTCATTAAATTAACCTGGATAAGGTTTTAAAATTCAGATACCTTAATATTTGGTCTACTATATTCCTTATGATATAGAGATTAAACAAAAATCTGTATGATACATTTTTATAAATAATATGAAGGCTTGGTCAGGAAATGTCCTCTAGTTATACATAAAACTTAAAAGTGGAAAATGCTAGATTTTATGACCCAATGCACATTCTTTGAATTTGTCATAATGTTTAAAAATGTGTAAAAAATGTAAAGCCTCTTAAATGAACATCACAAATAAAATAGTTGATTGGAATTGATACGACAATTTGAAAAGCTATCTTAGGATTGTTTGATCAATTCACTTTTCATACATTTTGATTAAACCATCAGTTTATAACATTTAAGAAATAAGTATTGTTGTATGTCATATTAACCCCATGTTGAAACTTTGAGTTTCGAATTACCTGGCTGTGCTTGGCAATTTTGAATGTTTATGGGACTGCTCTGTCTGGTGTCCTTGGGCTCCTGAATTTCTTCTTCCAAAAGAGACTCCTGGCACACACTAAAATGATAAAGAGATAGAAGGTTTAAAGATGGTTATGTCGACAGTCATGATAAGCATGTTGATATGTTTCATCGTTATCTCTAAAAAACAAAACGAAACAAAAGACTGAATAAAGTTTTTCCCCCAGGTTTCATGTGAAGATGTATAGTGAAAAAGTGTAAAATGAGGTTGTCGGGCTATGCTTACTATATATGAATTCTTTCATCATCTGTTCATACTGTGCAGTGTCTTTATTTTTAAACTTTATTTCATTTGTATTGTTTGTAATTAGTAAAGACCAAACTAATTTATTTACAGGCAAAAGTTGTTTGGAACACTGATTAAAATATAATTTTCTGTGTGTGTGTGTGTGTGTGTGTGTGTGTGTGTGTGTGTGTGTGCGCGCGCGCGCACCTGCAACTACAAACATGCCATATAGCATATGTGGAAGTCACAGGGAAAAGTTGGGGCAGCTGGTTTCTCCTTTAACTGTGAGGTGCTGGGAACTGAACTTAGGTCACTATTGGGCTTGGAACTATGTGTTCTTACACACGGAGCCACTTCACTGGGCCTGTTTGATATCGCTAGCATAAGGAATGGCCAACAGATTTTTACTGAATGACTAACCTAACGAGAATAGGTCTGAAGCTCTCTCCATTGTGAGTTTGTTCCATTTTAAAAATTGTCTTTAAAATGTAATGCATGGCACAGAACACTGGTCACACACTTATGAATAATTTCTCTTTTATTATATTGTACATGTAAGAAAATTCACCTGACATTTATTAAATCCTACTATCAAATGAATGGTATCAAATAAATTATTGTGATTACTTCTATTACTATATTGTCAAAGCTGTTATGTAATTATTGAATTGAATCACAAGGGCTAGAGTATAATTACAGAAATGCTGTTAGTAGAATATCTAGGTTTCTAAATGTAAGCCAATTTTGACAAACGGTCATGAGATAAGTGATAATTTAGTTTTATTTCACATAGAACTTAATGTTAAAGAAACAAACTTTTGTGTTTTATCTTGTAGTTACTCACAAATAAACTAAAAGCTGACAGCCGACAGACACAGAAGGAGAGACAAAGAGACAGAGAGAGAAAGCAGAATAAATATATGAGGTATATGTGTTTGATATCTACGCACCTGTGTGTGTAGCTGCTGGAAGTCAGAGATGGATAATGAGGTCTTGCTCTATGCACTCTGGTACAGGCTCTGATTTACCCTCTTTCTAGGTGGGTGGACAAGACGGCCCAGAAATTCCCTCTCTCCACCTTCAACAGTGCTGGATTTAAAGGCCTGTACATGACCATGCCTAATCTTTTCATCTGAGTACGGGGAATGTGAACACAGCTCCTCATATCTATACAATAAGAGTTCTATCTACTGATGTATTTCCCAAGTCCTTGAACAGATTATGTTTGATATCCCCATTCAACCATCACGTGGGGGATGCTTTGTAAAGAAGGATTATATAGAATTAAATATAGATAAATACTGCTAATTTAAAATGTAACAAGTTGCTGTGTATGTCTAGAGCTTTTCTTAACAAAATGCAGAAATGTGAATTTTATATGTTAACTGCAACAGATGTTTGACATTTAAAAATAGTTTAAATTTATATCGCATAAGCATAAACTAAGTGTTGTCTTTCATCCAGGCTCTTAATGTATCCTTTAACACAAGCATGTAACACCTCACTAAAATAATATTAATGTAAATATCTGTGCCTCTCTAGATCTATGCTGGGGGATGCGTTACTTTCAGGATCATAGCCACTACTTGCATGCATGTTTTCAGTGCAATCTACTTGATTCACGTGTTGTTCTAAGTAATAATTTGTGAAGTAAGTTCTTGTTCCTGCATTACTAAAACTACTCACTGTGAACTCTGTTACCTGATCCACTATTGTCTTTTAGCAATGACTATGCTAAGGACTGTTCCAGACTTTATGGAAATGTGAGAGACAAGCTATTTCCTGGTAATCACTGATATGAAATTTCATTTTCTGTATTCTATACCAGGATGTCTTGCCTCTTACTTTAAAAATACAAGTTCTAGAATCAGATATTAAAAAGGGAGAAAATTATGCTTAGCAAGACAAAGTTTCTGAATAGATTTGTTGAACACTTGGATTTTTCTTAAGGTATTATCAGCTTCTCATGACCAGGATGATCCTTTACTAGTCTAATGTGTAGTATAGATTTTGCTGCATTCGATATGCTTATTAACATATGAGTTAACGAGGAGGGAGGTATGAGGATACCACTGTATTTACTTAAGAGGAAAAAAGAAAATATGGAGAGGAAATTTTGTAAAATTTTTGTATCCCTAAACATTTGGGAATAAGATACTAAAATTAAATATGTTCAAAAATCAAAAAAATTAAAAGCTGAAACAAATACCTCGGAGAAAATTTCACACGGTGGGCACGATTCCGACTGTAAGACATAGAAGCAGATCTCTCTTGGACCTAGAGGTGCAATGCAATCAATAGTTGAAGGAAATTCATGACCATAAATTCTTGAGATATTAATTTATTAGAAAATCACGTTCTTCACATATATTTCCCCAAACATGTAATTAATAGCACAGTTTTTATAAACTGAACATATGTTTATAGCTATAACCCTAGAACTATTTAATCACAATTTCGGGTGCTTTCTTTGAACATTAGCCTAGGAGTAGACTCTGGGAATTTTATAATTGGAAGTTTTTATTTTATTATTAAGAAGGATCATGGCTTTTCTAAAAATGTACAAGTCAAAATAAAATCTAAAACCAGTTTACTTTTCAACCAAAAATCAAAAATTTAAGTTCACAACTCGTAGTGGTGGCTCACAACTTTAATCCCAACACTCAGGAGGTATATCCCTGAGTTCAAGTCCAGCCTAGCCTACAAATCAAGTTCCAAGACAGCCAGGGTTACACAAAGAAACCCTGTCTCAAAAACAAACAAATCAAAACCAAAACCAAAACCCGAACCTCCCCAAACAAACAATCAAAAACCGCAACAAAAAAGAATTTTAAGTTAAACTCATACCCTTCTAGACTAACTCTAGATTTTCTAAGGTTATCATATTTGCACATTCAATATAGTTTTTAAAGAAAGTATGTCACAATCAGTGTACCAAATACTTTTGGCCTCTAAGTAAATTATTTTGGGTTTTTATAATCATACACTCATCTACTATAGTAAAATACTCAATAATTTTGGCTTACATCAATGGAATAAAATTACTTTCTTTTAGCAATGGCCAGCAGAGTCATAAAGTGTTGCTTTGTCTCATTTGGTTTTAAAGGACTATTTTCCCTCCCAGTAATTTTCAGCTATGCCCCCCCCAGCCACCCCATAGGCCATTCTGACTGTAAAGTCACCTAGACTCTTTAGAGAGGGAACTGCATCATGCTGTACTTAAAAAAAAAAAAAAACCTAGCATAGCATTGTAAAAACTCCCTACAATTCTTGCAAACTGTGCTTAGCCTTTGTAGATTAGTGTGCCCTATGAAATGACTTATTTAAGTTGTGCTTGGACTTCAACAAATCTCTTGGTGAGAAATGGAATACACTGTCAGTCTTTCGTGTTTGGCTAATGGGTAATTGCAAATATAACTCACTGCTTTGCAGTATCCATGATGAGCACCTTCCTGAATAACTTTTTTCAGCTGTAGCTTAGATAATTGGCATTCTACTGATCTATGTCATTTATGAAGTTGATCTCAAGAACTTTCTATTTTATTTAATTTAAAATTTTATTCACATTAAGTCTCCCTATGTTACACAGGCTGTCCTAAAATTTCTGAGCTCAAATAATCTTCCTGCCTCAGCCTCTCTCGGAGTTGAGACTAAAGGTATATATTGCCACCACAACAGGGCCAAGAAGCTAAGTGATGCTATTAAGTGACATTTTCAAAAATCACTAAACATCTCTAATGGTAATATATGGAAAGACAAGGCTTAATATGAGTTGACATTCTTTTCTATGAAAAAATGGGAGATGGAAAGTAATTAGTGAGAATTGCATATATTAAGACACAATACATTCCAAACCAAACATTGCTCATTGCATGTATTGGTTAGTGTCAAAGTGACGGTAATAACTACCATATGGGAAAACAAGCAAAGCCATGTCTTAAGGCAGCATAGGAGACATTATTGACTATTCTCATTAATTTACACAATGCAACTTATGTTCCTTCTGTAAATATTTAATATTTACGAAGCAATAATCTTAGTCCCTCCAAACTAGGAAACTATATTCTGAAAGCCTTGAAATTTTTTTATAGTGGACTTCTGAGAAGTGTCTTGTGCCGATTGTGCACAACAATGTGACTCATACATAAGTCAGTGTAATTTATTTACATATTAAATAGTTCCAGTGACCACGAAGGATTAGCAATGTTGGCTATTAGGAATTCAAGTCATGATAATGCTACCCTCTCTACTTAAGAGATAAATTCACAACCTGATTCCCACATGTATGCTACGAATACTGTACTATTTGATGTGGTCATCAAAACAGAAGTCATCCTGACACATAATCATTTAATTCTGTGTGTATGAGAAAATGAATCCTAGACTAAGTGATGCAGGATCTATAGCGAACAGTGTACCAGGACCAGGCAGAATCAAGGTAAAAGATGACATGTAGGATGATGCTAACAGTGAGCTACCACATTATGATATGAAATATTGTATATTAAAAATACTAAAAGCATTATTACTTAAACTATGTACAGATGTTAGCTATTTTTAATGATAAATTCAAGTTTGTAAACTCAAGAAAAATCAAACTGAGGCCAATTTGCCGGCAATGATAAAAACATGAGCTCTCAATGGAAAATTAGAAATTGTAAATTAGGATATACAAAGCTTTAACAATACTATTTTAGATTCAATTTTTATAGTTTTAGCACATTACCCATAATATACAGAAGTATTTGAAAGAAAATCTGAAAAATTTATACAAAATTCCCCTTTCTAGCCATCTGTATTATAAGCCAGCGTTTACACATAAGCAAAACAACATGTGATCCCAGATTGAATTTTGAAGTAGATATGAATATCCACAAGTTTTCTATTAAGTAAGACATATTGAAAGGATATGAAAATATGAGACAATGACATCTGTATAATATTTTGGGCAAAAATAAATATTTTTCATTTATGTTTATTATGTTAAATGTATTTGTACCTTTTTGGTTTTAATTTTCAGTAAGTTAGATAGTGAATGACATAATGAAAAAGCTTTACAAAATTCTCAATATTTAAGACTATAAGGGGATCCTGAGACCATTAAGTTTAAGAAGAACTTTTTTAGGTACTTATTAATGTCATAACAACTCATATTGAGAAATTTACCTCATTTCCTGCAGGATTTTGAGCGCATGGTTCTACTTGGACTTCAGCCTGAACTGAATGAAACACTTCATCATTGTCTGATGAGTCATCTTCTCTGTCCTTTGAAGCCAAAAATAATATAAATATTAAATCATTATGAGAGTGCAACGGATAAGAATGACAGAATCATCTTAATTTGTAGCCATAATGAATAATTTCCAAATATTTAAAAAGTATTTAAACCACTAGTTTCTAATGGCTTTTGGCGAAGGTTTCCCTTTACAGACTAAGGTACTGATTGCCCACAGAAAACTTCATATAGACACACACATTTGCATATATTTTCAAATGAACTCTTAGGATTGAGAATCTGATTTAATGCTTGATTAGCACATAATCACAACCTAACTTTCACATCTAGTAAGTTGTACAAATATTCCTCCTAAATTGAGCTCTCAGAGCTTAAGGAATTGTTCAATCAAATGAATCCAGCCCTACTATCTCTTCCTCTTAAAAATGATAATGAAAATGTATGCATTTTTTTCTTACTGATATGGCAAAGCACTCAGACATGTCTTGAAATTCTAATTATATTTCAAAAGAACTATGATTTTGTCTGCAGTGTAAAGAAATTTTTTTCTTTTTTGCATTCTTTAAGGAATACATATAGAGATCTGAATGCTCAGAGGATGGCTAACAATTGTTAGCTGAATTATTTCTATTTTGAAATAATTATCACATATATATATATATTCAAAGCAATGACAGTAAGTCCTCTGCTGGTAGTATTAGGCATATTTCCAGAATAAATACAAGCCTTGTCCATTAATGCAAATCCCATTAGCTCTAATTGGTTAGGACAGCTCATTGAGAATAGTCATTAGCATGGTAAAGTCCTTCATTCCTGCCACATATCATCGTTTCAGGCTCATAGATTTCTTTCTGCATATAATTTCTATCTCTATATTCTAGGAGCGATGGATCCATTTCCCCTTTTAGGTCATTCTTCTTTCACTTAAAAAAATCATTTTGTATGTAAATGTGCCAGAAAAATTATGTGCACTAACCTAAACTACTACCTTTGTAGCTATTTGGGAAAGGTTCATTTGTAATTACTGCAGCATCAATTATTATTAAGTGGATGTGGTTAACTAATCATCATATAATTCCTTTTATATAGACAAATACTGAAAATTACTAGAAAACAACCGTCCTTCTAATCTTTTCTGACCTTACTAATTTGCTTATCAAACCTTTAAACTATTCATTATCAGATTAATAGTGCCAGATAAAATTCAACAAAGTCTGTTAAATTTTATCCACCTACATATGGGAGTTTTGAAGTTTTACTGACTGTTCCTAAATGAGAAGTTAAATTCCACTTGCTCCTTGGTCTGTGCAGTCACATCATTGCATACTGACATAAAAGCATGGAGTACGGAGTATTAAGAAGACAAGTTGTAAATATGACAACTATATACAAAGTGTTTTGGAAATGAGTTTGGTTCTCATTTCAAGATTTACTTTTGCTTTGTTTGTATGGGCATTTTTGCTAACATGTATGTCTGTGCACCATGTGTGCATAGTGTCAGTGGAAACCAGAAGATCCTCTAAAAGTGGAGTTTTAGACAATTTGCTAGATGTCATGTGGTACTGGGAAGGGAAATTTGAGTTCTCTGATAGAGCACGTGCTCTGAATCTTAACGCTCTGAGCCATATCTCTAGTCCTGACTTTTTATTCTACTTTTCACCTCAATTTACATGTCCCAAAGTACAAATTAATGCAACTTACACAAACAGTGCAGTACAGCATTCTATGGCAAGAAGTAATAAGCAGCTTCAAAATGAAAAAATGCGTATTTTCATTTATGTGTATTTGCCTATTTTAATTTGTGTGTACCACATATGTGCAGATATAGGCCGTCATGAACTGCCATGTAAGCTGCTGGGAACTGAACCTATGTCCTCTCCAAGAGCAGTGAATGCTCTTCTCTCCTGAGACCCAAAAAGTTACATATTAAAGGAATAAAAATGGAGGTAACTTTGCAATTTTAAACTAGGAATGTTTCAAGAGTCAAAATAGCTATTTTAAGTGTTTGTATGTTATCCATTTACTGGCTAAGGGAGTAATTGGTAAAAAGAAAATGAAGTAAAAAAAACCGAATAATTAAGGCATAACTCCTATAGAGATACATTAAACCACTAGTTGCATTATTAAAGCAAATTTTCCTCTTTTGACCACCGTTATCTGGAGATTTCAGAATGAATCATTTGGAGTGCAAATTAGTAAATCTTTGGTAGAACATGGAATATTTACTTCATTTGGTTTCACAGAGGAAATATGTAAGCAATAACTAGCATATTTTCTCAGTTTTCACTCAGGAAAAATATAAAAATCACTTACATTTCCAACTTCTCTTAGTTCCTCTTCATGTTGATTAAAGATTTCCTCCCATCTCCGCTGGCGCCTTCTCCTGCCAGCCTCTATATCTGAGAATTCAAAATCTTCCACTCTCCATAAAGCCTTTGCCCTGAACCTCTTGGGGGATAATCTTTTTGCCAGTGCATGCTTTAGACTAGAAACTCTGGACTTTTTCTTCTGTGGCTCTTCTGGTTGAGTGTAAAACATGTTTGAAGACAAATTTTCCAGCAAGATTTGCAGTGGACCAAGTGGTTTTGAGACAGATCCATTTGGTGCTTGAAGCAAGTTCCTTGACAGTCCATCTACCAGTGCTTGAACTGCGCCAAATGCCTGGGAGGCCTCTAGGGCCCAGGCCTGTGCTCGAGGTGACTCATTATCTTGTTCCCCTACTGGGATCAGCAGCTGTGTATCCAAGTGAAGAGGCAAGAGCACATAATGGTTCTGCGACAGTAAAGGCAGGAACACCCGGGCATGTACTTGTACTACCTCAGGCTCCTTCTCTGCCATCTCAGCTTGTGGAGGCTCAACAGCCTCTTCCTGCACCTCAGCCTGCTCAGGCACCTCATCCTGCTCCACATGCTGCTCAGGAACTGGATTCTGCCTCTGCTGTTGCTCAGCAGCCTGGCCCTGCCTTTGTGGTTCAGGTGCCCTATCTTGTCCCTGAAATTCTTCTGGCACTTGATCCAAATCTTGAGGCTTTTCCGTTTCTAAGCTCTCGGTCTGGGCCTGCTGTTCTTTAGGTACTCTGGCCTGTACCTCTGCTTCTGTACCCTGAGTAGGTAGGGGCATGAGCACCCGGCCTGCTCCCATTAGTCGGGGAGGTGCTTGCATCTGTGGGACTGAAGGTGCAGACTCCCTAGCTTCAGCCTGTGCCTGTGGTGGCATGAACCCCTGAGCTGCCCCGTGTAGGCACTGTGCTTCTTGCGCCTGCCTCTGTAAAGGCTTCGGTGCGTTGTCCGGAGCATGTAGAACCATGAAAACGCTGGCTGCCACTTGTAGTTGCTGACCTGCCTGGACCTGTGGCTCTTCTGGAAGAGGCCACCACCTTGACTGGGTGCATTTGCTGCTGGTTGGCATTCTCAGAAGTTCCTGAGTGCAAGAAGGTTCTCTAAAATAAACACACAGATGATTGCCATATGATGAGAGTGGTCAATGAAACTATGCCAGGCATGAGAATTGCTTTAACTTGTTAAAAGATAGACCCACCCACAAAGATAACAAATAATTCTGGACTCATTCTTGCAATCCCTGAAATATTCTGTAGGTAACATGTATAATGCTAATGGTCTAAATCCTTAATGTAGGTTAGTATTCTACTTGGCAGATCTCACACACACACACACACACACACACACACACACACACAAATTGATTTTGCAATATTAACAAAGATTCTCAATATTTTCACACAATCTCTCATAGAAATAGAGAAGCATGCTGTTTTTTGTTTGTTGGGGCTTTTTTTCTGATTGTTTGTTTGTTGGTTTTGGTTTCTTTTGTGCCATCAACGATTGTCTTGAGCAGAAGGCAATAGTATTAAATCTACTGTCTTATGTAACATGCTATCATCTAATTATGCATTCTTTTTCCCAACATACCTGAATCCCTTGGTGGTGTACAGTTCCTTAAAAACTGCTTCTTCCTCGAAGACCAGAGGTATGTCTTTTGTATGGAAAAGAGGAAAGGAAATAATGCATAAGCAGCATTTCACTCCCCTTAGTCACTTTGCACCTTCTAAGGTCCGGGATGTAGAGTGAACTCATACGGGTAACAAGTTAACAAGTATGCGAGCACTTAAAAATAACTCTGCTGGTGACGGTGCCAGCTTTCTAGGCATACTTTTGAAACACAGAGGAAACACACCAAACAGGGTAATTTCTCTGGACATACGAAAGAAACAGTGAGCAATCTAATCGCTGTTGCTGAGGAAAGGCAGAGTGGGATAAAAAGAGGAAAAAGGACAAGACAACTTGATGGTGTGGGTTTGACCATCAACACTTGGGCCACTGATGTTCCTGCTCCAGGAGAAGCTTAATTATGTGTAGGAGCCCACGCCTGTAGTGGCATAAATATCCTGGCTGCTCCCTGAAGTTGTTTAAGTGCTTTTCGCTTGGGTAACCCACCTTGATGGGGTGGGGGTGGGGCCGGTGGGGGGATGGGAGGGGAGAGGATTCTACATGCCCAGTTCTAGGGAATCCATCTTTGCTTGTCTTATATTTAATATATTTAAAGCATTCAGCTTCTTACAGCTGTGCTGTTATTACTGAAATGTGCAATCTTAGAAATGCAAGACTTTTCTTCCAGTTCCCTGTGTTGAATTGCTTAGGACAGCCACACTTGTATTTGTGGAATAATCGCCAAATAAATGGGACTTTTCCTGGAGTTAACATTTAAAAAAAATTTCGTACACCTCTAGATTTCAGCCAATTATAGCTGATGTTCTTTCAGCGATTTGAGAATGGCCTGTATGATGCTGGTCTCAAGACCTTCATTATCAGAGGCACATAAATGAAGCCTGTTGCTCCCCGTTCAGAAACAGGTGACACACTTTTGTAGATGAGACAAGCAGTACTGCAGTTACTCCCGCAGCTGAGTAGCATGCTTTCTATCATTTTCAGGTTTCTATCTTCATCACTCCATTGCTACTGTGAGTGCTACCTGCCTATGGTCCCTGAAATTAAATGCATAAAATCCCAGAAGATATGAAATTGGAGCTTCCTGAGTATGTTCTGGAACAATGTGTAAAATCTTCTGGTCACTTTGGACATCGGTAAGTGAAAGCTTACCTTTATGTACTTAAAGTAGCTTCGTTAATTTTATGTCAAAGTATGTGATTAGGACATAAAATGAACTTCATATGGTATATAAAAAATTATCTCCAAAACGAAGTCATTAAATGTGCAATTCTGAACACATTCATCTCCAAAGAGTTGACTGCATTTCTTTCGTTCAAAGTTAAGTTAAAATAATATAGCCACAGTACAAAATTCTATTTGAATCTGAGGCTTTATGTCTTGTAAATAGGAATACTTGATTGGTATAATAGGAAAAAAAATGAATAGCCTTATAGATAAATGCTCACAAAAGAGGTAATCAAAGAAATTAGTGACATGCCCTATTGAAAAAACTAGATGTCAAAAAAAACTCTGAGTTTTTAATGTTCGGATTAATTTCTTTTTAATATAAGTGTGTGCGTTTGTATGTGGTGGGGGTGCTTAAAGATATGTCAGACCTACCTGACATGGAGTTGAGGGTAGTTATGAGCCACCTGCTGTGGGTGTTGGTAACTGAATTTTAAGCCCTCTTATCTGCTGAACGACCTCTCTAGTCCCCATCACAGACATAAATCTTAAACAAATATTTTAAAACTAAAAACAATAAATAAATAAATGTCCGATCCTCTCTTGTCTTTGCAGTTTCTACCTTTTATCTGCCTCTTTTGCATGATTCCAGTGAGATGCTTTTTCAGGGACTCCACAACATGCCGCTCATTTTCTATATCATGGACAAATGGATGATGAATCATGCTTCCAGATGGAGGATGGAATGGGACATTTTTTATCATGCACTTTTCCATGAAGCTGTGGAACTTAGGGGACCTGAAATAAATGAAGCATATGGATGAAAGACACCTTTAACCCTGCTGCACTGTTCCCTATCCAATCACTGCGCTACTTTCAACGTCAAATATTTTGAAAGACTTGTTAAAATTAGAATCGCCTTTTCAATCAGCAAATATCCTAGGTCTTAACAATACACACGATACAGTGATTTACTTTCAACCTCAGACTTAGAAGTTGAGTCAACAGACTTTTTTTTACTCAACACTAGAAATTTCAATGAATTTGGCAGCATGTATATGGTAAAGCTCATGTATTAAGATGACAATTAAAAGATGAATGTGAGCCGGGCACAGTGATACACACATGTAACCCCAGCACCCAGGAAGGCAGAGGCAGGTGGATCTCTGTGAGTTTGAGGCCAGTCTGGTATACAGAGTGAGTCCAGGACAGCCAAGGCTACACAGAGGAACCCTGTCTAAAAAAATAAAAGATTAATTTGGCATATGATTCCAATTGACGGTGTTGATAACCAGGGCAAAATAAGCTTGTAAAATAACACATGCAAAAAGACCCATCAAAAAGTTTAAATCTATGTAAAAAGTTAAATTGAATTCAAGAAGAAAATGCCCACAATCAAGTAACAATTGCCACTTCTTACTAGTAATAGTAAACAATAGTTAAGCTGGATTAACCAGCTTCACAAAACAGATTTCTTATAGTTGCCAGGTCTGTAGCAGTAAAGAGGGAGCTCTGCAAGTCTGTCAATGTTTACATCAATGGGCCAACCAATAGGACTGCACATCACAGTTGCTGACTGCATGTATAAAGACCATGAAAATATCACATATGGGTGCCATTGCTAGCCTCTCTTCATGGCTATCGAAGCAGCAGAAAGCGTCCATTAATGAAAACACTGTAGTATCCTCATCACATGTTATGGAAGATACTGTTGATTTCTAGCTAACCACCTATATCCTGATGAAAACTGACTATTTAGACATCCAAGTTAAGATACTGGATTACAGGAAATATTGTCCAATAAAAATGTTGAAACAAGAATGACCAAAGTAACAAAAACTTTGTTATAAAATACTAAGTCAATATATGTAAGAAATTTGTGTTTACCATCCACTGGATTTGACTTTGGGAGCAGCATCCTGGAGACTAACAAAAAGAGCTTCCAGAGGAGCTGTTAAGGGAAACAGATGAATTTAGGAAGGTCATAAAGGGTAACTGCAGAGCCCACTACTCATCCTATAGTCTCAGTGCTCACTCACATAGTTTCTTAAATATACACTAAGAGATGAACAGAAATAAGTAAACGTGTAATAACTAACAGTAAAATTTATTATAACAAAATCACTACATAAGTCAGTGTCTCCATTTCTGGGTCTAAAAAGATCAATAAAAATAGCTATTAGAAAAAAATGGTACAAAATGTTAAAAGTGCTTTATACAATATCCAGGGGGAATGCAAAAACAGAGAGGTATTTGGTCCAGATTAAAGTAAACTATCCTGGTGTACAGGAGGGCGGTTTGTTCATATGCTGCTTGGGGTCAAGCAGAAGAGTCACAAAAAAGTAGAGGCTAAGAAATACATCTCTTCCTCTTATGGCCTATGTTGTCATGGCGCTTGAAAGCTGCTATACATCTTCCAGCCGTGGTATAAAAGCCCCCCTCTCAGCCTCATATTGCTTAAGTCCCACCCGTAACCTAAGCACTAAAGAAGGCCCTAATATCCACAAGGTTCAATTTTCTATTCTTCAAGTGTCCTCTCCCTGGAAAGTTTTTCCTCTTTTCTGTTTTTCTGGGAGAGGCTGATGATGTATGAAAGATCAAAGGATGATAATTTTCTTACCTAAATCTTGGAAGTCACCATCTGATAACTGTGGTTTTGGAAAGCTATCCCCTCTGAGCTGACAATTATCATAACCTAGAAGATTGCCACAGTTAAATTGAGTACCGTTTTCATGCGGAGTTAATACTCAAGGCAATAAAGGATAGTGGTGAAAGAGAAATGTCTGACAGGGTGGCTATCTAGAGATGCTTATGATTAAAGCAATTTTCATTCTTTATCTAGGCAGTATATCCTATCTCCTTGTGAGTTCAGAATCTCCTGACCCTCACTCATCTTTCCAAAGAAGCTTGCAAATTGCAACCTCTAGGCAAAACTCTTGTGCCCTCCTACTATGAGTCTGCTCCTCGCTCTCTTTTCCTTCTACGCCTTAAAATCTTAAAGTAAAATTAATGCCAACTATCACAACCTGAATTAGAAGAGATGGACAGAGAAGTAGATATCAAAGGCTAAGATATGAGAAACTTAAAATAATAAGATATATAACATATGTTTACATATGGTTATTTTTTAGCAGAAGCATTTGATCATCACTGAAAACACTATCCATTATGGTTTGGTACATGGTATGTCACCGGTACAGCCAAACAGAAGCTTATGGCTAGGAGTGTTAGCATCATATTTCAGAAACAGATTTGTGACCTCCCGCAAACTTTGAAATAGAACAAATATTTCAAACATTTGTACTTACGAGGAGTCCCTTCAGCCATTTCAATAGCAGTAATCCCCATAGACCGCACGCCGCTCTAAAAGAGATAGCAAGAGACTGATTAAAACGGGAAATTAGTATTGAGACTGTCAAAGCCATTTTGGCTAGGGTAGGATATCATGCTAGAGCCATTTTGTGGGTTTTCTATAATGAAGCTTCCTTATAAACTGAAGTTACAAAAAGACATTATTTGAGTTTGTGACCAGCCAGCACCTCACTATGCCATAGGTTCCTATGGAATGATATGCCGTGAAAGGACAGTTCATCTTGTGTGCATTTCAATTAATGTTGAACAAAATATACAAAGTAATTTTTCATAAAGAAATCTTACTCTGATGATCTAAAACATGTCATATAGAGTAAGTGACTTAGTTCTGAGTATCTCAACTTCATTTAATTTAGAATGTTTTCTAATACCACCCACTTCATAGGATTGATATGCATGCATATGTACATATTCATATACATACTGCATATAACATAAATGTATTTAATAAACATATATATTTAATAATTTATGAGTTAAACAATATACAAATGATGGTACATATAAACTATATTTGTCAATGTAGTTTTATAAATTATTAGATACATATTTCAGTAGATCCTAGAATATAATAAATGGAGTCTAGAATCATTATGAAGCACTTATAAATTGTCTTTCCCATTATTAGCTGTAGTTGGTTTTCCAAAGTATGGAAATGGGGCTGGTGCAATGGTTCAGTGAATAAATACAGATGTCTTTACTGCCAAGGCTGCTAACATGCGCTCAGTCCTTGGGATCCACATTTTGAGAGGAGAATGGACCTCTGAAAGTTGTCCTTTGAACTCCACACACATGAATGCATGCAGGTACACCTGCACTGATAACATACTTAAATACATGGTAGCATTCAAAAAAGGAAAAAGGGCACCATACTAGAGACATACTTGCTAACCCTTTAAATAGTTTACTGTTTTTGGAGCCTCTATTTATAGATTTTAATTTTGCTTTTTAAGATACTGCAAGCTTAAGGTTTCTTTTAATTATTTTGAGATTACATAATAAAAACAAAGGGTTAAAGTACGTGGGAGACTGTAAAATATACAGAAAAACAGCACCATGCCTTGCAATAAATGAGCTAAAGACCTTTGTTCTCCTGGTCTTCTTAGCTCCCAATGTAGTGTTGAAAAATGCAATGGGCACTCAGTAAGTAATTACTTTACAGAACAAATGACGGACATTGGAGGAAATGGCACAGAGATGAAATGTAAACTGATCTATTGAGTCCCACATTCCGGAAAGAGAGATAACAGTGAATTGTTTGGAAGACTTATGATGTGACAAGTGAGGTTTTGTTTTTCTAGTTTTTAAGCACATGAGATTTGCTCCTCTGCTATCAACTTTTCAGAATATGTTTGCATACATATATGCACATACGTGCATTTCAAATAGAATTTTCAATAGAAGTGTTAATATACAGCACAGATTGTTGTTAATTTATCTATTCCATTGATTTTCTGTGGTTTTGGAGGTCAACCAAATGCTACGGATTTTCGTCAGTATGCCAAGTAATTAAATTATTTTCACTTTTGAACTTATAAGGATTGTTTGCTTTATATTAATTCTTTATGTATAAAACTTACGGCTTCACGAATGCTGGACCTTCTCCCACTGACCTGTATCATCACTCTTAATTGTGAGACAAAGCTGACCTTAAACTCATTTGGTAGCGCAGGCCTAATACTCCTGCCTTAGCTGCCCAAGTAATTGGGATTGCAGTCTTGAGGCCACAGTCGTGGCTTCATTTCAATGCGTTTGGAAATTCCTCTGTTCTTGGAAGTTAAATTTCCAAATGAAGCCATCTAATATATTTTTATAAAGAAGTTGCCAGCAACATGAACTAGATATTCCAGCCTGAACTTGAGAAAGTGCCAGTGCTCTACTTCGTCTTCATTCTTAGAAAACGGTGTTCTTATTCATATTATGAAACCACATATAGGAATGGAGGCTACTATTTCTGATTGTGTTTGTTTAAAAAGAAGATCTATTTTTCATCCGGTCATCATTAAAATAGATGTAGTTTGGGCTGGAGAGAGGCCTCTGAAGTTAAGAGCACTTGTTGCTTTGCAATGAGGATCAGGGTTCAGACTCTAGCACTCAGGATCACATGGCTGACAAGTAATTTTAACTCCAGCTACAGGGTATTCCATGCTGTTTTCTGTCCTCTGTGCACACTTGGAAACAAATCTGTGTATATACTCACACCGACACATGAGTAAAACAAATCTTCAAAATAAAGTAAGATAAGTTTGATTCGTCGCAGTCTCCAGGATCATACGCACCCTGTAATCATCAGAGCGTCTCGGGTTCGCGTCAGAATTAATCCCCTCAGGGGCCATCCAGTATGGTGTACCAATGAAGCTGTTTCTCCTTCCATTGATTCTGCTCACTTGGGCACTCACTCCAAAATCCACTACATATGTCAAAATAATTAATCGGGAACAGAAATCTCAATAAGTTATTGCTTTTACTTGGAAAGGCAATACAAAAGCCGCAGTGGATAACAAATTTTCTTTCTGGCCCAGAAAACTTTACCATGAAGTCTTCTCCAGGAATACTGGGAAATGAGCTTTAGCTGCTATTGATGTTGGAATGAGACCCAACAGTGCTGCTATAAATTTAATGTCAGTTTGGATAAATGTTTATGACGAATTTTAAAAATAAAGTTCCACTGGTTACTAAGATGTGGCATATGGCATAGGTAGAGTTTGCATCTACCACCAAGATGGAGGGGTGAATGGCACTGTATGCCACATCTTAGTACTGTCAATCCTGTTAACAGTTTGTTAGGAAGCCTTGGGCATGACATCAGAAACCCCAATCACATTGATAAGGCAAATTGAGCTTCCTGGGAGAAGGCAAATTACTATACAGGCCTTCTGAATCAGTTATAAATATTATCTGGCCTATCTATAGCTTAGCTTTATTCTTTAAAAGTTTAGCTTCTCATTCATCTGTGGGACTCATTGTAAGAAAATATTTTAGTAGAGTATCCTCAGAAACAGACAGAAAGAAGCTGAAGTAGACTGGAGTTATTAATTCCAAAAACAATAAGACAGCAATGAAATAGGAAGTAGGTTTTAAAATTTATAATGGTTTCTGGGAATCAGGGAGATGGCAGTCAAAGTAACTGAAAGGCTGCTTGAGTAATTTAGTTAAATGAAAGAAAAATGAAGTCAAATTAATAATAGTTTAAAGCAGCCTTTCAGAAAGCATCTAACAGAGAACGAAATGGCCAAGCTGCCCATCCGCTACGTCTGTGTAGGGGAACTAGATCCGACACATGTAAGGTCTTTGGTTGGTCGTTCAGTCTCTGTGAGCCCCCATGGACGCAGGTAAGTTTACTCAGGCTGCCTTAACAACGGGAGTAGGGGCTGTCTGTGACTCTGTTTCCTGCTTTTTATCTCTTTCCCCTGGCTGGGCTGCCTTGTCTGGCCTCTACGGAAGAAGATGCGCTTAGTCCAGCTGCAACTGAGTGGGTTGGTACCCCTTGGGGGCCTCCCCTTCTGAGAAGAAGGAGAGAGAGAAATGGGGAGAAAGGTAGGTGTGAGGGAGGGACTTGGAGGAGAGGAGGAAGGGGCCTGGAATCAGGCTGTAAAGTGATTAAATAAATAACATTTAAAAAGAAGAAGAAGAAGAAGAAGAAGAAGAAGAAGAAGAAGAAGAAGAAGAAGAAGAAGAAGAAGAAGAAGAAGAAGAAGAAGAAGAAGAAGAAGAAGAAGAAGCCAGACGATTTTCTTTTCCCACAAGTTTGAAAATCACTGTAGTGGTTGATGTGGTTGATTTACTAAGGTTTGGAAGAGGTCACCTGTACAAACACCTGCACCTGGTAATTGTGGAGACAATAAAATTGCCTTTTGATAATCTCTCTGTCTCCGTCTCGATCTCTTACTCCTTCTTTTTCATTCAACTAATAGTTTATTTTTGAGATCCCCTGTCCTACCTAATAACTACATATTTTATCTGTATTTCTGTCCTATCTAATAACTACATATTTTATCTGTATTTCTGCATTTATCTACACATTGAAGAAATTATCCTCCCCAAATCAACTTCAAATTCCTCTCTCTGCTTATTTCGTCATTATCTTGTACCATCTACTTCTTTCTTCATTTTAAAAACTAAAAAAACTAACATGTCTCACAATTATTCACAGTAACCAAAAGTGAGTGCCATCCAGGAGTCTACAAACACACGATGAGTGAGTATCAGGACCCCTCAGTCCACAGTGACCAGCAAACCCTGAGCTCTGTGGGCAAAATGGAGGCCTCCCTTTGTTGGTGAGGCTTCTTCACCTCTGCTAGTACATCCTGGCCACCCACACCTTCTACCTGAGGAATGTCTTAGCCCTTAGGGAAAGGTCTAATTTCCTTTCTCCACAAGATAAGGACCTATTCAGCAAGCAACTGGGATTCCTGGAATGCCTCTGCATGTAAATTAGGCATCTCAGTACGTTAGACCTCCAGCAAATGGCATCTGCCTACCCTAGATATCTCTACACCCTCCCCAAAATTCCAGATAACCCTGTTCACCCAGAATAAAAATGATCTGCTTCCACGAAAAAATAAAAAGAGGAGCAAATATTCCAAATATTTTTGAAGCTCATTGGTTGCTGTAAACTCTCATTATCAAGACTTTTTAAAAAAAGTTTATTTTTACATAATAGCTCAACATTGTCACTCTAATAGCCAGCTTAAAGAGCGAAGACATACCTATGAATGCCATAAACTGGTAGATCCCATACATGCAAGGGAAGCCAATGGGTAAAATCCAGAAATACAAGTGTTAAAAAGGCAAAGAAAAGTGTATGATTAAACATAGAGTTGGAAACACAACAATGAAGCTGCGTGTGGTGGTGTGTGCTTTTAATCTCAGCACTGGGAGGCAGAGGCAGGCAGATCTTAGAGTTCAAGTCCAGGACAGCTGGGACTACACAGATAGATGGTTTCAATACAGCAGCAGCAGCAGCAACAAACACCTCAAAACAGAACTCAACGGTGGAGTAATTTAATGATCCAAGGAACAGATTATGGTCATTATTATCATTTTACACTGTCTTTCCTGCTGTCACACTTCCTTTGGTTATCATTAAAATTGCCTTCTAAAGTATTCTGCTCATTTCTATTGCTTAAAGTATGTTTTCTGATAAATCTAAATGAAAATGTGTAAGGATTATGTGTCAAATAAGCTTGATTCAATTCTAAGCTAACACTACAAGGTTTTACCTCATGAATAAAGTACATTAACATTAGTGAATGGACTTTAAAACAGATGTTTAAGTTACTTTGTACTTGCAATTTCTGTTTCATATTATAAACATTTGGTGTTATCAGCAACTTGAGTCAAGCGTATGAATATAGGGTACACATAGCTTGAGAGTAGAATATCCCTTTCATATATCTGAGTGTGACATCTATATAATTTTTATGTGCTTCCAGGTAATTTCTTAAAATTATATTGATAGTTTTGTAGCTTATGCATTCAAGACATGGCATATTTTCTAAAAACTACTGTTGTTTCAAGAACATGTAATAATGTCCTTATTTTTTCAAATATTCAATAAAAGTATTTTTTAGTTAATGACTCTCTATTCTGGTTCTGCTTATTTAGCAAGAAAATTCGAAATTCAGAATTTGTTTTAAATATTACTGAAACATCACATCTGATTAATACAACGTCAAGGAATAAATGCAAATAAGCAATTTTTTGTTTAAGTAATTGAAAGCTATTTCATATTCTTCAAAATATGGCTCTGTTATGTGCACAAAAAATTTTTAAATGTGTAATACCTACCACGATTCAATCACTGAAATATGTATGACAACTATCCCTAACATTGTATAAAGCAAGAAGTGACCAAAAAGCAAAACTTCCATTATAATTAAAGTTGTTTTTCTATCATTTCAAAGAAATGATTGGACATGTCCCTTTTTTTTTTTTTTTACTTTTGTGCCATCTCCCTGACAAACAAAGTTTCAAGAAAATCCAAATAAATATATTATCTTAGCTTTCTGTCTCTTCTTACATGTCACAAGGATGAACTTACCTAGTTTCACTTCAGCGTTATGAGTCAGCAGCACATTCTGACCTCTGATGTCCTGGTGGATCACCTGGTGCGCATGAAGGTGAGCTAATCCCTGTACATACATACATAGTTTAAAAGTCAAGGAAGTATAAAGATATGTAGGTTTTCAGTTTTCTGGTAGTGCTTTAAGTCCTTTTGGGGAAAAAAAGCTTTAGTTTAAGAAAAATGGCTCACTTTTTTTTTTTTACACAAAATTCTTTAGGCTGGAATTACTACATCCAGTTCCCAGAAATACTACTTTTGGCTATAAGGAAAGGAAAATATATCTGAATACTCATGAAAGAAAAAGAACTCCCAAAAAGTAATATTTATATAGATTGGGAAACTTTATCCTCCTTTATAGCCCCTATATTTCTGACTACGCATGACAGTAGAGACCCAGGCATCTTAACTATTAACTATTTTGTTCTATTTCTTATCCAAACATTTGTTTAGTTCAAAGTGTCTTCTGGTGAGGTCTGTAGACCTAGAATCTGAAGGAATATGGAAATTCCTTTTAAAGTGTGTACAATGTGTGTTGCCTTAACCACGTTGGCTGCAGCCCATTCACCACAGAGAACCCCATGACATGGCATGCAATACTGGCCTTCACTAGGATCATGCCAGACACCAGTCGGACATTAGGAATACATTTATTGAGCTTTTACTCTGTGCTAGACATTGTGTTAAATGTTTAGATAGCCATTACTAAGCTGTCATAGAATCACTTTGGGGAATATGCTCCGCTCCTCTATGAAGGTAAGAAAAATGAGACCTGAGAAAAATCAAGAAATTGACTAATGGCCGCACAAATAGTATGTGATGAGCTAAATTCCAAATGCAGTGTGTGATTTGGACTCTTAGAGCATTTCTGTTGTTCCTACAAATGCATTCAAACAAAATAAGAAGAATGGCTTTCCACTGATGTTGGAGGTACTCTTAGTTTATTAGTATCTTTTTGGATGACTCTAATAACTTAAGTATTGGACACCAATCGAAATTTGGCTGATCTAGAAGGTCATTGATTTCATCCAATTAGATGTTAGAAGTAAAGAAAAATGTGGGGCTATATTCAAAAAAGATACCCACCCTTTTAATGGCTGCAGAGCCATTAAAACAGATTATGGTCATTATTATCATTTTACACTGTCTTTCCTGATGTCACACTTTCTTTCAGTATCATATTTGCCTTCTAAAGTATTCTGCTCATTTCTATTGCTTAAAGTATGTTTTCTGATAAATCTAAATGAAAATGTGTAAGGATTATGTGTCAAATAAGTTTGATTCAATTCTAAGCTAACACTACAAGGTTTTACCTCATGAATAAAGTACATTCATGACCTTTCCTAACTAGTGCTCATCTTAATATCCTGCTACACTGAACATTATAGCTAAGCCATGCTGTGATTCCCATGACCTGCTGTACAGAGTAGTGAAAAATCTCGCAGAGAGCCAGCCGTTCAAGGCTTTGAGCTGAGCATTTTGGTCTTTTAGGTTTCCTTATCCATAGGCTGTGTCTAGAATTCTTGGGTATACACGGTAAGGTTATATATTTAGAGCTAGGTTTGCTTGAGATCAGAGACAAAGATTATCTGATTACTCACCTGAAGGATTTCTCGACAGATATAAGCAATCCAGCCTTCTTTTAAACTCTGCTTTCTTGTCACCCTCACTATATCAGTGACTGACCCTGCTGCATACAACTCCATCACCATCTGTGGAGGATCCAGAAAAGCATACAGTATTTTAAAAATTTCCAGTAGTGGAATAAGAATTTGTGAAAGTAGGTAAACCAGCAAACACATTTGAACGCTTCATTAGCAGGTGGGATCAGAACTAATCCTGGACTCATAGCTCTCATATTGAGTTTGGGATATTTAGAAGGACAGTCATGCACGCTTATGTAAAAAGCATGAACAAATGTCCTTTCCAATAAGTTTGTGAGGAAGAGAAGCCTGAATGATGATTGGAGTGGAAAAGAAAGGAACGAATATTTGAGAGACCAGTTTGCCTGCATATAGAAAGTCTTAAAAGAATTTACAGCTCATTGATATTAGGGCTAGAATGACTGAGTGAACAGAGTGCTAATATACCTTGTAATGGGACTCAGTAGACCTAATAACTTTTCATATTGTATGAAAGGTAACTTTCCTAATATTTTATGAAAACACAGTATACACATAAACATCAAATAAGTAACCATTAGAGCGGTGAAACAATATTTAATAAAGTCTCAACTATCATTGTCAGAGAAGAAAGAATTTATAGCTCCCTGGACATTTGAGAAAAACAGAGTTAATGTGAACATCTGGAAATGCAGTGATTCTAAGATTCCAAGATGTTCTTCAGCTAGCAGCATCGGTATGTACTTACGGAAAAGTGAACCTCAGCTCTTCACGATTTGACTTTTTTTTTAAATGGAATATGAGCAAAGCAAAAACACAAACAAAAAATACAAAACAAAAAAACCCAAAACAAACAAACAAAAAACCATACCCAAAGCTGGTATCTCTGGCCAGGGGGACTCAGACTGAAAAATGCACCATAGAAGGACAGGACGGTTTTGTGGGAAGAGTACTTCCTCAGCCGACTCACAGTCCTGAGATCCTCTTCCTCATCCTATGGAGGAAAGGCAGGCAACAAAGCTGTAAGCTGTGCAGGTCAGAGACAATTAGTCTCCAAAGTAGAATATATTCACAAAGGAAAAATCTTTTTTAAAAAATAAATTTTATTAATGTATTCACATTACATCTCAATGGTTATCCCATCCCTTGTATCCTCCCATTCCTCCCTCCATCCTGCTATCCCCTTACTCCCCTCCCCTATGACTGTGACTGTGGGGGGGGGAACTTCCTCCCCTTTATATGCTCATAGGATATCAAGTCTCTTCTTGGTAGCCTGCTATCCTTCCTCTGAGTGCCACCAGGCCTCCCAATCCAGGGGACGTGGTCAAATACAGACTTAACAGTTAACAGAAATTTTTGATAAAATTTTAATTTAGGAGCAGGAAGAAAGAGGAAACTAAAGATCTCTTAATTCGAAGTTCTTAAAATGTGACCCTACAAGAGCAGCACTGGAACTTGAGAAAGTATTCAGTAAATGCTGTACATTTCATTGAGATACAATTCACATACTGTATACTTCAGTCACTTAAAATATGACTCCCTATTGTTTTAATGACATAGTATATATTAATATCACCACAGTCAATCAAAGAACGTATTTCCTTTAAAATGAAGCCCTATAAACTTTGGTTCATAACCTATCCCCAATTCTACTACACTCATCCTAGTTTTGATAAACCACTGATTTACATTCTATCCAAAGTACATAAATGGAAATTTTATAATATTTCCAGACTAGCTATTTCTGAGGTTTGTGCATGAAATGCTCACTCAGTATTTCATTTATTTTGGTTTACAATCAATCAAATGATTTCTATGTTCTGGATAAAGTGAATAATGTTTCTATGAGCACTCATGTCAAATTTCTCTCTTTCTTTTTTTCTGGTTTTTTAGAGACAGGGTTTCTCCGTGTAGCCTTGGCTGTCCTGGACTCGCTTTGTAGACCAGGCTGGCCTCAAACTCATTGAGATCTGCCTGCCTCTGCCTCCCAAGTACTGGGATTAAAGGCATGCACCATCACTCCTGGCTCATGTCAAATTTCTTAATGTGTATGTTTTCATTTCATTCTGATGATTCTAGTGTATTCAATATTTTGATGAAATGCCAAGCTCATTTTCAACAGCAGCTGCATCACTTTGCATTGCCAGTTTAACTTAGATAGGAAGTTTTGAGTGCTCCATATTCACCAGTAGTTGTAACTGTTCCTTGAGAGTGAAGTGATAATATAATGTGGTTTTGATTTATACCACCCTGGTAAGAAATAGTTTCACATTATATCAATTTGTTATTGGCAAGTGTGTGTGTGTGTGTGTGTGTATAATCAAAAATTCTTTGCATGTTTGAAATTGGTTTGTCTTTTCATTTTATAGCTGTAAGTTTTTAGTTTCTTTCTTTTATCTTTTTTTTTTTTTTTTTTTTTTTTAGATATTCTAGACACAAGTTCTTTATCATAGTGTGGACTTATAGTATTTTCACCTACTGTGTGAGTTTCCCTAATCTTTCATGTTTTCTTTGGGGCACTTACTTTTGATAAATTACAAGTTATTATTGTTCTATTGTTAGTCCTTTGGTTTCATATCTAAGTACTCATGATCAAATTAAAGTCACAAATATTTTGCTTTATGTTATTTCTTATTCTACAGTTTTACTTCTTATATTTAGACAATCTATTTTTAGTCAGTTTTTTCTTGTACATTTATAGTAGGGAAATGTTTTGATAAGTCCTTAAGACATTTTAAAGGCATAGGTTCATTCGATATTAACCTTTTAAAGTAAGTTTATAATAAAATTTTGTTTTCCTAATCACAAGTCATATATCATGTCTAGGTAGTAAAACAAGTAATGATCTACTCTCACTGATTCTCTCTTCAGACTCTTGCTCAAAAGTTGTGGTACACATTTTGTGAGAGTTGTGCATGCAAATAAAGTAGCTACAGACTGAAGTGCTAAATACACAGTACATATATGTAACATATGATACATACAATCGCTACAGATATGCATATGTGGAATTTATTCTAATATAAACAAGTGCATATTTGTCTTTCTGAATCTCTACCAATACATGAAACACTTCAATCTATAGCAATGGTTACTCATATTCATTTTATGGCAGCATAAAATTATAAAGAATGGATATACGGGTCTGATGCTTAGGAGATGGGGCCAGATGCTGAAGTACTCTTTTTAAGAATGATCTATTTATTGATAACTGAATCCACCTGATCAGATGAGATCACTGATGTGAAAAGCATAGTTTAAAGAGACAACTCTATCCAAAGATAATTTTACCTTAGCCAGAAAGGAGAACCTACTCAGAGTTTTAGTGTATCTCTCTTTTTACCACTGATTCCCCATAGTAGAAAAACCACTTACTCTCCTTGAGGTTCCATTTACTTCAAAGATATAGTAAAAGACAGGATCACTTTCCTATCTTCATAGAAAATCTATGTATGTTCAGCTAACACACTTTATAGCCAAAATAGTCAAGCTGACTTAAGAGATGCTAACCGATTAGCTAGTCAAGATGTTCCTTTACTAAAACATAATCACAGAATTCAAAATACATGACTAAAAAAAAAAAAAAACTTCCAAGAATGGGTTTCCCACATAAATGTAAACTCTCCCAAAACAAATAAATGAAGATCAGATATGTTTGGAAAGCATTAGTGTGTTTGCCACTCTCAATTAACGGGAAGTTGAGCTTGTAAGAAACACACAAGTACATAATATACGTCAGGCCAAGTGGGTAATTTAAAACTCTCACACATCTCCTAGTAATATGATGCTACACTGTTTCCTGGCTCAGCGCCAGTTGATTCCAGACTGCCCTGAATACCCTGCTTTTTGTCAAGAGGCAGTTCAAGGATGCCAGAATTCCCTTTGTAAATTCACCAATGATACAATCAAACAATCAAAATCCCCTTTTTATATGTAATGAATACAACAAAAAATTTGGAGACTTAAAACTTTTTGTCAATATAAACTTTAGAGAAAAGCAAAATTGACTAAGTAATTTCATTTTATTTTTATTGCATGGTGTGTGCGTGTGTGCCTGTGTGTGTGTGTGTGTGTGTGTGTGTGTGTGTGTGTGTGTGTGTATTTGATCTTCTAGAGATGGTTATAGCCGCTTCCTCTAAATATGTTTATACTGTTATGACACATCATAAACTAAAAGAAGCCTGCTGTGTAATAGATAAATCATGAAATGGTTATTTTTAATGTATATAACACTGTAGTTATTAAAGTATAATGGCTGAAAATATCTGAACTTCATTTATTTGGCTGCAGGAGAGAAAACTGGGAAAGTTGTATCAATGAGATCTCAAAAATTCTGCAAGGCTAAAATGTTCCATACGCTTTCCTGTGTTTATATATTGTGGACAATCATATGAAGAGTGTTCGGATATGAACGCTGTTGGCTTTCAATTATTAGTTTTGCAATGCAAAAAGCTGCCATAATTTGGCTCAAATACAATGATGTCTGTGATCACCATAGCTGGACAATAACGATTTGTTCTAAAGAAAGTGTGCACCATATAAAATACTTTGCTAAGCCCAATTTTAGGGAAAAATTCTTGGTACAGTCAACTCTTTCTTGATTGCTAGTCAACATGAGTATTTTCACTCTGTATACATACAATACTCATTTTTCCCCTGCAGCCAATAATTTACTATGCAAAGGAAGATTTATTTTAGGCCCTCTCCTTTGACAGATGCTCAAGTATCACAAGAAAACCTATATGAATAGTAGGAGATATACATGTTATCATTTCTAGCATGACCATTTTTAGAGGGAGACCATATAGAGATAATGCAAAGGATGAACTGAAAGCTAAAATTAATGTAGAGACTATGGAGATGCTAATGAAGACGTTTAATACTCACGCTGTATCTCCATCCAACAGACTTTGGGCATTTATTCACTCTCACACGTCTTCCTATTCCAGGCAAAGGAGTCTGAGAAAAAGAAAGAGAAACAAGAAAAATATTATTTGACTTACTGGTACACTCTTACAATTATTTATGCTGAGTATTCTGTGCTACTTCAGCAGTAAATTGTAGATGCATTTTCTTCCTTCCTTCCTTCCCTTCCACTAACAGTACTAATCTAAAAATTCAATTTCTTATTTGACATGCGTAAACTGGACACCAACTTTATCTTACTAGATGTAACTGGCACATTAACGGGAAATTTTATACTAGTGAAGTGTTATTTTTCTCTTACAAATAGTAAATATTAAATATCTATAGTTCTAACATGATTTTTAAATATTTAAAGATTCTGTATGTTTTTAGAGCTCCTAAGTTAAAACAAGGAAATAACCATTTTATAGAATCTTACGAAGAAAGGTGGGTTATTTGGAAGCTGTCTTTATAAAACCATAAAGTCCCTAAATCCCCCTGAATCTCACACTGACAACATTTGACATTTCCTGGCTAAACAAAAGTACTTGACTTTCTTCACTAACTGCAAAGTAACAGTTCACTGTAGGGTACAGTGGTTGCATAAAGCTACAGAGTCTCTGAAATCATTTTCTTTTGGAATACAATGACATTTTAAAAATCTCTTAACTTCTGTTATGTTTTCTGTTAATATTATCCAAAAAAACTGAGAAGAGGGCAGAAATAAGTTCTTCATAAATTCTTTGACAACAGATTATAAACTGTGACACAATTTTATGTTAGCAGGAATTTGCCAATTAAATTGTCTCTCTTGCTTATCTGTCAAAAAGTATATTTTCAAATGTACATTTCTGACAACTTCTTCACTTCTACCTGTCACTGGGAATCTAATGGCCTCAATTCTTAGAAGAAATTATTGGAGGAAAAATGTGATAGAGAAGAGCAATATTAACACAATATTAAAGGAAATATCTTTAATAGTTTCAATAATAGATAAGCAAGTGGAATTCGAGAGGAAGATAAATATTTTCCCTATTGGTTTATAATATCTAATCTTTGCAATTTTATGAGTGAAACATTTTAAATTTGAAATACAGCAAACCAGTAAGTATAATACATTAATAACTGTGATAACTATAATTATTCCAAATCAACTCACTAATTCATAAAATCATGATTTCAAAACAATGCTTTTGGAGTTGTTCATCCCATGTATACGGTATATTAAATGCACAGAATACAGGGAAGACACAGTCTGATTACCTTCCGGACATTCATCACTTTAATAGCCATGAATGAACCAGTCTTTTCATGGAGTTCCTGAAATAAAGGAAATTGATAAAGAAATGACAAATGTTTGCTATTTACCCAGATACCAAGAAATTTAAAAAGTAGAATGCATTATAGTTAAATAAAGCCCAGGACATGGTATGTTATAAAATATGTATATGTGTTTAGAGCAAATGTAACTATGTTGTTAACATTTAAATAAATCCAAAGGACGTCGTCAAAAATAAAACAAGTGTTATAAGTATCTTAGATTCATGTGCTTATATTAAGCTGTAGACATAATCAATCATATAAAGTTATTGTTTATTCAATGTAATTAATAATCTTGATTTGTGTTCCACCAAAGACTCCAAAGAAAAAGCGCAATTTTTCATTTGAAGATAACAGAAATGAAGACATTTTACTCTACATTTTTTGACCTACATCTATGTGGTACTGTGCAAAAATAGCTTCCTATTGAATTTCTTTATATATACATTCTGATCATATGTAAGAACAATGCATAATTAATTCAACAGACTCAACTTTTTAGTATGATTTGAATCATAGGAACCACAAAACTTATGAAATAATTTCCAGAAGATTTACTTTCTTAGTGGAATCACAATAATTTCTAATAATATCATTTTAGCCTAAATGCAAATAACAGATTTATAATAATATTGTTATGAATTTTTGTTTTTCTTAAATTACAGCTTATTCTGTGGCAGCTAATTTTCAAAAATATTTAATTCTATAATAATAGAAAAATTCCTCTCCAGTGTTACAATGAGTAAGTTAAGTCAAATGCCTTATATGATAGCTCTCTAGCAGAAAATTATTCTTGGATTATGCTAGGTTGAACAGTATTCTTACAAATTTCAAGTTCACCTTGTACTCCAGATTGTGATCTTATTTGGTCATATCTGCATTTCTCTGTAGGCACAACGAACTACAATTTTCCTTTCTTTGATTGTAAAAGGGTTAATCGTGGGTCAAACTGCTATTCTGTTTATGTTACTATTCCATGCAATATAAAGCAATGAGCACACTGGAAAAGATACTAATCAAACATAACCTGCAAAATCTGAACGCCATCACTACCATATTTGTGAGCACACATTAGTGAGGTAATTGAATGTCATTAAGTGCTAGTACTCATGGGCTAAAGAATCAGTTTTTTAATATCTTCTCAACCAGTGATATGGACGCTCATTTCAAATTTGCACAGCTTTGTTGTAGGCCAATTATCTCCTAACGTCGAGTTTCAAGAAGTTACTCAGTATTCCTAAAGGAAAAGTGGCATCTTAGAATCATGTAATAAGTTAAGACACAACTATTACAAGCTTTCCTAGATGGCTGGTATATACAAAAATGCATAGTTATAAATTGCTACTATTAAGCCATTTCAGAGTCCTCCCATGTACACTATTTTTTCCTTCATTAATTTATTAACTATACATCCTGGTAGGAATTTCCCCTCTCTCCTCTCCTCCCAGTCTCTCCCTCTCACTTCCCTTATTCTACCCCTATGTTCCCCCTTTCTTCTCAGAGAAAGGGAGACCACCCATGGTTATCAACCTGCCTTGGCATATCAATTAGAACTAGGTGCAGCTTCTTCTATTGAGGCTAGACATGGCAGCCCACTTATGGGAAAGGGATCCAGAGGTAGGCAATAGAGTCAGAAGCAGCCCCTGCTCCTGTTGTTAGAGGTCCCACACAAGGACTAAGCTATACATCTGTTACATATGGTACCCTGATATTTTTAACATGTATTATGAAATAATTTTAAACTTAGACAATAGTTTCAAAAATAGTGCAGAGTCCCTATGTATACATATTACATGACCATGGTATATAACAATAAATAATATTGGCATGGTATTATTTTAAGCTATTTTACAGTTTGTTTATGATTTTAGTGGTCAGCCATTTTGTATAATGTACCTCAGCTTATGTTTGCTGATGCTTTCTTGTAATTACTCTGAGGTTGCTCACTTGCAGGGAAAGACCAAATTAATGAAAGGTCCTTTCATCACAAATATCACATACAATTTAACAATTATGATGTATTGACGTTGCCCACTTAATGTCAGACCTGTGGACTTCCTCCATTATCAAGTCCTTGTCGTACTGTAATTATTTTGGGAGTGACTGACATTAGTTTTGAAGAAGCATACTGTTATACTTCACTAGCTAGTTAGAGAAACTAGAAGGCACCTTTCAGAAATAAACTGATTGTTCAGTAGTGCCATCTTGTGGTTTGTTGATTATGTGCAGGCTGCTTTCTGATAAGGGCTGAAGGCTCTGCTAATAGAATAATGTGTAATGTGGGTTTTAGTGTGGCCTTTTCTTTTTCACATACAATTTGTGTTTTGTGCAAAATTAAGGTGAATTTTTCTGTAATTACATGTAGACATGTAGAAAGTACTAAGAAGTAGATAGGTTTTGTGCTCTAATGTAATTAGAACTATCACGGGTGCTACTGAATACTGAAAGGCCGAAAACTATAAATTGGATTTTGCTGTTCACTTTTCTTATAGAAATATCAGCACTATACAGAAACTACTGCTTACACTGGAGTAATACTATCTCTTAGAATATAAAATACTCAAAAAGTACAAGAAAGATAAACTGCCTGGAGTCACACATTTCAAGATGTATATACCTATAACAGTTAGGGAAAGAAAATTCAAAGACTTGTTACTGATATAGTTTTGAATCTCTAATTGAATTGGTTAAAGGGTTCAAAACAGTGAATAGACACTAGCATCAAAAGACATAAATAATGCCTAAATAACCGTCCTAACAAATTACAATGCCTTCACAATTAAAATTTTTTCTATTCACAGACCTATTTGAAATAACTCAGGAGAAAACATAAATCCCACAATGTGGTAATTTCAACTTCGCAAAGATTTGTGTTCTTTTTTTTTAAGTGGAAGGAAAAAACTTTTATTATGAAATAATAAGTATCTTTATGTGTAAGTATAGATGCTTTCAGAAACAACAAGCAACAACAGAGTACTGAGTCATTATAAGAATATAAATACTATGTATCATCTATTATATATCCTTAAATTCAAGTCTTTGATGTAGGTGAAGACCCGATAGTTTAGTTCTACAATTAGGTTTAGTTGTTGAGGGGTTAAGATATTTTTAGGTCTAGATGGATGTTTTAAGTTGATAATGATGAGATATGGTAGATATTGATTTACATTCAGAATTTTAGCCTCGCCAAGGTAAGAAAGATGTTTTCTTCAAGGCTGCCAAATACAAATAGCCAAAACACTATGAATGTAATATTTATATAATTGCTGATTGTTTTGTGGTCCTTCTTGCTGTATGTAATTTATTGTATATGTGAATACTATGAATGTATATGTAAAAATTTTAGTAAGAAAGATCCAAACCTGTTGATATATTTAAACTGTTATGTAAATTTAAGATTTGTGTTCTTAATTAATTTAGGTACTCAAAGAAACAGCATTATTTGGTTTGCTTCCTCCAGGAAAAGCAGAATTTATTACTGTTCTGTTGGTTTTCACTAGCTTTAAAATTAGCACCAGCATTTTGAATGTATCTTATTCACAGAAAAATGCCACATACCTCGAAGTTTAATACTGATCACATACAAACATATATAATGTACACTTATGTAAATGCACATAATAATTCTTTAATTGAAGACTGAACCTCATTATGCAGAAAAAAGAAGGGGAGCTCATGAACACAATGTGGAGGGCTACAAGAAGCCCTGCACTACTACTTAGTAGCCAGCCCCCTTCAATTACTTGGGGAAGTGCTCTGAACATAATAAAGCAAGGCTACCTTAAACATTGAGGGTCCAGAAGCAACGGTAACTGACATAACTACAGAAGAAATGCATGCATTACCACCTGACACTTACTTTAGCCTTCCCAGCATCTAACTGACCAAGAAGTCTGAGCCCATGTTTCCTTTCTGTTGGCACAGAGCTTTTCAATACGTCTTCCCTATGGCTTTGGGGTTGTTCAGGTGAAGATGAATGTCTCTTCAAGTTATTTGCTGATTTCCATTAGAATACTTGGGACACCTTCACGAAAGAGGTACACATGTCCAGTGGAACATGAACATGGCACATTATTTGAAAAGACTGGGGATTAAATGGTGGCCTTAAACAGGCAGATGTCACAGGCAAGTGCTACCAAGAACACTCAACCACTAAACACAGAAATATTAGGAAATGGGGGAATGACCATGCAGCAGAAAAAGGAAAACAGAATGCCAGAGCACCTGCTTTAGTGCTATCAGAGATACTGTGGAAAAAAAGAAAATCTTGCTGAAAAGGAAAGAGAAGACAAGACATCACCAAGAAATATGCCATTAGCTGTGTACTTTATGACTGGCTTTTGTTAGCTAATAGTCTGATGCAAACCTCAAAATTTGTAAGGCACTGAAAAAATCAGCATTGAATTGCAGTAATGATCAATTTCTTGGGGATTATACATTTTAAACCATAACAAATGATTTAAAATAGCAGTTGTGACAGCTGTGTTTGTAAAATCCATCATTCTGCAACAGTTAATTACTATGCTTCCCCCTAGAAAGAATATAGGATAGTTCTTGATGGCCTTGTAATTTTCATTAGGCAATTTTTTATATCATGTAGTTAAAGAAATTGTTGTGGAAAAATTGCCTTTTCTTCAGCCATTCATTCAGAGTCTCTCCAAGTCATTTATTTTGCTTTTAGTTGGCAAACTGAAACCACATAATCTCCTCGGCATTCTTTCTTTTCAATTGGCTTTGTGGTGGAGAAAGACCACTCGGCTACTCGCGACACTCATGTCCAGTCTACGACTGTGTGGCTTGCTTCTCAGTCACATGGTTTTGTCCTTCATCATTCATTTCGGGCCCTAGCAAAAGATCCAACTGATCCTTGAAGTCCCATTCCCCCCGGCCCTACCCCGGACAGCCATAAGAAGTATCTAGGAGTACTTGTGGATACAACTTGCCTAACAGAATAGTTTCTAACAACAGATTGATACAGAAATATAAAACCAAGTGACTGATTGAAGACTTCCAAAGGTTAGCAAGTTATAGCCCTCCCATTCACTGTCCTTTCAGACTGGTAATAAGGGCACTGTTTCTTACATGGATGTCTTCTCATGTTGCTTTCCTTCTTCTCCTTCCATCATCACAAACCAGCTCAAGAAACCCACAATAGCAGATGTGTTCAGACTAATCAGGGCTTGCTGGTGTGATTAAAATCGGGAATGATACAGTGAGGAGAGAGGGTGAGAACTGAGGACATATATGATAATACCAATCACTCTCCAAGAAGGAAGTGTAGTGTATTGGGAAAGAAAGAAGAATTTATGGGCTTCAAGTTTGGATTTTCTTAAAGTAAGTTTTAAGAAACTCAGATATGCATATATTAGATAGATGATAATTAATACATGACAAAATTATCAAGTCTCACCTGTGTTCACTCCCACACAGCCTACTCTACTGAATAAACACACACTGTGATCATTCCATTAGATTGAAGAGCTGCCAAAGAGCATTCTGCACGATCTATTACTCAACATTTGCATGAACATCTCATTGCTACAGAGGTTTTTGACAGTCATGTGTATCAGGATTGGAGAAGTCCTCCTAGGCACGATCTCGTTCTCTCCTTTCCTCCTTCCCACACCCTCTTGAAGAAAACACTTGAAGAATAGGCAGATACAAGTAACTGTGGCTACAAGCAGATGTAGCCTGAAACTGAAGAAGTGCTATTTTAACCTTGGGGCCTTCGGATTTAAGGCTTTTATAATCAATCAAACTACTACAACTTTCACAGCAAGGTAAAGCGTGAGGATAAAAGAGAGTCCTCCTTCTGTTAAGAATGCTAACCGATTGTTTTAAGAAACGATAAATATTGCTCATCAAACAGTTGTTACTTACAGGCCACTACAAATATATGTCATATCATCGCATAAAATAAGGGTAAGTTTGCACTCAAGTTACTTAAGTCAACGAGATCTAAGTTATATTTCTTGTGCCTGAGACCTCATACATTCCTTTTACCTGATGAGTCATTTACCTAGCCATCTACCACTAGATGACAGCTATCTAAAAGGAATTTTCATTTTTATTTAGGTTTAGGGTTATAGGCATTCAGCAAATGTGTGCAAGGCTAAACCACCTTAATCACACTATGATTCTGAGAAGGAAGAAGATGGGCCGAGGGATGGTCAGGACACATAATTTTATGCCATACAAATTAAGAGAAACTTTAGAGAGGTTGTAATGCCTAATGAGCCCTATAATACGCTGAGCTTTCCAGACAACGCCTGTTGAAAGCTGCAGTGTTGCACGGTACTCCAGGAACCCAAAAGCATTAATTATTGGTAGGTGAATTTCCCTTCTTCAACCCTGTAATCATCTCTTGTGGTTCCACTGTGAGGCCACTCACAGTTCCATGCAATTCTCTTCGGTAAGAAAGCCTCAAGGCTAGGAAAGATATGTGGTCGTCCATGTCAGGGGGCAGGGGCCTATTAAGTAAGCAGTGCCAAGGCTCTTGGTCCGTCAGGTGTCCTGGACCAATGCTCACCCATGCTACTACATTGACACCCTCACTAAATATCTGCAACATATACATTTTGTGGATCTATCAACTTCAGAGGAATCAAGTATGGAGAGCGCCAAGTATTTTATTTCTTTCTTTCACAGCAAGCCATCCAATTACACAAAACTTGGCTAGCTGAAGTGAATGGATTCATACTGAACCAGGTTTTGTATGTAAAAAGCTACAGAAGCACAAGACTAGCCAGACAGACTAATGTTTTTCCTCTTCCAAAAATCTGGGACAGTCATGGTCATGCTTACTAGAGCTGTGAAAGAGTCGGAAGAGCGCCTTCGTGGTTTCAGTGGCTTTGTAGCTTAGGATCTGCCCTGTAATTTGAGGCAGTTATGTGTGCTTATACAGCAGCTTCAACTGACTTTTATTACCCTTGTTATTACTCCTGCAGGGAAAAATAGGTCAAAATATGAAGTAACATCATTTGCAAATGGAGCTGCTCTCTCTGACACTACAGCACTCAAAACAGCAAATTGCAGAAAATGGACAATAAAGTTCAAAATTCTTGGCCAGAAATATATGGATAGTGGCTAGTAGGTAACTAAGAGGTGCCCTCAATAGACTGCTCCATGATAAGCCAGGTCTAGAGGTAACAAAAAATACAATACCACTGAAGTTCACTCTTACAAGTAGGTGGCATCATAAAACCTTCAGTGCTGGCCATTAATACACATTTCAAGCCATAGCCTGTGGAGATGAAAAGCTAGCTCAGAGGCTAAGAACACTAGCTGCTCCTTCAGAGGACCTGAGTGTGGCTTCTAGCACTCGTTTCAGGTGGCTGACAATCGTCTGTAACTCTAGCTCCAGTGAACTAACTATTGGCATCTGTATATTACATGGCATACACACACCTGTGTGCTTGTGTGTGCACGGACGCGTGCATGCACGCACACACACACCTTAAAAATTGTCGCAGTCTATGATCTAGAATGTCATACGATAAGGAAAACTATCTATGGCATACATGAGACTAGGGCCCACACTGTCTTAAATCTACAGAGCGCAATTTGAAGCATCAGCATTTAAAGTACAGTGAAAACATGATAAATTAAGAGATAACTACATCGCTCTCTGTGTGTATGCTTTTTAGCCCAAGACAATGTTTTTTCCTTAGAAGTACCATACTTCACAAAAATAAGATGGAATTTAGGTACCAGAAGCCACTTTTTCCACATCTCTTCTGTTAGTATTTTTTCTCATTGTCACAGACTTGTTACTTTTTTTTTTTTTAACTAAGATATGTTTGGATTCAAGCATGGGACAGTATGTCAGGGCATGGGCAAGGGCAAAGAAACAAATCTTTTATAAGCAAACAGGTTCTAGCACAGAATGGATAATGCTTCACCACAATGTCACAATGTTTTAATATAAACTGCTTTCTTTATGCAATGCATGAATCAGTTAACACTCACGCAAAATGTATTCCATCTGTTCTGACAGATGTGAGGGGCAGTGTCTCCAATTCTATCAAGCAGCATAACTAGTGAGAGAGAAGCATTGGAACAGCTGGGTGATGGGTGAGGAGAGGGGCGCAACAACCAGAAGGAACAGCCCTGCATTTAAATCTATCCACCCGAAAGGAGCTTCTTACTTAACTCTCCCAGGTCTACCAATAGAGGTTTAAGCACAAAAGCACTGGGTATGAATCTAAAGTGTACAGGGTGTTTATGACTTCAAAAAAAAAAAAAAAGGTTTCATCTGAGGCATGGAACATATTTTATTTAAGGGTACCCATAACAAGAAAATCACTGAGGAAAAGTTTATTAAATTTATTAAGGCAATCTGGAAAAGTAAGGTAATTTGAGAGATTAAAACTGTCATCTAAAGGAGACATGCATTTATATAAAAATAGTCTTGAAATAAAAGTATCATGGGAACACGTAGAGCACAACTTTGCTTTGTTCAACAATTTAGCTTTTTTCTTTCCTACTTCAAACTGTTTCATAATTCTTCCTACTGTACTTCCACTGCTAATCCCCAAATTTGCTAATTCACACAGCCAGTGACAGGATTAACAACAGATCCAAAGCACAGTCCAAGAATCCTTTTCTATTCTGGTGTTGTATTTTTAGTCTTTAAAATTGCCTCTGTATTTTTTTTTAAGTATTGGTATTACCTTTAAACTACACAGCAAGCCAGATAGGTAATGTATAATCTAATGGTGCCAAAATTTGAATAAAACCATTTTTACAAGTAGATTAAGAAAAGTAAAAGTAAGTAAATTATAATAACTGATTTAGTAATACTTTATCCAGGCCTTTTGCAAATATTTCTGAGTTATGCTGTGAATTTGTTATTATTTGATTGATATGCATTAAATGTCACAAACAAAAAGCAATATTGGATTACATAAGCATCTCAGGTAAAGTGCTTTTGAGTCTATATTCAAGTAGTCATTTGCCTCCAAATTATAGACACAGGCATGTGTTTCATTACTGAATACATCATAAAGATTTTGTTGCATTTTATCATTGCCTTCTAAATATTACTGAATTTAACCAGAGTGTGTTCTGTACAATATGGAGTCCATAAAATGTAATATTTTCTTTATACTTAAGCACATAATCTGGTTTTCAAATTTTCTCTTATGTGCCTGAAAATAATGGTTATTCTTTACGTGGTAGCAGAATACATCACAGTTCAGAGATCACATGTCCTAATTGTATCCTTAGCAATGTTTCCAACTTCATCTATAAAAATTCAGAGATGGAAGTCAAAGACTTTCATTGTAATGCTGGATATACTGCATTAGTATCTCCTTGTAACTTTACTAATTTAACGACCCTTATTTTAGGACATACTCTCCATTCTTTTGCAAGCAAACAAGTTTTTATATATTAATGTTTGAGCAATAAACATTAAATGTATCTACAATTTAAGCCTCTTATTGCTTACAGAAATACATGTGAACCAAGAAAGTAAATCCACTTGAGACTTCACAATAGAGGTAAAATCCCACCATCAAAATACCTTCTGAGTTTTTCTTTTTAAAAAAATAAATGCACTTGACTGTCATTGTTATAAAGCTGAAACACTTAGAATACTCACAAAGCTAAGAATTCTTTGAGACTATTTTTTTGGGGAAAATATGACTAGTGTTTTTTTTTCATGGATTTCCCCCCCCCCCCCCCCCGTGTGCAATGCCATAGATTTTGCCACAGGCATTCTGATAAGGCTGCAAGCCCAATTAATTTTCCTCCTTAAACAAATCTTCACCAGATACAGAAATGGAGCTAGAGCCTTACAAAGAAAGGTGGTAAAGTTAGGGTGGATAATTTTACTTCAGTACTCTGATTATTTTTTATTAATATACCAAACCCATTAGATTCTGGGACAAATTACAGCTTTCACACAAACTGCAATGCATCAAGGTTCACCACTTGTGTGAGCTTAAGCATTCGCTGCACACCTTAAGAGCTACTGGAACATGCTGCAGTATTTCTACTTCAAGGGGACAATTTAAAACAAACAACCAAACAAACTAACTCTCCATCTGGGATTTAACATGGAAGTATTTTGTCTCCAAGGGTCTCTGTTGGCATTAGAGTCATTGTCAGCACTGCAGTTTGGAGCTTGGTCTTCCTGTCATGTACTGTGTACCTTTATTTAATTGTGAACTATGACAAGTTGAAGGACATCTACATCCTTCATGGGGAAATAGCT
This sequence comes from Acomys minous, assembly GCF_964271855.1. Taxonomy (NCBI): domain Eukaryota; kingdom Metazoa; phylum Chordata; class Mammalia; order Rodentia; family Muridae; genus Acomys; species Acomys minous. Next base: position 46,110,832 of record NC_140488.1, read on the forward strand.
GAAAAAACGGAGCTCAGGGGCCTCCTTAATGACTCTTTTCTGGCAAAAATAAATCTTCTCTCCTCAGACAGTGCCTCTACATTCACTACTCTCATCCCACAGTCCCAGGCAATGACTTAGATACATTGTTGTATTGTTACCCTTGCTTTAGCAGATCCCTTGGAAAAATGTTTCCTTATGCAGCTGCAAAGGAAGACAACAAGCAATTTCAAGACCGGAGGTGAGGAGGCGGCCGGAAAACATCTCAGGAGAAACAGAGTGCTCTCTAAGAAAGCGAAGGGGCCCCTGACTTGGCAAATTTAGGACTCTGCAATTGTTGAATAGAATTGGGAGAAAAGGATGCAGAGGGGGGAAAAGGGAAGAAGAGAGGAGTAAAGTGGACAGTCAGGTAACCTATAGAAGTGGCTCTTTTGCTTCCAAGTTGGGAACTTTACTATTTTTAGCAAAACTCTAGGTTCTCTAAATGACTCAATTTTATTCTACTAAATTAATTCTGTCCCCACCAAGTCTTCCCTTATAGAAAGTCAATCAGAAACTAATTGTTTTATTTTAGCAAGCTTAACCACCAACTTGAGGCAGCACATTTATTCATTGGCTGAAGAGATGACTTAGCTGTTAAAGGCTAGGCTCACAATCAAAAACTTAAGAAAATATAAATACAAATATATGTGTGCCTCACTTTATACATTTATGTTCATTTAATTTGCACACTTTGAACATTAAAATTGTCTCTGCCAACAGGTAAAACAAATGGTGATTTTTGTCTAAGCTTTTGATGTCTTTGTATACCTGTTGCACATGATGGTTTCAGATATTCCATGTCAATATTTTATTTTAATTTTAAAGGATCTAGGAACTTGAAGTTCAAGTACCTGAGAATTTCTCTAAGAAACAGACTGACTTAATTTACAAAACTGCCAAGTCATAACTGGACCATGGCCTGTAGAAGTCTCAAGGTCTCCTCCATGTTTACAAGGTTACTAAATATGCTACTCTGTACTATATGCTAAATGATATTTTAACACTGAGAATGGTGGGCTCTTTCCTATTGTATTGATAATTGTATGTTCTGTCCTTCAATGAAGAAATTAAATTCACAATATCTCTTAAGTATATAATCTTAATAGAATGGCAATAATATAGAAAGTATTTAAAATACATATTTACATCTCCACACAAATGAAACGTGCATTCAGCCTGTGTGTGAGGGAAACCTTAAAAGATCATCTTCTTGCAAAAAATGGCCTATGCATTCATCACCAAATTGACTTCAACAGTAAAAGTGACTAGCAAATGCTTTGACATAGGTCTTGTTTATATAATTCATATACATAACTAAATAAGATGGTGAGAAATAACACTGTGAAAAAAGTCAGGCCCAAAAGGAAAGTCATCCATAAAAGCCTGAGATTGCAAGGCTCTGTCCTTCACCATTAAAAAAAATGTAAAAAGTGAGACTTTCCTGAATAGAGTTCACTTCAGCCATTTACCATTAAAGGTGAAGAACGTTATACTGGCTAAAATAACTGAACTGACAGAATCGTTCTAAGAATGTTTGTAGGTGCTATACTAAGAGGAGAAAAAGTCCAATGTTAACTTTGAAGACTGTTTTCTGGTACCGAGAAGGCCTTGGCTGCTGCTATAACTACAAGAAGCTGATAAAAATTACATAGTTTTACTTAAAGTATGAAGTATTTTGACTGAAAAGTAAGAAATTATTAAAATGCTAATTTTGAAAGTGGCATGTGTATGTATGTTTGCTCAACTAACTTGAGTCTGAAGTGTTGCGTGTCTGAATAGAGGGTGCTGCAACTGAACTCTTTCCCCCCAAAAGCAGTCAATAAAACAAATGCCCCTTAACTTTTGTAAGTTTAGCATCCTTATAATAATACCTGGTGTCTTCACAGTGACGCATTTTCATGATTTTTTTTTTGCAATGACTTGGCTGAAATTTCATAAAAGTTCTCTATTATACCATTCCACAAAGTTCCTAATTTTCCTTGTCTAGCAACTAACAATATTAATCCTTCCCAGGGCCTGTCCCAAAAATGAATGGGATATTTTTGATGGTGAAAATCTTTACTTCAAAAAAAAAATACTCACCATACAGTAGGCTTAAACACAAAGTATAAGCTTGCTAGGTACTATATAGTGGCACTTGCCACAAATATATGGCTTACTAGAAATTAGCTTAACAAATTTGCTGAGAAGCATTAAAGATGCCATAAATATAGCACTCCATACCCTGGTTATCACATCTGCCTCTAATTGTGTTCATCGTAAGTGTTGGCTTAGGAAAGTTAAAAGTCACAGATATATCCGTTTTGGAGCCAACCTTTTCTCCATATAGTTTGTTTGTACATCAAATGATCCATATCCTGGTACCAAAATATTGTCATTCATTGCTATTTTTTGGAAACACATCTTTAGAAAATCTCAGTCAAAGCAAAGAAAGGAGAAAGTATGTCTGAGATTTTAAAATATAACTTCTCTTCCTCTTACATATGGGTGACGACTTTCCTGTACTTGTTTTGTGAGATGTCTTATGATTAGGTTTAATTAGTGCAGGGTAATTATCTGGCTTCCTTTTCTTTTCCTGTCTGAAATTTTAGTGGCTAATCAGCGAGAAAATCTTGGATTTTAAAGAAGACACCAAAGATGACATTTATATATTTTTCTAAACTAGCTCCTGATTAAATCCAAATTCTGAGTTAAACAGCTGTAGAGAAAAAATAATTTATTTTAACAAAGACTCAATTACATTTTCTTTCTGGTTGTTGCTGGTGAGGTTTTGTTTTGTTTTGTTTTGTTTTGAGACAGAGTTTCAGTACATGGCTCAAGCTAGCTTGAAACTAACTATGATAGCTTCATTCTGACAGCAACACTGCTTTAGCCTTCAAATAGTAGTATTCCAAGTGTCAATGACCACATCTGGCCATATTTATATTCAGTGTTAAAAGCCACTTTCTGGAGTATAAAATTCTTTCCACAATTATTTGACAGCAAGTAAGCCCACTTTGTATGTTATTATCTCATTTTGTATGGATGCCAAATGTCTAAACCAAATCCATATCAAGCATAATTACTAGCACTAACAATTACACAAAATAAGTTTAAAATCTTTATGCTTAACAGTGGTTTTTTTTTTTTTTTACAACAGCAGCAGCAGAAGACAATGGAAATGGTCAAAATATTTTTAAAAAATACAAAAATGTAATTCCACTTCTTTCTACCCTATGCAGACAGTATCTCAAAATGAACTACCTAAATACAAAAGAAAAGCTAAAAACACAGTAGAAGAAAGTTTGTTTTTTAACTATGACCTTCAAAGACCAAAGAAGTAAGATAAACATAGATAAATTAAACTTATAAAAACTAAGCTATAAGGCTGCGGAGACAGAGGCAAGAGGATTCAAAGTTCAAGTTATATCCCTGGCTAAGTAGTGCGTCTCAAAAACTAAAGTATAAAAACAATTCATGGACTAGAAGAAGATAGTTATGCATCTTCTCAGGCAGCACTTGCATTGACAAAATATTTCAATATATTATTGAAGAAAGATACACAAGAGGTCAATATGCCCGTGAAAAAGAACTCAAAATTATTGGTCATTAGGAAATGCAAACGTTTTGATTTCCTCTTTATTGGTTACCTTGTTGGTGAAACAGGAGTTAACTCTTCCACAGAGGGCTGTTTTAGAAATTAGAAAGAAAAAAATAAATAGAAAAAGTAGCCTTGTGCTTGTCACATAGTAAGCACTAATCCTTGAAAAACCACTCAGAACTACTTCATTCAATGCAAAGTACTAAGCTTGAGCCTCAAAAAGAAATCAAGTCAAGGACTTGACTCAAGAGCAAGAAGTATTTCAAAATTACCATCAACTATTTTTACTTTCTGTATGAAAAGGGATCCCCAACTATTAGTCTTCCCCTCAAAACTTAAATGCATTGTGCTACATGTCCACAGAAATACTACAGAATGTGGTACAAATTATTCTGCATATGTGTCCCTAAGTGAACATAATAAAGCATAAGATACCAAAGCACTTTAAAATATATGGGATTGGCCATATAAAATGATTTGTAAAGTCACTGAAATAAGTGTACTCAGCACTGGAAAGGCTTTTCTGAAAGGTACTTATAGGTACTCCTTGTATATATCAAGGGCATCCAAGTTCAACAGAGAATCTGCTTGGCCTTAGTTCTTATTATTTCCCTTTCAAAATCATAATTTTTTTAAACCACGATTTGTGTTTTGTGTATGCTTGTGTTACTCTTAGGAAGATAAATTCAGGTCTGTAAAACATAATTAAGAAAATTACAAATATGCATTAATCATTTACATTTTATACTAATGACACAGTGTTTTCTCCTGTCCCTATATGAAAAAGACCCATTTGAGCAAGCCAATGTAGAAAAGCAAGAAAGTAAAAGATTCAGATTCAGAATACAGTGCTTATTCATCTTAGCTACAATATCTTCTTCTGAGCAGAATCCTCAAAATGATGGTCGCTTCTCATTGATTCACTTTTCTTCTTTCCCTACTAGCATGAGAAAAAATCACCAGAAATGAAATAAAACAGCCTTTATAACTATAAAACTGATAAAGCTTTTTTCCCCTCACTGCTCAAATTGTCCTGGGTCAACGCGATTCTAATTTTTGCAACCTGATACATCATCTTCACCAGGTGGCTCCATCTTGACCCAGTCACTGTTATAGGCAAACAGATGTTTCTCAAATTTCACATGACATTATCCATTCCACCTGTTTTGTGACAGATGATTTACTTTCTGAAACTTAAACAGTTCTATTCCCCCCCATCACCCCGCAAATCAGTTCACTTCAACAGAGAACTGCCTTAGCTTAATGAGATTCTAACCCAACCCCTTCAGTTTATACACATGTAAACAAACTACAGAAAACAAAAGTAACCTCAATGATGTCACGTGGACGAGGTATGTTACCGGCCAAACATTAAACTATGCTTGTGGGATCTGTGTCAATTCTTTTCCGTATCAATTTTTATCTCTTATTTTTGTGAAGTAGGTCTTTCTATGCCATCCAAGAGGGCCTTAAACTCCTGGGCCTAAGGAATGCACCTTCCAAGCTTCCCTATTTGTTACCCGAGAAAGGATGCGAATGCTATCGTGATTGGTCTTACATGTTTACATTTTTAGCATTTTGGTTGTCTACTCTTAACTCATCTATACATCTGTCTCATGTATTCATTTTTGCTTTTCTTTATTTTTTCAGAAGTTCATATATGGGGAAATCATTTCCCCTCCCTCTTTTCCCTCCAACTCCTTCTGGATTCTCACATCTCTTCCTAAAAGTTTGTGATCTTTCATTCTTTATTTTTGTTACATAAATATATATGCACAAATGAGTTTATAATTATAGCCAGTGTAACCCTTTTAGTGTTGCTTGTATGCACATATGATTAGGGCAGACAACTGCAATTGGATAACCTACACAGGGGCTTGTCCCTGGAGAAGACAGGCTCTCTCTCTCCCTCTGTCAGTAGCCATTAATTGTCTGTAGCTCTAGGACTCGGGCATTGTAGGGTTTCCCCCATCTATATTGATATGTCAACTGGAATTATCATTTTCAGTTCTAGTTTAGGCAACTGTATCCTTGAGCTTTCATAGATACAATTTCCCTGTCATATATAAAAGATAATATCTCACAGCAAATCCCCCAGTTATCTGACTCTTCTGCAAGATCTCCTGTAACTTACTGTCCTTTAACCCCTGATCTTCCTGCCTTTCTCCCCCCCCCCCAAGTACTGGGATTACATGTGTATGTCACATGCCTTGCTCCATGATGCAAAATAATTACAAAAGATTACTGGGGTATAACCTGGATAGGCTTATTAAAGGATAATTTACATTCATAAATTTTGCCCATGTTAGTGTACATTTTTATGAGTTTTAAGAAATACATGTAATTGTCTCACAGGTACCACATATTATATACATATGCATGCCTTACAATATTGCAGTTCTGATAATATATTTATTAGTTAATGGAATTTTCTGTTATACTAAATCTTTAGCTTAATAGAGGGACAATCCAAAACATTTTCTTGTCCCACCTTTGTTGAAAGCTTTCTAATATGTCAGAGTTCATTTGATGGTGAGAAGCAGAGAGGAGAAGAGGGGAAGGGAGAAGAGACAAAGGGCTTGCCTAACAAACAGGAGCAATAGGGACAAACAAAAAAGACAGGAGAAGAAGAGAGAGAGGGGAGAGGCGTATAAAGCAGTAGAGGTGGGAGATGAGGTAGGTAGCACCAAGAATGTGACTTGTTCACATATTTTGAAATGTCAGCCTTGACTATTGATAATATGCAGCTAAATATGTGCCTGGGTAATGTGTGCCTGGATATCCACAAATACCTGGAAGTAGTTTTTAAGCTTTTAAACTTTGATGTAGTTCTACTAGTTTTGTTATTTGTGTAATAAAACACATACGCCCAGCCAATCACAAGTCCTTCTGATTGGGCTTAATTAATAAAAATTTCACTAAAAGCAATTAGCTCTTTTTTTTTCCTGAAGAAACAGCAGTCTTCTGTAAATTGATATGTTATCAGTGTTTTAATCTGCTGCATAATGCTGCTTTTGCCAATGTTGGATGGCATATATGAAAGTGGCCTCATAAAATTATAATATTGCCAAGGTGTGTGGGGGGGTGTGTGTGTGTACGCGTATGTATGTATAAATCATGGAAGTTCTAACCTTGGAGTTCTAGCATATAGAATATGTGAAGTTCTAACATGGAAGGTGTTCACTAAAGGCTTTTCTCTTAGGATGTGTCACCATCATTTGCTGATGTCTGATTGAAGCTATTCATCCATTCCCGTAGAATGCCAGAGAGCCAGCCAGCCAGCCTATCGATCGATCGATCAATCTATTCTATTCTATTCTATCTTATGATTATCTTAGATTCTTAGAATGATTTTTCTATTCTCCTATTTTTGTTTCTCACTTCTCACCTTCATATTATACATATTGCTATCATAAATTGCTTCAAACAGCAAGAATTGAATATCTCAGTTGTTTACATCCAGCTGCTTGCTAGCTGGCTATGAGGAGCATTTGGAAACACAGGATCTGTATGAAGTTTTTGCTTCTTAGCCAACTGCCTGTGCTTTTAGAGGATTAAAACACCAACCAAAGATACCGAGCAACACAGTTTTCCTTTTTATTACTTGTTTAAGTTAGTATACAAAGTAACTGGTTTCATTATAGCAGTTTCATATATACTTTTGTCTTATTTTTCCCACCTCCCTCACTACCACCCTGCTCTTCTGATGCTGGTCTCTTTCACTCTTTAATAGCCCCTCTCTCTGCATTCATTGCAAATGTACTCCATTATCCTCTTTCTTTTTCTTTCCTCTAATTTAAGGCCTATTTTCCGGAGACTAGAATAGAACAAACTAATGACAGCTTTAGAAAGGAAATAAACATGTTTAATATGATGCTATACGGTCCTCCAATTTTTCAACATCAAAGTCATTAGACTCAACTAACAAAGCCAACAACACATAGTCCGGTGGCTTTATGTATTACATAATACATCAGTTCTAAAAACTGCTATGTAAATAAGCTCACTTACATCGCACACCTACTTGATAGGCTAAGTCATATCACTATACCCACTTTGCAGTTGAGGAAAGTGTAGCTCATGGCCAAGTGCCAGAGCCAATTCATAAATCAAAAATCTGACTCCATAGATCAACTTATCAACCATTATGTAACACTTCATTTCACCATATGTTTACATAATTATATGAGTTAAGTTTCTTTACTGATCCCACGTGTATTTGATTCCTTGTATAAGAAAATTGAGTCTTTTATCACTGTAAGTGGTCCATGTTCCCTATTCCTTTTCCTAAACAGACAGTACTGTAGCAATGACTTCTGAGACTCTTCTATCTCATTCTTTTACCAAAATTAGAATAGCTTGTAGTATAGTGAGCACTGATATTTTTCTGTTATTTTTGATTCCATGAATATTCTTTTAACAACTAGTATGTGCATGTCCAAAGCTATTACATGCAAATATTTTCAAATATCAAGATTTTTGGAATATAGTGTTTCCTTTTAAGTACTGAAATCCAATCCCAGAGAGAACTTAAGAACCTTTATCACATGGCACATCCATTTAAATTAGTATGTACCAGTATATAGTGAATCTGGAATCAGTCAACTTGGGTGAATATTAGGAGAAACAGAAGTGACATATGGTAGAATATATAAGGCTAGTAGTTTCTGTGACTCAAATGAATGTTTCATCTGAAGCTCATTAACTAACTATTATATTCATGTGGATTACAGATGGTGATATTGCCTCAGTTTCTTGCTAGGAATATATAAAACTTCATCAGAGGCTTGGGGCTATGCATCTTGAATGATATATTCAGCCAGTGTACGCTAACTAAGGATTAATTTTGCCAAACACTTGCTTTAACAAACATTCTTTCTCTCTGATTACCTTTACTCTTAAATGAAGTCACAAGTTGACTGGAATGATGGATGAATACATTTGACAAGAAAATAACAAAAGCCTTCAAATTATCTCCAAATTATCTCTTTGTAAATCTTACCGTGAGAGCTTATAGCTTTTTCTATCACCACTGTCAACTTCTGCCCTTTCTAAAAAACTCTGCCCAGGTTTCCAGATCTGAAAGGTCTGCAGAAACATTTAGTACATTCTAAGCCATCATCACAGAGAAATTTACTGCAGAATGCTGCTACACTCCTCCAAACCAGTGCATTAAGCTGCCATCACTAACTTGCCAAGAAAGAACTTTGTGAAGACTGTCCCAAAATGCTACTCGACTGTGTATTAAGATGTAAGGAACAAATTGCTTAAGTTTCCAATTCACTAACAGAATACATATGCCATGCAGAGAAAAGTAACTAATTCTATAATCAAAACCAGGGCTGCATGTATTTCTAAACTTCTAGGGATTTGTGGGAGCAGGAAAGTCAGGGTGTTTGCTTTTATCCATGCCCAAAGACATACTTTCATGCTTTATAATTTATTTTTATTGTGAAGGAAAGTCTTAAATTTCTTCATCAAATCTATATGTTCTAAGAACTTAACCTGGAAATTTTTATGCTTGACCAGGGGCGAAATTTTGCCTAGCTCATCGTTTTCTTTTGATTTCTCAAAGTAAAAGGGAGATAATTCACTTTCCCTTTCGTGAAATGTTAGAACATCTCGATGATGATAAACATTTTGTTTTCTAACTCTACCTTTGTATATGTTAGTTTGAGTCTCTCTGTCTGTCTCATCTCTCTCTCTCTCTCTCTCTCTCTCTCTCTCTCTCTCTTTCTCTCTCTCTCTCTCTGTGTGTGTGTGTGTGTGTGCGCGCGCACACACACGCGTGCATGCGTGGTTGACTATGTGCGTTTCACATATTCATGAGATTGGGAATGAGATTAAGTAAATTTTGCCTAATGATCCTTAAACTCCAAGAAGAATGTGCTTTTCTTCTGTTTAGTATCTGAATCTAACTGAAGGTTATATGTACAATGGAAGGAAAAATAGCAAACAAAAAGATGGAATACAACTAAGAAATATTTTTCAGCAGTGACTCTCCCACTAGGTGCTAGCCCAAAATGACATCATCATCTGTTAAAACAAGCTTCCTGCTTCACCCAGTTGGCAATCCCAACTCTGTTTGTCTCAATATTACTAAAATGGACCAAGACTTCTGCATTTCTAACAAGGTTCTAGATGAAGCTGATGCTGTTGGTGATCCAGTAGCCTGACTTTGAGAATGACAACATTAAAGAGATTACTGTATTCAAGTAGAATCTACCAAGTATCCACTCCACAGGTCATAAATTAAAAGCTGAAAGGATGACAAGGATAGGCACTAAATGTTCAGACCTAGCCAGAAGAGAAGGTTCAGAAACACAAGTGAATACCTACTTGTAATTCTATTAGATGGAGGATAGATTCCCAAGCAGGGTATTAAACAGGGTATTTAAAAAAAACCCAACAACAAAAAACAAAAACAAAAAAAAAAAAGGATAGACACTGTATTCCTCTTCCTTTACCATTTCGACTGTTAAAATCTTGGGGTGTCATAGAAGTTTCACCAGGTTTCCAGTAAATCCAAAGTGACTAGATTTTAATTTTGCCTTTATTATCTGCCAAGACTTTAGCACTGGCTTCTGGGCTTCCCTTAAGAAAGTGGTCCACATGCCACTTAAACTGGCTTCCTTAATTGAAAACATTGGTGATGCTTTAGGGAATAGATGTCTAACATCGGAAGGGAGGAGTAAGAACAAGAGTTCATGAGTCTGGCTTGGTTTAAATCCTGCTGCTTAGATTTGATATGTGCTTTAATCTTCTTTTACATGGCCAAATATGAAAACGAAATGTATTAAAGTCCAAGGCTCAAGTTAACTGACCAAAAACCAACTGGATGATCCAAGAATGGATTAATCAAAACCACATTTTAAAGAGAACATAGTCTCTGAATTATATGTACTCTGAAGACATCTAGACAAGTAGGCTTTATTGATAATTGGAAGGAGATTTAAAAGGAGATGGAAAAAGCCATGGTTACCAATGTCAGAAGTCTGCCAACTCCATTTAATTCCACAAACACAACCTTACCATTTCTCTCTTCATCAGTTCATTTAAAGCCACCTATTCTACATGCCTATGTCCTGTCTTCTCTGCCCTTCATCTTAAGTCCTTAGCATGTGACCACTTCAACATTTTCACTATATCAAAGAGGCCTCGAGATAGTTGAGCCAAAGGTCCATTCTCCTTTCCACCAGAAAACCTAAAAGGTCTCCTAACTCTAGATGACGTTCAGGTAAGCAAATAAAATACTGTGTGCAAAGAGATTGAGAAAGTTGTTTCTCCCTTGACTTAATGCAGTCTGTTTCCCTGAACTGACAAATAAATTGCTTTGAATATACAGTGCGTGTTGTCTCTTCTCTGAATTGGTCAGATCAATCAGCTGTTTAGTACTCAAGCTTAAGGGGTAGGATTAAGTCCTTCAGTCATTCTCTTTTTGTTGCTTTGCATTTAAATGAACTAGGGTCAGTGGAGGGTCACTCTAAGTAAAGAGACTGGAGCCTGTAAGAGTGAGAGAACCAGGCTCCCTCCATCAAGGGCAATTGGATAACCTCTGGCAAAGTGTATTTTGCCTTCATCCCCCACCCCTCCCACATAGCCCCTTAAGGCTCTTTCCTTTTACAGAGGTGCTACATCTGGCTTTGCTTTTCTTGGGAGCAAGTCTCCTTGTTACGAAATTCTCCCTCTTAACTCTCACACAAGCATCAGAAATAATTTACCTGCCATGGACTTCATTTCCCTTGGGATTAAGTCGAGAATTAATCTCATGCATTAAACTGTTAATCAGTGGCTTAATGCACCTCTTCATTTCTAAAATGCATATGAAAAGGTGACTTCTGGTTGGAAGACCTAAAGTGCCTGACTGTCTGATAATGCGAGTTTGGAGGAATGCAGCAAGCTGTTCTGTGGGAAATATTTTTGGTCTATCTTTCCAGCAAATCGTACCACATTGAGCCAAATCTCTATGTTCTCAAAACTGATGTTTGAACTTTCTAGCTTCTGGATAAATCATTATGCCCTCCTTGAGAGTTCTAGTTCACATCTCAGCTGTAATGGAGCATTAGTTCCCAACAGAAATATTTTCATGTAGACTTTGGGGGCATGAGTTTGGGCAACTTATTCCTCTGGAGGATTTTTGGTGTGCACTCCACTTTAGGAACTTGTGCAGTATATATATGTGTGTGTGTGTGTGTGTGTGTGTGTGTGTGTGTGTGTGTTTGTAATACTTCACTGCAGGGATCCAAGGCCTGTGACTGACTCTGCTTATAACACTGCTCAGTTTCTTAGTTCAAATCAAGAATGAAATAGTGAAATATAGTCCATTTACATCATGCATTCTCCCCTTACTACTGCTGCCTAATCCTGGGCACATCTGGCATTAGCAATGTAAGTAGATATTTTAAAACAAGGCAGGTCAGACTACCCTACTTTCAAATGATCATCACCACTGAATAAGCCTAGGACAAATTACCTAAAATTTTACATAATAATACATAACATATGGAAATAAACGTGGTGGAAAATGGTTGTAGAAAGCCAAGGACAAATTTCCTTCCCACATCTTCAGATTCTTTTTAAAAAAATCTGAAGAAATTCACGGCAGTCAACGTTTTTCACTGCTATAAGCAGTGGTAGTATCTAAACAGAAATGGGTCAGGGGAGAAGATAAAAAAAACAAAGGAACATATCAAAGGAAAGATTGAAAAACAGATTATTCCTTTTTTTCCCTCTTTGAATTGTGGTATCACCACATTAACTTGCATAAATTGATTAATTTTGTTTACTCATCGTTATTACTCAAAAGATCTGGGAGAAACATTCAAACCAAATCTAATAGGTCAAGAAATATGCTTCCCTGGCATAGTAACCAAAGCTAGTACTATCAGCTTGCATTCTAATTTTAATGATTGACAGTCTTTTACAGAAGCAGGGGGAAAGTGAGACTTTTTGCCTTTAGCTCTCTAAAAAGAAGTAGGATACTTAGGTCACTGCTGCCTTGAATAAGTGTAAGTTAGCAAAGGGTGGGAACATGGTTTTTCTATAAAGCCCGAGGATTTACATCCTTACTTAATTGACCTTAAGCATGGACTTTCCCTGCTGAGGGCTTGAGGTTTTATTTCTAAATAGTAGACCTACAGTGTCTAGGGAGTCTTTTCCACTGTGAGCTGCAGTAGAGTTTGATTCTTCCCATCTACTTTAGCTTTCAGAGTAGTAATTTTTTATTTTGTTTTTGAGATAACAATATAATTATATTACTGCTTCTTTCCCTTTCCTCTCTCCAACTCCTCCCTCCCATATACCCCTCTTGCTCTTCCTCAAATTCATGACTTATATTTTCATTAGTTGTTGTTATATGCATACACACACAGACAGACAGACAGACAGACACACACACACACACACACACACACAGAGTCTTAAACATAATCTGTACTGTCTATAAACTGTTACTTGTATGTTTGTTTTGGGGACTTTGGTACTGGATAAGCGTTTGCTGTACTCTTCCCTGGGGAAGAGTACTTCTCCCATTCTGAGCATTCTTTAGTTGCCTGTAGCTCTAAAATAAGCTTGGTATTAAAGGAAAAAAAATCCCTTGATGATTTCTCCATCCTCAGTGATAGCATTGGTTAAAACTTTTTGCAAGTTCTTTCAGGGCTAATGACAACTACACTACATAGTGAATTTCCTTGTTCCCATTGTTTTGTAAAACTGGGCCTATTCCACTCAAGAAGCCATATAACTCAATTAAATGCAGAACTGTGTGATACCAAAGCCTGTGCTCCCACTGTGGTACGGGGGACTAGAATAAATTTGATTATAGGAAGATGAACCAAAATAAGTGTTTGCATTCATTTTTGTTAGCAACATAGAATTTAATTCGTGACACAGTTATTTTTCCTTTGAACCTGTATAGCGCTATAGCAATAGCATGTCTAATTTATTTCTACTCTGTTCTGGTTGGTTTCAAAACACATTATGCACTAGACACTTTGCTGTTGAAATGTTTTACATAAAATTTATAAATTGATTCTTTAGAAAAAAAGCTTGTTCTTTGTGACAAATTTAATCCTTAAATATTGACCATTCAGAACAAGCATGTGATAAACAGCTAAGTAATTTCTCACATAGCTCTCCATGTTTCCCATAAAATATACCGTGTAATTTGCCTTCATCAAGTGACCAAAAAAGATAATTCTCTAATTCTCCATCTTTATTGGAAGACCCAGATCTTTGAGACTTGCCAAAATTAAAAAGGAAAGACTCCTACAGAGGCTGAGAGTTGTATACATGGTAGCCTCATCATAAACACCTTCTGGGAGGCCAATGCAGAGACTGCCTTTTGTGTTGTCACTCACCTGTCAAGTAGGAAAGGCTCTCCTTTTGTATTTAACAAGTGTCTGATAATTTTAACACTGCATAGTTAAAAGAGAGGGATTTTGTATGCAAAAGAAATCTTGTTTCAAACCTGGCTTAGCAACTTACTGTATGGCTTTAGGTGCATTCTTTCATTTTACTCCTCCTCAGTTTAGTAGAGAAACTAAGAAGAACATTTACAGGACTGAAATAGTGGCTCAGTGCTGCCAAGTCTAAGGATTTCATTCAGTCCCCACGTGGTGGAAGGAGAGAAGCTAGTCCAGCAGGCCTTCCTTTGATTTCCACATGGGTAACACACACACACACACACACACACACACACACACACACACACACACACACACACACCATCACCACCACCACAGCAACAACAACACAATAAAAAAAACAATTAACATTTATAAAACTACTTCATGGGGTTAGTATGAAAAAGTATGGGCTGGAGAGATGGCTCAGAGGTTAAAGACACTGACTGCTATTCTGGAGGTCCTGAGTTCAAATCCCAGAAACCACATGGTGGCTCACAACCATCTATAATGTGATCTGATGCCCTCTTCTGGTCTGAAGGTGTCACAAGCAGACAGAGCACTGTATACATAATAATAAATAAATCTTTGAAAGGAAAAAAAAATAAATGGTTTAATTCTCACAAAGAATATAGTAAACAATTAAGGCTACTCTGATTTTTATTTTGTGAAAATCAAATTTATTTCATCTACATATTACGTTGATGAACTCTCTCAACTTTTAAATTAAGAACTAATTTTTTTAATGAGCCACTAAAAAGAGAACTGGTGGTGGCAGAAGGACCAGAAAATGTTCCTGAGATAATGACACTGCCCAGGGTTCTGTTCTCTTCCTACTGGGTTTCAGCAATTCCCACCGGCTGTAAGTTGCAATGCCACAGCAACTGGAGACCTCCTTTTGAAATCTCCATAAGATTTGCAGGTCCACTATTTTTCTGGTGACTGTCAGTCACACTTGAGGAAGCATCTCTGACCATGATGATAGAATTTTGAAAGGCATGATATAATGGCTAGAATCAAGCAGCTTGGCTACTAGTCTACCTCCAGTCCATGCTATATACAAATTGATGGCATTTTATATATGTTTTAAGTTAAAGGTCCCAGTACCATGTGTGGACCAAGAGTAATTTGTCGCAATGCCAAGAAACGGACTGCATCCGGTTGAGTGTCAAACTACACTAGTCTTTCTGTGCCTAGTCTGCCTGGTCTCTGTCATACAGATCTTTCAGCAGAAGACCAATCAACATTATTGATTTATATTTGTTGCAATAGAACTAAGAGATTGGACCCGTGCCAGGCACAATTAAGCTTGACCAAGATCAATGATTTCACCAATCCAGAGCCAGTCTACTTGTACAGTAAGAAAGAAGAAAACCACAGAGTAAACTTAAGACTGATTTTGAGTGCGTGTTTAAGCCTAGGAGAATGAGCAGGCAATGTTCTCCTGAGCATGCCAAGGTGAAAACTCTCCTTTGCTCTACTCAGCCCTTCAGTGAGGAAAGAATTACTCACCTGGACTTAGTGAACCTGAACCCTGCCAGCTGCCAGCAAAGAAGCACAAGAAAACATTTGCTGGAGGCAGGGAGGAGAAGCAGCTGGTTTAGGACCAGAAGACTGACCCTCCCCACCCTCTGGCAGCAATTTTAGTTAAGCTGATTCAGCATTCCTCAGGATATCCTAGCAGGTGGGTAAGATAGGGCTCCTCCCTCCCTCCCTCCTTCCCTCCCTCCCTTCCCTCCTTCCTTCTTTGCTTTCTTTCTTTTTTCTTTCAAAATTATTTGTCATCTCTGAGGTTTTCTTTTTCTTTTCTTTTTTTTCACTTTACATCCCAATTGTAGCACCCTCTCTCCTCTTTCCCTGGTCCCACCCTCCCTCACTCTTCCCCCTCTCTCCCTACTCCTCAGAAAAGGGTACCCCTCCCAACATATCCTGGTACATCACTGGGTAAAGCTAGTTCCTTATAAAGCTGGCAGGTAGACGAAGAACTTTCTCAGCTAAATTCTAGTTTCAGAGGGACAACCATGCTGGTAGTGGAAGTAAACACCTTTAGGGCATACTTGCACTCAAAATCATTCTCTGTCCAGTGAGATTAAAATTTAATTGAATATTCAACATTTGGGGGGCAAATTGGCAACTCTAGTTCTAAAGGCCCTAGATCCTTCCATTTCTCTCTCTTCTTTAACAGCACATGCGTTTTTGTTTTGTTTTTTCCTACCTACCTGATCATCTAGGCCTTGAAATATAGTATTTAAGTAAGAAAAAGCAGAAAATAAGACAATTAACCAACAAATTTGTTTTGGCATAATGCTTCCACAGAGAATATTTAAAAAGTGATGTATGTTATCTGGCCCTTGATCTTATGGCTGGTTTTCAATAAAAGAATTAGGAATCAGCAAAGTTATTTAGTTTACCTTTCATTCTGCATATTTCAGTGCTAATAGAAGGCACATCCTATAAACCTAGAGATACATCGTCAGGGAATAAGTCTTTACTGCAATAACTCATTCATCTGAATTTCACTCTTCCATCAAGTGTGTAACACTCCAAAAAAAAAGATAATTCAAAACACCAATACAATCCCACAGACATTAGCAGTTACAGAGTTGAATATAGCTACATAAAAATTCTGCCTGTAGAAAAGCAGGTGTTTTACCTTCAAAAATACAGAAATACAAGTAACATTATACAGACTGAGCAGGTTATCTTTAGAAATGTGTGTGTGTGTGTGTGTGTGTGTGTGTGTGTGTGTGTGTGTGTGTGTATGTGTGTGTGTGTGTGTGTGTGTGTGTGTGTGTGTGCAAAAAACAACAATCAAAGAAAAAGGAAGCCATGAGCTTGAAAGAGGGCAAGGGTTATGGGAGGGTGTGCAAGGAGAAAAGGGAAGGGAGACTTGTTGTAATCATATTATAATTTCAAAATTTAAAAAATTAAAATACAAATTGTCCTATTTTACAGTGTCTGAACGGGCTTATAACAGCTTTACCATAATAATACAGTTACTTTGCTGTTGTTTTAGAAGCATTATCTTGTACAGATTAATTGGTCATATTTTAACGGACTGCTATAAACTCTCTCCCAACTTCACATATTCTCATGTCATTGGTATTGGGGAAGGTTTATCTGGAATGTTCTGGCCTCCTATCACAGCATCCCATCTGAAGGGTCTCAGGGCAGGAGTTATTCTTCTCTCGTCTCTTTTTCTTGAGTCCAGGCCTTTAAATTTGCCTGAGAAGTCTCTCCAAACCATTTTGGGTACAATATGTGCATTTATGTTCCATCCTAGTAAGGCTATATACACCAGGTGCCAACAAACATTTTTAGTAATTTCCTTCAAATACCCATTTAATTCTGCGTATTTTCAGAAGCAGTAGCGTTTTGTTGAGGAAATTGGTCGAACTGTTTCCACAATGCACTGGTTGGAGTAAACACAGACTTCGAACTGTACAAATACCATTACTCTATTTTACACTTCCACTAGTTTGCACCTTTTTGTTCATGCTGAATATTTCTCCTGCTAGTATAGCTGAGAAGTGGATATATCTACCATGTACAAAATTGTTTAAAAGTACTAAAGGGTCATAAACAAGCATACATAAACATAAAAAACGTACATACATACATACAGACACACACAGACACATATATACACCCACAGACTATGTTTGACTAATAGTAACATCACAAGAGCTTGGGGCTGGAAAGGCACCCAGGAAACCAAGACAAGTCTGTTATCAATAGAGAAAGGGGGAATGGGAAAGAGGGGGAGGAAGGAGAGAGACAGAAACAGAGTGGGGGAGGGAGTGAGAAGGAAAGCAGCTGAAAGATTACTAAATCTTTTAGAGTTTAGTATTGTGGGCCATTTACTTTCTCTTAAAGCATAATAAAATTTAGGATAGTTAAGAAGCTGGAGAGCAGGACTAGAAGGTGAAGGGAAGCAAGGGCTTTTGTATGTTCTTATTTATATGTGTTTTTCTTTCTAATGGCTGCCAATTTTCCAAGTCAGGAAATATTTGTACATGTTCTAGACATCTTCCTGAAGGTATGAAGAAGCTCTCCTGAAAACATCTTATTTGACCATGCCAACAACACTACAGCAAACTACAGTACACTGAGAAAAAACATACTCTTTCAAGCTTCCTAAATGACTCATTCAGGAGAGAGCAATAAAAAGTAGGGCTAATATTTCCGTCCTTTGGAAATATTTATCTCTTCACCGTACCACCTTTTTAAATTGTTAGAATAGAAAGTTACTTAGGTGGTGTACTTTGAAAAGCTAAACTGTCTCTAGTGATGGATTAGCAGGGTGTCATTAGTCTTTTTCATCAAGGTACATCTTCCAATAGTTCCTAATAAAGTACCATTTGAGAGGAGGTCACTTCTGCACACATCCTTTTAGTTCCAGTAGAAAATGCGCTAAGCACCATGTGTAGAATGTACCATAATTGTTCCAAAGAGATTAAAATAGATTTTTCTGGATGCACCCCCTTTTAAATATGTATAATGTCTTTGTTAAATATCGAAGATAAAAAGGAAATATAAATGTAGACGATAGAAAATGGACCAGGTAATTTCCCTTGTTATTGACCCCTGATGTCCTTTTATTCCAGACCTGCGCAATTCACTTTATGAGGCACTCCAGGAATATAGTCAAAATAAAAAACACACACACACCAGGACACCAGGATCCCTGCTCTCAGTAGAATTTGTATAGCAGTTTGGAAAACTAATTTATCTTTAGACTTTCACTCCCAGCCTTCAAGCTGGTCTTGATCTTCTACTGTCATTGCAGCAGTATAGTATCAAGGTAGAAAATCCTGTAGAGGTTAATCACTAGGGAATCCTCAAGCAGTTAAGTTCTGTTGAAACGTGCATCCCCATCTGATGGGAACAATATAAGGTAAATGTTAAACACCATGCCTGGTTCTCATCTCTATAGATGCAAGGCCAAACCCTCACTTCTCTTTATCCACCATCTCACCTCTCCTCTTCCGCCACCTTCTAACCTTCCAAGCTATAGCCACTTAAGTGCTACATGTCTTTTTTCCCTCTGTCTTTTCTGGAAGAAATTATGTCCTTAAAGCAAAGAAATGGGTCCCTAAATTTCCTACAGCTTAATTTCATACATGTTACTAGAAGCACATTCATTACGAACGCATACATTTTAAATGTGTTGATTTTAGTTTTACTTTTATTAGTTCTGTGAGAATCCCATTTAATGTCGTTTGATCATACTCAGCCCTCCCCCAACTCCTTCTATCCACATTCCTCCTTTACCTCTTTTAAAATACCATCAACTACCACACAACAGGGACATTTGCTCAACCATGTTCATAGCTGCCTTATTCATAATAGCCAGAACTTGGAAACAACCTACGTGTCCCTCAATAGAAGAATGGATAAAGAAACTGTGGTACGTATACACTATGGAATACTACTCAGCTATTAAAAACAAGGAATTTCCAAAAATTGTGGACAAATGGATTGAACTAGAAATTGTCATAATGAGTGAGTTCACCCAGAAGCAAAAAGAGCTAAATGGTATATACTCACTTATATCGAGACACTAGTCCAAGGGGTACGTCCCCATGAAAAACTGTACCTACCAGGATAGTGGGTAAGAGGGGAGGTCATCCTATTGAGACTTTAGGGGTGAGAAGCCTGGGAGAATGAGGAAATAGAAGGATCCAGAGGGTCCTGGAAAACTACAGGCGAGTCTGGGCCCTGGGGTCCTCCGCAAACTATGGCAACAGCCAAGGAAAAAATAGGCAGCAAACCTCGAACCCCTACCCAGACTAGCCGATGGACAGGACATTCTCCACTGTTGAGTGGAGAAGGAGATCTAACTTTCACACAAACTCTGGTGCCCCATATTTGAACATGTCCCCTGGATGGAGATGCCTGGTGGCACTCAGAGGAAGGACAGCAGGCTACCAAGAAGAGACTTGATACCCTATGAGCATATACAGGGGGAGGAGGTCCCCCTCAGACACAGACATAGGGGAGGGGAGGGGAGTAGGGGGGAAGTGGGAGGAAGGGAGGAATGGGAGGATACATGGGATGGGCTAACAACTGAGATGTAATATGAATAAATTAATTTTTAAAAATAAAAATTAAAAAAAATAAAAAATAAAATACCGTCAAGTGAAATGTGTGTTGCCCATCTATTCTTGGATCTGTACATTTCCACTGGGATGTGAGCAGTCTATAAGGGGCTACACTCTTAGAAAAACACTGACTGTCCTTCTCCCAGCAACCATCAATTGCTAATAGCTTCCAAGCTAGAGGTGGGGCTTCATGATCCCTCCTTTGAATTTTCTTATCGAAAATTCTCATCAATAAGAAATCTCTTATCCTGAAGCCCTAATTTTAAATGATTCCTTAGTTGTTTTCCTTTTTCCTGAGGGTGACCAGCTGGATCAGTGACGGCGGAAAAGTGTCCCTGAACTGATAAGCAGAAAGTGGCGACAGCAAGCATTTGTCTACCATGAAGTGATTTCTTGGAGTTGGAGGAATGATGCGGTTATCAGCTCCAGTACCTCTTAAAGCCTATCTGTTTGTGCTCAGCCAGTTCTGAAATTCTATAAAGTTCCAGAAAAAAGTCCCAAGGCTGTCTTAGTGCGCATCAGGAAGACGAGGAAGGGAAGTGTGTTCCAGGGACACATCCTTAATGATCTTCTTTGTGACCTGGACTTACGTTTTTTGTAAACATGATAATTGTTGCATTGGAGACAAATATTTATTTTCACCTGAGATCTAGTAAATGCTTTTATTTTAAGCTGTACATGCAAATATGAATATAGGATAGCTGGGCTCAGAGTGCATACCTAGAGACTGGGGACATCTGGGGTTTCCTCTGAAATTTCTAGTTTACTACTTTGGACAGTTTGTTCGTTATCTTTTCCATCTTCCGTTTCCTCGTGTGTGAATGGGTAAGATACTCATATCTCAGTGCTCTTACAAGATGTAAAGGAAATAATGAAAAGCAAGAGCTAGGGACCATGGAAGAGCTAAGGAAATGTTACGTGCTGTTTAGACCTTGAGGTCACAGTTTCTAAAAGTGGACAGTTTTTAAATCACATGGAATAATATTTTCCTCTGAGAACTCTTAGACCTGCACTTTTGATCATGGCGGTACTTTTCTCCCCCTGGTTTTTGCTTCAGAGTTAATGATTTATACAACATGTTACTGGCAGTGCTTAGAATATAATCAATCTCTTTCCCCCCTCAGGGGACTCTGAACAATCCAACCTTTTCCTAGTCATAAAGAGACTCTGCCTAAAAAGACAAACTTCAAGAAGCTTTCTTACTTTATTAATACAAATGATGCATAAGCCGGCACCATGATGCCATTAGTTCTCTAATTTAAATAGCCCCAAATTCACATCTAACTTTCCACCCCTTTTCCCATGTGCTTTGGTAGAGGAGCAATTTATTCTAACATTGGTGTAGATAAGCAGAGAAAAAGGAAAAAGAAAAAAAACTGTAGCATAAAAATCTGTACATTTTAGTTGCCTTTTATATTTTCAATTGATTTTGCTAATAGGCTTCTTGTAAGTTTTTACCATTGAAGCCACTCAGTAAAATATATTTCTAAGAACGTCTACTTTTCCTTTTACACCCCTCAGAGGGTCACAATGATAGATTAGTTTTTAAACACAATTTTGGCACCATCCACAACAGTGACTTAGACACAAGAATACAAATATGTTAGCATGTTGAAAAGCCCTAAAACCAATTCAGGCTTATTCTTATTGCCAATTTCTTGTTTCAATAATGCAAGTGCTATTTTATAAAGCATCTATTTAGTAAAATGTGATGGTGACCTAGAGGGAAACTGCTAAAGGCTAAAAGAAAGAAAAACTCTTGCTACTCAAACCCACTTCAACTGAATTTGTTCTGCGGATATGAGTGTGTTTTTATACGTGTTCTAAAACTTGCATTGCCATACATTACACTGACTTCATTAATGATATCTTAAAGGGAGAGGTTCATACATGACTTGTTCTTCTCCAACTATAATACTAACTACTTCTTCCTTCTTCAAGATTAATTGAGATACATCAGTTTTTATAAAACAGAAAAAAAGAGCAAACTTCAAATTCAGAGGCCTGGCTCCTTTCCCACAGCTTGATAGATGCCATTGCTCAGATAGAGAAACATCCTTTTCTCCAAGGCCTTTGTGAATCATTACTTTCTATTAATTTGGTCCTGGGCCTCAATTTATTTCGCCCACTCTCAGTCATCTTTCTTTCTTCCTCTTATCATTATTCCTTCCGCTAATGTGGGGTCTCAGTTAAGTAAACAAAGAAAAAACGGTCTCCTACTAGGTTTCAGGTCTTCTTATCACATTCTCCTCAACACAGCATATGGGACATAGTATGTATTCAGTAACATTTGCAAATTTCTGTCACGAATGTTTTTCCAATTCAAAACAATGCTTTTATAATAATAGATACATGTAACATTTCTTAGGCTAGGGTAGTCTAATGTCACTTGAGAAGGAACAATCTTTACATCTGAGGCATATTGTCAAAAACGAACAATGTCACAGGAAGGAGGTGGGGCCAAGGCTCTGGAATGGGGATGTTGTATTAAGAAGGCACAATAGCTTCAATTACACCTCAGCTTCAGCGCCTGCTTCAGAAGCTTGCCCTGCATGATAAAATGCCCAGTGTTGTGTTCTCTGTGGGCACTCAAGTAATATTTGTTGGCTGACTTTATTGAGCTATATTTGCAAAATGGCAAGGATGTGAGGAAACTTTCCTACCTAAAAAGAAAGCATTCACAGTGCTAGACATTTGGTAGGCAAATAAACAGTATAATTTCAGCCTAAAAGGAAAAATATTCACTCTCCCATCCAATAGACCTAGTGGCTAGGCAACTCAAATGTCAGCACCGTATTTCTGGAAATTAATTTTAAATATCATAAATTGTATGGCATCAACTTTGAAGACATTTCTTTCCTTCCTGTCTTTTCCCATTCCTTGCTCCAAATTCACACATGCAGAAAATGTAACTAATAAACCTAAATCTCACCTGTCTGGTAAGGTTTGTAAATAGAAGCAATGTGTCTAGCACTGTGTACAAAAATTCAAATTTAAGAGCCACGCATTGGACAGTGTTTTTAAACAAGATGTCCACAATTGCTGGTGCACTTCCAGAGTAAAAACAAATCAGGAATTTGCTCAGGTCGGTAACGCCACGCTATTATTTACCCAAATTAACCTTCAGACTATCAAGGGACAGATTTCTCCACTGAGGTCTCCCAAGGATCATCATCCAAGGCTTGCTTCGGTTTCAGAACCATCTCTAGATCTGTATACCTTTTGACTGTATTTCAGATGAAGTTTCCTT